>NW_024412403.1:478483-743238 GCF_014898765.1 Herpailurus yagouaroundi | reverse complement strand
TCAGCGTGAACTAGTGTTCCCCCCCCCCCCCAAGAAATGGATGGAGGCCTGATCAGGTACCTGCTGGTAGATACCCAGCGGTTTGGGGCTCGCTGGGACCAGCGACTGTGTGAGCCTCCCGCTGCAGCCCTTCTTGAATGCATGCTCACTGAGACTGCCCTGCCCTACCCACCTCTGTATGCTGAGCATGGAGGGCAAGACGGCTTGTCTTTTTTTCTCATAAGCCTTTGGACCAAGAGGAACCATGCCTGGAGTGTCTTATTCAGATTCAGACTCAATTAAGGCACAAGACCCTCAACTCTGAGCAGCTGGGGGCAGACAGCAGGGGGCAATCTGTGACCCTTCCTCTGAATCTGAGTGAGCTTGTGATTCCGTCCACAAATGGAGGAATGAAGGACTGCAGGGTGGCTCTGTGTGGCCCCCAGGGCTGGGCCTGCAGAGCAGAGGATGTGTGGCTTCCGGGAAGCACTGGCCATGTGGGAGGACTCCACCTTGGGACAGCCCATCCGAACCACATGGACAGGCCACGCAGGGGCGCTTTGGTCAGCACTGCCAGCTGAGCCTGGCCATTGAGGTACCCCCACCCAAACCCCAGACACCACAGGCAGAACTGAGCCATCCTGGGTCCCCTGTCAGAATTCCCGACCCCCAGAGTCCAGGAGCAAAATGGAAGAGCTGTCATTCACACCACTGTGTTTGGTCATGGTGTGTTAGGTAGGAACAGAGAACCACAACACAAACTGAAAAACCTTACCATCTAGATGTCCTCTCTAAAAGAGAGATTAAGGAGCATACTTCCATCAAAAAGAAAAATAATTTGAATAAATGGCATGTGTAATAAGAAAAATGGTAAGCAAAAATGAACTGTTGGGATTTCATCAAAATAAAAAGCTTCTGCACAGAGAAGGAAACCATCAGCAAAACTAAAAGGCAAAACTAAAAGGCAGAATGGGAGAAGAGATTTGCAAATGACATATCAGATAGAGGGTTAGTATCCAAAACCTATAAAGAACTTATCAAACTGAACACCCACAAAACAACCCAGTGAAGAAATGGGCAAAAGACATGAACAGACACTTCTCCAAAGAAGACATCCAGATGGCCAACTGACACATGAAAAAATGCTCAATATCACTCATCTCTAGGGAAATACAAATCAAAACCACAATGAGATACCACCTCACACCTGTCAGAATGGCTAACATTAGCAACTCAGGCAACAACAGATGTTGGCGAGGATGTGGAGAAAGAGGATCTCTTTTGCATTGTTGGTGGGAATGCAAGCTGGTGCAGCCACTCTGGAAAACAGTATGGAGGTTCCTCAAAAAATTAAAAATACATGGGGCGCCTGGGTGGCGCAGTCGGTTAAGCGTCCGACTTCAGCCAGGTCACGATCTCGCGGTCCGTGAGTTCAAGCCCCGCGTCAGGCTCTGGGCTGATGGCTCGGAGCCTGGAGCCTGTTTCCGATTCTGTGTCTCCCTCTCTCTCTGCCCCTCCCCTGTTCATGCTCTGTCTCTCTCTGTCCCAAAAATAAATTAAAAAAAAGTTCAAAAAAAAAATTAAAAAAAAAAATTAAAAATACAACTACCCTATGACCCAGCAATTACACTACTAGGTATTTATCCAAGGGATACAGGTATGCTGTTTCGAAGGGGCACATGCACCCCAATGTTTATAACAGCACTATCGACAATAGCCAAAGTATGGAAAGAGCCCAAATGTCCATCGATGGATGAATGGATAAAGAAGACGTGGTATATATATACAATGGAGTAGTACTCAGCAATCAAAAAGGATGAAATCTTGCCATTTGCAACTACGTGAATGGAGCTAGACGGTATTATCCTAAGTGAAATTAGTCGGAGAAAGACAAAAATCATATGACTTCATTCATATGAGGACTTTAAGAGACAAAACAGGTGAACATAAGGGAAGAGAAGCCAAAATAATATAAAAACAGGGAAGGGGACAAAACAGAAGAGACACATAAATATGGAGAACAAACAGAGGGTTGCTGGAGGGGCTGTGGGAGAGGGGATGGGCTAAATGGGTAGGGGGCATTAGGGAATCTACTCTTGAACTCGTTGTTGCACTATATGCTAACTAATGTGTATGTAAAGTTAAAAATAAATAAAAAGAAAAATGGTTAAATTACTTTTTGAAAAGTTTAGTCTCTTCAGAGTAAATTACTTTTTGAAAAGTTTAGTGTTTTAAAAAGGTAAAAAAGGGGCACCTGGGTGGCTCAGTCAGTTAAGTGTTCAACTCTTGATTTCCAGCCCCATAAGTTCAAGCCCCACACTGGGTTCTGCGCTGATGGCATGGAGCCAGCTTGGGATTCTCTCTCTCTCCCTCTCTCTGCCCCTCCCCTGCTCATGCTGTCTCTCTCTTTCTCTCTCAAAATAAATATTTTTTTAAACTTTTAATTAAATAAATAAATAAGTAAATGAATAATGAAAGCATGCTAAGATTTCATATTCTGCAGAAGATAGAAATACTGAGTAGCTTTGGACTTTTCTTAGAAAATTTCTATTGCATAATGAAATTTTAAGGTAACCTCAGAAAGAATAAAATTATAAATCTTAGCTTCCAAACTAACAGAGAAGGGGAGAATAGATTTTTTAATAAACATATCAATCAGGAGCACCTGAGTGGCTCAGTCGGTTAAGTATCAGACTTCAGCTCAGGTCATGGTCTCTTGATTTGAGAGTTTGAGCCCCCATCAGGCTCTCTGCTGTCAGCACAGAGCCTGCTTCAGATCCTCTGTCCCCCCCCCGCCCCTCTCCCACTTGTACGCATGTTCTCTCTCTCTTACAAATAAAAATAAACATTAAAAAAAAACCATATCCATCAGAAGTAAAGAAAGAAAGGAAAAAAGCAAAGGGAAAAACTCTTGCAAGTAGAAAACTCAAAATAAGATGGTAGAAAAAAAGTTCAAATGTGTCAGTAATTATCATAATTGTAAATGGATTAAACTCATATTTACAAAAATAAAGATGGGGTGCCTGGGTGGCTCAGTCGGTTAAGTGTCCGACTTCGGCTCAGGTCATGATCTCACTGCTCATGGGTTCAAGACCCACATTGGGCTCTGTGCTGACAGCTTGGAGCCTGGAGCCTACTTCAGATTCTATGTCTCTCTGTCTCTGCCCCTCTCTGGCTTGAGCTCTCTTTCTCTCAAAAATAAATAAACATTTAAAAAAATATTAAAAATAATAAATAAAATAAAATAATAAAAATTTTTAGTTAAAAATTTTTTTAAATAAAGAACAAAGATCAACAGACTTTATGAAAATAAAATAAAATAATAGTTAATGCTAAATAAACCACACTGACAGGCTAAAAATAAAGAAAAAGTATAGCTCAGGTTAACACTCATTAAACAAAAACTTTGTCTATGTTAATATTAGACAAAAAAGCACTATTTGAAAAATTACCAGGGATGAAGAAGGACTAAACGGTCTCACTCTCTCTTGCTCGCAAACAAACTCAGCACTAACGTGGGATTTATCACTTGTAGACAGGTGGCATGGACATTTTGTTGTGGCCTCTGCAGAATAACCACTGCCATGCTATGCAATTTCATCTTGTTCCTGACTACAGTGGAACTTTTTAGTTGCACTGCTAAGTTTGATGTTAATGATGGATTTTTTATGAACATCCTCCTTCAGGTTAGGAATAATTCTATTCTTACTTGTTAATGTTTTGTTTTGAGTGAGTATTGAATTTTATTCAATGCTGTTTTTGCACCTATTATCATTATTGTGTGGGTTTTCTCTTTAATCTGTTCCTGTAGTACCGTGAGTGAGTACATTTTCTAGTGTTGAACAGGATCGTTATTTCTTCTTTAAGCAGCCAGCGCCTTTTGGACTTGGGGAAGAGCACTCATAGATTTGATTATATTCACAATGCTTTATTTCTTAAAGAAAGCAAATACAACAAAATGCCAACATATGTTAAACCTGAGGGGTGGCACAGTGGGTGTCGAAAACATTGTTTCCGTATTCTTTTTGTTTGACATATTTCATTTTGTAAATGCAAAGAATGAATAGCAGTTCGGATTTTATAGACCAGATCATTTCAAAAAAAAAAGCTCAAGAAAATTTCTTAGAATATGGAAGAGACTATGAAGTGAAAAAAATTATGAGAGGAAAATGAAGATGTATGGGGAACAGATGCAAAATATCTTATGTAAAAGATCCTTACCTCACACCATACAGGACAATGTACACACATAGACTATTAGACAGTTAGAGATTGGTTTTGAATGATTAAAAAAAAAAAAAAGAATAGAACCTCAAGAACTGGGAACACAATATAAAGAAACAGTCTAGAAGGGGATCTGTGGTCCAGTCTCTTTAACGTGGTGCTTCAGAAACCATGGGTTCTCTCCAGCTCCTGCCCAGAACAATTTCAAATATCTGGCTCAGGCAAGGAGACCCTGATGGACATGACGACAGCTCCGGGCATGTGCCTTCAATGTCCTCGACTCTGTCCTCTCTTCACAAGGTTCAAAAGCCTCCAGAACCTCCTACCAGCCACACTGCACCCCCTTGGCTGAAGTGTTGCCTCCAAGAGGAAAGGGTCAAGGAGTCATGATCCCCTGCCAGGAGGGCAGAAACTTCTATCCAAAGCACAGAGGTTTCTGCTCAGCCCAGCAGGACTGCCCCGGTGCTCCTCCCTGAGTGAGCATCGCCCGAGGGTAAGGAAGTCCCCACTTCCTGCACAGAAAGCATGGGTCTGGCCTCTGCCCAGAGGCCCAGAGTCCCAAGCTCTGGGCTTTAGCAGAACACAGGGTCCCAGCTTGGGTGGGGAGGGTGTGGGTCAGGGAGCCTGGAGTCTGGGAACCCTGTGGCTGCATCATCTGAACAGATAAAAGAGTGGGGCCCGTGTGCACCTGAGGGATGAGTCCCAGGGCAGAGCTGCCCAGCTCCGTCTTCTAAGTCCTGGTCTGGCTGGCTCCTCTCTCTCCAGGTGGAACGAGTGTGGCCATGGTCAAAAGTCACACCCCAGCCCAGTGAGTGGGTTCACATCCCCATGAGGCCAGGGCAGAGGTCCCATTGCCAGACACCACTTCCTGCTGAGAGAGCGTGGCCTCCTGTGGTGCTGTCCTTAAGGGCTCCCCTTGTGGTGGTTCTGCCTTGGGGGGGGGGGGGCATGGGGGGACAGGTACTCAAGGTCAGTCTGGAGCTCCTGCGACAAGAATGCACTTCCTTTCTGGAGTGAGAAAAGTCGGTCTGCATGCAGGGGACCAATGGCCAGTTGACACGGTGGGGCACAGAGCCCAGCTGGGACCCCCTTATCAGCACCCGTTACCCCACACCTTGTTCCACCAAAACCCGGCCTTTAAGTGCAAGGTGGGCTGCCACCATGATTGTCACTGCCTGCCTGCGGCTGGGCCTGGCAGATGGAAAGCTGGCACTGGCAGGGTGGGCCGCAGGGACAGCGGTGCTGTGGGTGGGGTGGGTGGGTGCCCCCGAGCCAGGTCCGGCTAGCCCGTGTCCCCAGGCACCCACAGAAATGGCAAGGGTGCTGTCTGATTGAGCCCCGAGTGCCTGCCTTGGATGCGGTGGCAGACGGTGGCAACCACAGTGGAGACCTACATGGTGACAGACCACGATGCAGAGACTGGCCTCGAAGACGCCACATGACAAGAGGAGCTGTGTGTATGGGGTTCCACTTGTATAAAGTTCAAAACCAGACAGGACAACCTGGTCCATTAGGAATGAGGACTGTGGCTGCCCTGGGGTGGGGGTGGGGGCAGCTGGAAAGGGCCCGGGACTGCTTTTCCCATGGGAGGTGGGACCAGGACTCTGTCCTGTGGGAGGCCGGCTGACCGCATCCAGGCAGTCTGTGCAGGTTTCTGTGGGGGATACGCCTGCTAGGCGCCAGCCTGCATGGTTCTAAGGAGTTTCTGGACTGAGATACACTGACAGAAGGAAGCCACCACTGTTTGAATCCCATTCTAGGGAGGGGGAAACTGAGGCCTGCAGAGATTGAGCTGCAGTCGGGACGCAACCCCGCCAAGCCTCACTGCCCACCACCGTGCCCACCACCGTGACGGCAAGCACAGGGGGATGGCAGGGAGCCTGGGGGGGGGGCTGCTCTGGAACTGGGGCTGAGGGAAGGGACCATGAGGGACGATGGCCCTCGGGGCTCAGGCAGCAGCAGCTGCCGGGACGGCCGCAACACCACACACTGACCCCCTGAGATAGAAACCACATAGACTGTGTACAAACCCCAAAGCAAAGTCATTTCCTTGCCTCTGTTCTGTAATTGCTTTGTTAACATGCAGGTGCAGGTCATGCTTTGCAGTTTGGGGTGTTTGGAGTCTGTACCAGTCAGATGGGCTGGGAGACAAACATCCCCAAACAGCAGAGGCTAAAAGCAGCAGGTTTTGTGTTTGTTTCTTACTCGCTCACCTCATGTGTGTGTCCGTGGTCTGAGGACACGGCCCTGAGAGGGACTCACTTTGAAGCCACATGGGGCATCTCACATCTTGGAGGATGTGAGCCATCCACCTGAACAGGTATTCTGTCCGCATCCCAACATCACCCCAGCCCCTGTGTCTCAGAGGACACACGGTGGCAACACCAAGGACAACCTGTGACGGGGGCAATGAGGGGCTTGCCCGTCCCCTGTTGGAGCCGCTGTGCCCACAGGCTGCCGCGGGTCAGGGTCCAGAAGTGACCTTGGTCTGCCCATTTGGGTCCACACAGGACATCCCTCAGGATGGAGAGAGGGGGAACACCCCTACTGTGAGATGGACCCCACCGGGCTGCGATCGGGTCCTTGTCCCGCTCCCCTCTTTGGCATTCCCCCAATCACCCCGGGACCAAGTGTCCTGCTCACTCCCGGGACAAGAGGTCGCCCTACCGGCCTGCCGGAGGTGGGGGCCCAGGCTCAGCGGGGTCTGGACGTCGTCCTCCCCCCAGGATGGGGCTGGGTCCCCACCCCCACCCAGAAGTCTGGGCCTCCCCTGGCCACTGTCGGCTTCAGGAGCTGAGGGCCTCTGTGAATCACCCATCCCTGTAACATGTCAGTTGACTCTAAACAAACACACTGAGAACACATCTGGAGAAGGATTTCTGCTGAATTGGAAGAAAGGAAATGAGGCCTTTGAGAGGACGCCAAGTCCCGCCTGCGGAGTGCCGAGGAGACATGGGCGGCAGGAGGGGCTTCTCGTCAGCCAGCTGCTTTATCACCACGCAGCCACGGTCCACGGTCCCAAAGCCCGTTGTAGACCCGAGGGGCCCCGCAGGACGAGCCCTGGCCCGCCTCCCCCTGCCCCCACCGTGTTCCCCTCCCCAGACGCCGGCCTGGAGCACCCTGCCCTGGGCCTCACCACTTTGGGCGGGGCCGTCCAGATGGAGTGTCTGGGTGATGAGAACCTCCTGCCTTCCTGGAAGCCGCCGCACTTGGCCTTGGAGGTGCTGGTGCAGGTCACTGACATGGCTCCCGAAGCAGGGTCACGTTGTAGCCTGGGCCCCAGCTGGCCAGCCTGCACACAGGGTGTGCTGGGAGCCGGGCGCTCCGGCAGAGAGAGGGGCAGCTCTCCATTCCCACAGTCAGACATCTCCCCGTGGGCTCCCTGACTTAAGGAGCGTGCACACTCACTGCACCCATACAGTTAACAGGCTCGCGCACTGTCTCATCAGCCTTCCTCCCAATGGGGCGAGGACACCCTTCCAGGGGAGGCTGTGGTTTTCCCAAAACCAGGCAGCTAGTAGGTGCCCTGGGAAGGCCTTTAGTACACACCCAGACCCCGAGGCCGGGGTGGCCCAGGGAGGAGGCCGGAGGCTGGGCAGGGTCATGGGACTGTAAGGGCTTGCTCTGGGGACAGAGAAAAGCAGCCACCTGAGGCCCGCTAGGAGGGACATTCTTGGGCTCCAGGACACCAGATGGTGTGAACCGGGTCCCTGACACTGGGGTGGGTGGCCATGGCAGTAATAATCACAGTAATGTCGACAACACGGGTGAGAGCCCTCCGCCCTTGTTAACTCACTCTGCCCTCGAAACAGCCCCGTGTTAGGGGTCGGGAGAAATGCTGTCACTGCCCCCTCCTTACAGACAGGGAAACCGAGGCACAGAGTGGCAGTCACATGGCAGGTGAGCACCCCGGGCTGGGCGGTCCCAGCCTCATGCCTCATGGGATGTTCCACCAGGACGGCAGGGGGTTCCTGGATGGCAGACTGGGTTAGGCCTCCGAGGTGCGGGCCGCGGAGGTCCCCGGAGGAGACCAGGCAGGGGATAGGCCCTGCATTCTTCTTCCACCTACGGCCAGGGTCTCCAGGCCTCCCCAAAGATCTGAGCGTTGCCAACGGGCCAACAGCACATGTATATATCGTACTGGCTCAGCCAGCAGGAGTTCCCCTGTCTCCTGCCGGCCCAGACGATGTCACGCCCGGACCTGCCTGGCTGTGCTCTCACCGGGACCGCGAGTGGCCCCAAGCAGGGAGGCACGTCTTGACTGCAGGTACATCATCCACTTTCTGCCCAGCTCTGTGCCTCAGTGGTCCTGTCCTACGGGCATGCACACGCACACACGCACATGCACCCGCACACACACGCACACACCACGTGCAGGGTTACAGGCAGGTGAGGAGCATGCCGAGCACCCCCTGCCAATGGACACGTCTTCTTTGTCCCCACTGAGCCAAGGAGGAGGTGTGGCTGGGTCAGCCCACCTGGGGGTGACCCAGACCCCTCGTGAGAGCGTTCTGTGGGGGGCGCGGGCGGGAGCCACAGGCCAGCTGCCGCTGCCGGAAGCCCATAAATATTTACACTGTCTCCTGCCAGCGAGTAGAGACGCTTCCAAAGCCCTTCTCCCAGGATGTTAGCATGAAAACAGGGCTGTCGGGCTTCATCCCGTGACTAACATTCCTTGTTTTCTCTTGCTGTTTTTGATAACATTTTAACTCTTCCATTTCATGAAAAATGAAGATACTTGGTCCTCACACCACAGCGCTCGGGGTGCAAACTGCTTCTTTCTTACCGTCACCCACAGCACAGAGGCTGTGACCCCTGGTGACAGCGCCCCAGGCGGCAGCGCCCTCCTGAGATCCGGAAGCCCAGCAGCACCTGCCCTAGGGCCAGGGCCACCTGCCACCCTCCCCCGGGGCTGGACCCCCTCCGTGGCCCCGCTTCCCTGGGACGTCTGTCCTGCCTTCTGCAGACCGACGCCAGAGGGTCTTAGAAAGCTGGGAGGCCTGCCTTCTGCTATGGTCCTTGTATGGAACTCACTTTACTTTTTTATCTTCATTTTTTTTTATCAGCAATATGTATTTATTGAAATAAAAATGTTTATATATATATAAAGGATTTTACATTATATCAGTTTACATTGATACTATAAAAACAGTACACGGATGTGTCGATGTCTGCACACAGAGAAAACATTAGGGAGGATACGAACAAAAATATTAAAAGGGGGAATGATGGGGTGGTGGATGGGCTTATGGAATTTTTTATTCTTTTTTCTAGGGGAAGGTGCAACTTCTTTTTCCCTTCCCTTTCTTTTTTTTTGTTTTTAAGCAGGAGTACAGTCTTGGTGTTTTTTGTTTTGTTTGATTTTTTGAGAGATAGTTCACATACCAGAGAATTCACCATTTTCGATGTATAATCCAAGGCTTGTAGTTTACTCACAGAGATGTGCACTATCACCACGACCTAATTCCAGAGTATTTTCGTCACTCCAGAAATAAGCCCTATATCCATTACATTTCCCTTCCCGCCGTGCCTGGCACCTATGCTTTCCATCTCTGGATTTCCCTATTCTGACATTTCATCCATGTGGAATTATACAGTATGTGGCCTTTTGTGACTGGATCATTCACCGAGTATAATGTTTTCCAGGTTCGCCCATGCTATAGGCCGGGTCAGGGCTTCACCCCTTTTTATGGCCGAATAGCATCCGTTGTGTAGACACACCCCCTTTGGTTTATCCATTTATCAACTGATGGGCATTTAAGTTGTTTCCATTTTTTGGCCGGTATGAGTAATGTTGCTATAAACGTCTATGTAGAAGTTTTTGTGGATACATTGTTTTCAGTTCTCTTGGGTAGGTACTTAGGAGCAGAATTGCTAAATTGTATGGTAACTCTGGGTTTAACTTTTTGAAGTACTAGCAAACTCTTTTCCAAGGTGGCTGCATTTTACACTTTTACCAGCAATGTATGAAGTTCCTCATTGCTCTGCCTTCTAGCCACCGTTTCATAATATCGTGTTTTTTTATTGTAGCCACCTTAGTGTGTGTGAAGTGGTATCTCATTGCGGGTTTGGTTTACATTTTCCCACGGCTATGGACGTTGGGTATTTTTTCATGTACTTAGTCATTTGTATGCCCTCTTCAGAGAAATGTCTATTCAAGTCCTTTGTTTACTTTTTAATCAGATGTCTTTTTATTATGGAGTTGTAAGACTTCTTTAAACATTGCTGATCATGGGGCGCCTGGGTGGCGCAGTCGGTTAAGCGTCCAACTTCAGCCAGGTCATGATCTCGCGGTCCGTGAGTTCGAGCCCCGCGTCAGGCTCTGGGCTGGTGGCTCGGAGCCTGGAGCCTGTTTCCGATTCTGTGTCTCCCTCTCTCTCTGCCCTTCCCCTGTTTATGCTCTGCCTCTCTCTGTCCCAAAAATAAATAAAAAACGTTGAAAAAAAATTAAAAAAATAAAATAAAAAATAAACATTGCTGATCAGATATATGATTTGAAAATTTTTTTGCTGCTTCTGTGGATTGTGTTGTAATTTTCTTAATGTCTCCTTCAAAGCTCAAACATTTTTAGTTGTGCTGAAGTCTAAATAATCTACCTTTTTTGTAATGTGTGCTTTTGGTATCATATCCCAGAAACCATTGCCTAACTCAAGGTCATGAAGATGTTTTCTTATAAGGGCTTATAGTTTTATCTCTTACATTTAGGTCTCTGATCCAACTCGAGCTACTTTTTATATATGATGCGAGGTGGGAATACAACTTCATTCTAGTGCATGTGGCTATCTAGGTGGTACAGAACAACTTGTTGATTAGATTATTTTCCCCTCATTCCGTGGTCTTGGCAGCTTGTTGAAAATCAATCCACTGCAAATGTAAGGGTCTGCTTCTGGGCTCTCAACCATGTTTCATTGACCTAAATGTCTGTCCCTAGGTTAGTATCACCCTGATTTGATTATTGGAGCTTTGGAGTAAGCTTTGAAATTGGGAAGTGTGAGTCTTCCAAAGTGGTTCTTATTTTTCAATATTGTTTGACAGTTTGGATCCCTTGAACTTCCATATGGATTTTAGGATCAACCTGTCAATTTCTATTTTTAAAAAAGCCAGATGAGACTTTAGCTGAAATTGTGATGACTCTGTAGACCACTTTGGGGAGTATGGCCATTTTCATATTATGTCTTCCAATCCATGTATGTGGGATGCCTTCGCGTGTGCTCACGTCTTCTCTCATTTCTTTCAACAATGTTTTGTAATTTTCAGTGTATAAGCCACTCGTTTCTCTTGTTTTCAACAAATGCTCTTGGACAAAATGCTTTTTGCAGTATATGAGGTGTGAGTCAGCAAAAATGAAAGCAAGCATTGTGAATGGGGTTGTACAGAAAGGTCAAAAAATAATTCTTAGAGAATTGTTATTTGGGGGAAGTCCAAACACACGCTGCCCCTTCCAGTGGCTACTAGGCTGCTGGCTGGGTTTTGAAACAATCACCAGGTTATTGGTTTTGAAGGGCACCACAAAACCGGAAGGAGGGGGGGAAAGGATGGGAACAGGGCAAATTAAAACTCCACATTCTTACTGCGATTCAGTGGTTTGACCTGAATAAACACTTCTGACTGCTGCAAATTTTCACCGATTTCCAAAGTTCCTTCAACGTTGATTTTGACCGTTTTTGCCAGTGTGAGCATTGTTTTTATATGGTAGCAGGCTTTCAGGGGTTCTTACTCTTCCTTTCGCACCAATGTCACTTCTGTAACTTCCATGACATGGACATCACATGACAGGAACTGCCATGGGCCCAAGTCCCTTTCTTCCCGTCCTTTTGTATCCTCTGAGTACTCGTTCCTCACAACAAGATCCAAGAAGAGAAGGAGACTACCGGGATAGACCCTCGTCCAAGGAGGAGCAGGGGATGGGGAAGGCTGGAAGAGGAGTCCCACTTTACTCTTGATGAAACACTCTTAAAGATATCACTGCATCTGGCCTCACCATATCACTTCCGGTGTGGACAGTCAGCTCCATTGTCAGGTGGCTTGGTAGCTGGTCAGGAGAGCTGAGATGAGGATCCTGGGCTCGAGACCCCCTGACCACTGTGCCTCTGTCATTGCTACCTGCCACTATAGAACCTTGTGACAAGCCCGGGGACGACCCTGTCCTTGCTTGGCCCTGCAAATAGCCCAGTGCAGAGTAGGCATGAAATAAATCCTTGTTAAGAAGGCAGTGTTTTGGAAGCCACATTTTCTTTTCATGGACTTTTTTCCCTTTCTATTTTTTTAATTTATTTTTTAATATACATCCAAGTTAGTTAGCATATAGTGCAACAATGATTTCAGGAGTAGATTCCAGTGATTCCTCCCCTATGTAGAACACCCAGTGCTCATCCCCACAAGTGTCTTCCTTAATGCCCTTTACCCATTTAGCCCATTCCCCCTCCCACAACTCCTCCAGCAACCCTTTTGTTTGTTCTCCATATTTAAGAGTCTCTTATGTTTTGTCCCCTTCCCTGTTTTTATATTATTTTTGCTTCCCTTCCCTTATGTTCATCCGTTTTGTATCTTAAGTTCTTCATATGAGTGAAGTCATATGATGTTTTTCTTTCTATGACCGACTAATTTCGCTTAGCATAATACCCTCTAGTTCCATCCACATAGTTGCAAACGACAAGATTTCATTCTTTTTGATTGCCGAGTACTACTCCATTGTATATATATATATATATATATATATATATACCACATCTTCTTTATCCATTCATCCATTGATGGACACTTGGGCTCTTTCCATACTTTGGCTATTGATAGTGCTGCTGTAAACATTAGGATGCATGTACCTCTTCGAAACAGCATACCTGTATCCCTTGGATAAATACCTAGTGGTGCAATTGCTGGGTCATAGGGTAGTTCTGTTTTTAATTTTTTTAAGGAACCTCCGTACTGTTTTCCAGAGTGGCTGCACCAGCTTGCATTCCCACCAACAATGCAAAAGAGATCCTCTTTCTCCACATCCTCGCCAACATCTGTTGTTGCCTGAGTTGTTAATGTTAGCCATTCTGACAGGTGTAAAGGGGTATCTCATTGTGGTTTTGGTTTGTGTTTCCCTGATGATGAGTGATGTTGAGCATTTTTTCATGTGTCAGTTGGCCATCTGGATGTCTTCTTTGGAGAAGTGTCTATTCATGTCTTTTGCCCATTTCTTCACTGGGTTGTTTTTTGGGTGTTGAGTTTGATAAGTTCTTTATAGATTTTGGATACTAACCCTTTATCTGATATGTCATTTGCAAATCTCTTCTCCCATTCTGCCTTTTAGTTTTGCCTTTTAGTTTTGCTGATTGTTTCCTTCGCTGTGCAGAAGATTTTTATTTTGATGAGGTCCCAGTAGTTCATTTTTGCTTTTGTTTCCCTTGCCTCTGGAGACGTGTAGAGTAAGAAGTTGCTGCAGCCAAGGTCAAACAGGTTTTTGCCTGCTTTCTCCTCGAGGATTTTGATGGCTTCCTGTCTTACATTTAGGTCTTTCATCCATTTTGAGTTTATTTTTGTGTATGGTGTAAGAAAGTGGTCTAGGTTCATTTTTCTCCATGTTGCTGTCCAGTTTTCCCAGCACCACTTGCTGAAGAGACCGTCTTTATTCCATTGGATTTCTTTGCTTTGTCAAAGATTAGTTGGCCATACGTTTGTGGGTTCATTTCTAGGTTCTCTACTCTGTTCCATTAATCTGAGCGTCCGTTTGTGTGCCAGTACCACACTGTCTTGATGACTACAGCTTTGAAATACAGCTTGAAGTCTGTTTGTCATGGATTTTTTTTTAAATCAACTCCTTCAGGACATATCTTGAAAAAATGTAGTCCAATAAAATAAGTATCTCAGAAACTTAGTCATAATACTGCCATTAGAAACCAGTAGGAGGGGGCGCCTGGGTGGCGCAGTCGGTTAAGCGTCCGACTTCAGCCAGGTCACGATCTCGCGGTCCGTGAGTTCGAGCCCCGCGTCAGGCTCTGGGCTGATGGCTCAGAGCCTGGAGCCTGTTTCCGATTCTGTGTCTCCCTCTCTCTCTGCCCCTCCCCCGTTCATGCTCTGTCTCTCTCTGTCCCAAAAATAAATAAACGTTGGAAAAAAAAAAAAAAAAGAAACCAGTAGGAGTCAGATGCCCACTTTTTAAAAAATTGGATAACTATGTAGAAAAAATACAAATACAAAATTAGTAAAATAATGGAAAAAAGGACCCCATTTGCAATAGCAAATAAAGAAAATAAAATATAATTTAAAAAGTGTAATGCCTATAAATTTTTATTGATGAATATAAAAGACCTAAATAAATAAGGAAACATAGCACTCCTAGTCAAGAAAACTCAGCATTATGAAGATGTCAGTTTCTAGCCAAAGTTAAAGCTAGAAGTCTCATGGAGTCCCAAACTGACCTGAGAATTCTCAAGTTTGTCACAGTGGGAAAACAGAAAAGGGTTGCCAGAAAAATTTTGGAACAAAAGAACTTAATCAGATCTCAAAACACACAAAGCTACAGAGGTCAGAAGAGCATGGAACGGATACAGTCTCCTGGACGAGTAATTGTTTATGTGCACGAGGAAGGTTGCATTATCATTGTAACAGCAGAAATATAGAAACAACATAAATGTATTCAAAAATGAAGTGACTACATTCAAAATATTTGGGGTATGATGGAATATTTTATATATACATAAAATTTATATATATGTGTGTAATAATTATATATATATTATATGTATCTCTCTCTCTCACACAAAGAAACATCACCAAAACCAAATAATAAAAGGACAGAGAAATGGCAACTTATTAGGTAAAAGTTGCAACTATTCTTTAGATTGAAGCATATGAAAATGCTATTTTCATGAGACTTTAAAAGTGACTGACCATCAACAATTTTACATTGGATCTATTTATATACAAATGAATGCATTAAAAGAAAAGAGAAAAGTTGTATGTCAAATAGTTAAAAGTTGTTGCCTCCAAGAAAAAAAAAAGAGTAGGGTACAAGAAAAAGAAGTATCAGTTTTAACACTGTTCAAGAAAAATGTGTTCATGTATAACGTGTAATTTTTTAAGATGAAATGAATGCCCCATAATATAGAGATCTCATAAACCAATAATAAAGGTATAATGGTCCCAAAAAAATAAACAAAAAGCACTAAAAGAAAAACAGAAATGCCCAGTAAGCGTATGAAAAAATAAAATTGGGGGCGCCTGGGTGGCGCAGTTGGTTAAGCGTCCGACTTCAGCCAGGTCACGATCTCGCGGTCCGTGAGTTCGAGCCCCGCGTCGGGCTCTGGGCTGATGGCTCAGAGCCTGGAGCCTGTTTCCAATTCTGTGTCTCCCTCTCTCTCTGCCCCTCCCCCGTTCATGCTCTGTCTCTCTCTGTCCCAAAAATAAATAAATGTTGAAAAAAAAAATTAAAAAAAATAAATAAAAAAGAAAAAATAAAATTGGTTAGTCAAATATTCAAAGAACAATTAATAATATCCAGTGCTTTCAAGATATCAGTAGGATAGGTACACACACACACACACACACACACCACCAACAGGGTTGGCTATGCATTAGTTCAATCTTTCTGGAAGCAATTAGAAAATCTATATCAAGATACTTTTTTTTTAAATTTTTTAACGTTTATTTATTATTGAGAAACTGAGAGACAGAGCGTGAGCAGGGGAGGGGAGAGAGAGAGAGGGAGACACAGAATCCGAAGCAGGCTCCAGGCTCTGAGCTGTCAGCACAGAGCCTGACGCAGGGCTCAAACTCACAAACTCCGAGATCATGACCTGAGCCGAAGTCAGTTGCTTAACCAACTGAGCCACCCCGGCGCCCCTCAAGATACTTTAAAATGCATGCCAAGTGTTCTGCTTCCTGTTAGCACATAGAAGGTCATGGCAGATCATAGCTCCTCTGGTAACAATAGAGAACACCGGACATGTTAAGATGCAAAAACGTAAAACCAAGTAGGGCTGTGGAGACAAAGAAGTCAAAATAGATGAAGTTCCAGAGAGAGATGAGCCTCACTGGGGACCATGTCACCACTTTTTCCCTGAGTGCATTTTCACATCTGAACATAGGCAAATAGAAAACAGGTCTCTCAAGGCAGAAGGACTATCCTAGGGTACAAAGAAACCCGAACCTTTAAACAGCCGAGTAAGATGGCATGAGAGAGTCTGAAGGGTTTTCAGACACAAGCTAGCTCTCCCTGGGCTCCGGGGCCTGATTGAATTCCCATGAAAGGAGAGAAAAGTCGATCAGAAAAAGGTCCCGTTGAGCTGAGGAGACATACCAGAGCTTAGGAAGATGGACGTCACAAGAATTTTCAGGGCAGAATTGCAGAGAAGAAGCTGTGCAGAAAGAAAGTTCCAGAATACTGGAGAGGAGCTTAATCTGCTGTTGAAAGCTAAGATGCGTCTCCCTGTGGCCGGCCAGGGAGCTGTGAGGCGGCTACAAGCCAAACGTGCTGTAAAGAAAACATGAGGGGCGCCTGGGTGGCTCAGTCGGTTAAGCGTCTGACTTTGGCTCAGGTCATGATCTCGCAGTTTGTGAGTTCAAGCCCTGTGTCGGACTCTGTGCGACAGCTCAGAGCCTGGAACCTGCTTCGGATTCTGTGTCTCCCTCTCTCTCTGCCCTTCCCTTGCTCGTGCTTTCTCTCAAAAATAAATAAACAATGGGTTGCCTGGGTGGCTCAGTCGGTTAAGCATCCGACTTTGGCTCAGGTCATGATCTAGTGGTCTGTGGGTTCGAGCCCTGTGTCAGACTCTGTGCTGACAGCTCAGAACCTGGAACCTGCTCCGGATTCTGTGTGTGTGTCTCTCTCTCTCTGCCCCTCCTCCGCTCATGCTGTGTCTCTCTAGCTCTCAAAAATAAAATAAACATAAAAAATTTAAAAATAAGAAGTAAATAAATAATAAACATTAAAAAATAATAATAATAGGGGCACCTGGGTGGCTCCGTCAGTTGGGTGTCCGACTTCAACTCAGGTCATGATCTCATACTCCATGAGCTCGAGTCCCACATCGGGCTCTTTGCTGACAGTTCGGAGTCTGGAGCCTGATTCAGATCCTGTGTCTCCCTCTCTCTCTGCCCCTCCCCTGCTCATGCTCTGTCTCTCTCTGTGTCAAAATAAATAAAAACATTTTTGAAAAGTTTAAAATAATAATAAAAATAATAAAACAAATAAATAAAAATGGGCACAAACATCCACAGAAATTTCATTCCTCTGGAAGCCAGTAACTCTTTTTACGAATATTTGCCAGTGAATTAGTCTGAAATGTAAACATTTACTCAAAGTTTGGAGGCTATGTGAATGTCCAACATTACAGGAAACCTCTCATCATGACGAAACACATGACTGTCTGGAAGGACAGCATTCAGATTCAGGATCTCCAACTGGGGGGGGGGCGCCCCTCATGGGGGCGAGGCCATTGCTTAGAGCACTGACAACACAGCCTGTGTTTGTGAATGAATGATGGGGACCCGGCAGTGACCTGGCAGATGAACCGCCGTGCTGCGCCCAGTACAGGGGGGCTTTGCTGGGGTCTTGGCCAGTGTGGCCGGGTGCAAGTGGGCTGGGGGTCCCTGCCAGGCTCCAGGTTGGCAGAGGTGGGTTTGGGAAAGCATCATGGACAAAGGGCCTGCTGCTGGGATGCAGAGTCAGGAGGGCGCCCCTAACAAGGACAATGGAGCCCAAAGATGTGACAGCAACTCAGAGGTACCGTGCCCCGAGGTTGCAGGCAGACCCATCACGCGAGGGACGGGGGAGCTGGTCCACCCCCAGGCCCCTCGTCCCTGTAGGCCGGAAGGGTTGGACAGCCCTCTGCTGACCCAGGAAGGGGCCTGAACTTGGCCCTCCTGGAAACCCTACCGAGCTTTTCCCTGGACTCCCATCTCCCCTTAAAAAATTGGATCCTTTGATAACAGATGAAAATGCAATTCCATGGAGGAAGGACATTCTTCCCAATAAATGGTGCTGGGACGTCTCCATTCTGATGCGACAGAAAAGGAAGGGAACTACCAGAACTGGGCCTCACCGCTCCTCACACAAAGACTGACTCAAAGTGGGCCCGGCACCTGGATGTGTGCACAACCCTTAGGAGACAAGGGAGTCTGTATGACCCTGCGTTAGACAATGAGCCTTAGACACAGCACCGAAAGCATGACTGATACTGATACATTGGAGTTCATCAAAATTAAAAACTTTGCTCTCTGAAAGACACTTTTAAGAAATTAAAAAGGCAAGTCACAGACTGGGAGAGAATGATCATAAATCTCTTATCTGACAAAGGACTCTCAAGACTCGGCAAGAAGAAAACAAACAACCCAATTAAAACGAGTAGCGTAAAAAAATCACATCACCAAGGAATATCTAGGATTGCAGGTGAGTACACGAAAAGGTGTCCAACAACACCGATCATCGGGAAATGCAAAATAAAATCACATGAGATGCCACCACACACCACACAGAATAGCTATTAAAAAACAAAATCAGGGCACCTGGGTGGCTCAGTCTGTTGAGCGTCCGACTTTGGCTCAGGTCACGATCTCACGGCTCGTGAGTTCAAGCCCTGATTCGGGCTCTGTGCTGACGGCTCAGAGCCTGGAGCCTCCTTGGGACTCTGTGTCTCCCTCTCTCTTTGCCCCTCCCCTGCTCACACCTTTGTCTCTCTCTTTCTCTCAAAAGTAAATAAACATTAAAAAAAATTTTTTTTAAATAACAGAAAATAAATCTCTCAGTATCAAGTGCTCGAGGACGCAGACCAGCTGGGCCTCTCATGCCAGGCCGGCAGGCTACAGCTTGGTATGGCCCCTCTGGAAGACAGTTTGGCAGTTTTTATCAAATGAAACACACACTTGCCATATGACCCAGCACACCCAGTCCTAGGATTAATCTTAGAGAAATGAAAACCTGTGTTTACAGCTAAAACTTGTACATGAATGTTGATAGCAGCATCGTTCATAACCACCAAAAACTTAGAAAGCCCAAATGTCTCTCAGCAGCTATGGGCTTTGTCACAACATAGAAGGGAAACTACACAAAGGAGCTGTGGACACACCCAACAACCAGGCCGATGGTGCTGAGTGAAAGAAGCTGGGAGCAAAGGCAGCGTGCTCGGGCTTCCGTCCTAGGGGTGCTCTGGAGGGCAAAGCCGCGGGGTGTAGGGAGATCAGCGGCCACGGGGCATTGTTTGCCTCAAAGGGTAGCACCAAGGAATTTGGGGGATGAGGAAACTATTCTGTGTCCTGGTCTAGGGGGATGGGGGGGACAGGGCAGGGCGTCACATAGCTTTAGGCATTTATCGCATGAAGATTTAAAAATAAATTTTTGAGCTGCACCTGGGTGGCTCAGTTGGTTGAGCGTCCAACTATTGATTTCGGCTCGGGTCACGATCCCAGGGTCATGGGATCGAGCCCCACACTGAGCTCCATGCTGAGGGTGAAGCCTGCTTGGGATTCTCTCTCTTCAACTGTGTCTCCCCACTCGTGCTCTCACGAACTCTCTGTCTCAAAAATAGTAATAAAACAAAATAATAATAAAATAAAATGAAATAAAATAAAATGAAAACAAAGGTCGAATAAAAGAGAAATCCCACTTAAAGACCAGGCTGATATTCTCATTACAGAGTCAGCTGCATGGACGGTATTCGTTCCCCTTAAGGAAATGAGGATTTTTGGGAATCACTGGGACGTGCTGTGTAGACTGCGGGCTCAGTGGAAGGGGTGTCTTTGGAGTTTTGAATCCGATCTCACAAGGAAGCATTGGTGAAGATTTCCACCGACCGGGCGTTAGAAGGGGCTTGGGTGTGGTTTTCTGCAGTGAGGGTTGGCCAGTGGGAGCCCCCAGCCGGAGCCCTGCCTCTAATAGCCAGGTGCGCCCCTGGAGCCCCGTGGCTCCTCTCCTGAGCACAGACTGGCCGTCTCTGGCTGCTGAAAGTCTTGTCGTTCGGTGAGGTCCAAGGGCGAGGTGTGGGCCGAAATTTGTCTTGAGTTCACAGCAACAAATAAACATTGCTATTGTTGTCAGCTGGAGTAACTTCATCGTGGTCCCTGTGCCTGCGCCCCAAGTCAAGAAATCAGAAAACCAGGGTCCAGGCGTGGGCTGAGTCCGGGGTGAGGCCAGTCAGCCCCACCGCGAAGGGTGTGGAGGGAGAGGTGGTGATCCCGACTGCAAGGAAAGGGCGCTGGAGGGAAACAGAACTGGGGTGGGGGTGGGGAGGAAGAGCACCCCACGCGGCCCCGAGGGGACGCGGAGGCCAGCCCGCTGGAGGTTCTGGGCCCAGGACAGCGGGCAGCTGTGAGCAGCTCCCAGGAGGCTGCTCTGCCCGCACCGCTGGCCTGGCTGGGGGGCTCGGGGCAGAAGATGGCACAGCCTGGCCCACCTCGCGAGTGTGACTTCCAGAACCCTGGCTGGAGCAGGTGCTGGCGGGGCAGTTTCCTGCTTTCTCGACAGGGCCTTAACGGACCGAGCTCAGATAACCGGACTCTGAAATCGCCACAACGCTGCCATCCGCCTCCGGTTTCCCCAACCTTTTCCAAACCACAGCCCAGTCTGGGCATCCTCCCACAGAGCATTCAACTTCCGCAGAAAGCTGCGGTCAAGGGGGAGGGTCTCTGGGCGCCGACAGGCCCCAGATGGCTTCCATCACGCCTCCCCACAACCCCAGCTGTCCTCCCACGCTCAGCCCGCAGGAGAGCCCACGGCGGTCCAGCTCCCGGGCTGGGGGAGGGGGGTGCGCAGAGGAGTCGGCAGCTTTCCCAGGATAAAGGAGGCCGGCTGTCAAGACAGGGCTATGAGGGTCAGTGGGAGGGGTGTGGGGAGAGAAGCCAGAGAGAGGGAGGCGGTGGCTGGGCCATTCCACGGGAATGATCCCATGACCGAGGGAAAGTACTGGGCCTGCCCCCCCCCCCCCCCAGCTTGCCATCGGAGGCAGGACGGAAGCCAATCAGACGATCCCCAAACACAGAATGACAAACCGTGAGGCCCAGGGCAGGGGCAAGCACTAGGTGGGACGAGGGCCTTCCTCCCCAGCGACCCCGGGCTGGGGCATCCTGTCCACGGGAGACCCACCGGCCCACCCGCCTGGACGCCACAACCCCGGCAGCAGGCCTGCCTTGGGGCAGGGGTGCCCTGGGGCCTCACGGAGAAGAACAGAACAGGCACACTCCTCCTCCCCCAGGCGGCAGAGCAAATCCAGACCCTCTCCTTCTTCAGGGCAGGGAGAGGGAGCAGGGCTTGTACAAACGGGTTCTCCCAGGGCCCAGGATGGGAACCCAGCTTCCCTCCAACAGAACACCTAAGACCCCCGAACATTCCTAGGCTGAAAGATGCCCCTGAGTTAAGAAAGGAGCTGTCACTGTGCTATGGTCCATTCTTCTCCCAAATGCTTTTGTTTTCTCACACGGTCACACCTTCGACAACCTCTAGGCAAGCAGGGCGCCACTCCAGGCCAGAACTGCTGAACAGCGGCCCAGGTCACAGACCCAGGACGCGAACCCACATTGTCTGACTCGGATGACTACTAAACTAACTTCCCCAGGATTGGATTTACTGATCACAAACATTTTGCTAACTACAAAGCAAAGTGAGAATAGCTCTTAGGACAATTGTTTTGAATGTGTACCCAAATGGAGGTGCGACTAGAACTCACAGTGGAGATGTTCCGATGGCTTTTGCTGGGCAATGCAGATGTTGATTCAATGCTCCAGCAGTTTCCATGATGAAGGCTGCTGCCCACCTACCAGGCTGCCCAGTGTTGACCCCCGTGGCACTGGCCACCTGCGGCCGGCAGGATTCAATTAGGACTTGAGATTTGTCCCAAGTACACCTGTTCATCCTCCAAGAGGCAAGGGCACCCAGCAGGCTCTCAGAAGAGTTGTTGAAACATGAATGAATGAATGAATGAATGAACGAATGAACGAGGCTGGTGGTCAGTGTGTGGCCTTGATGGCATCCGGGCCTCTGAAGCTCTCTGTTCCTGGCCCTGGAACTCCCTGGCTCCACCTCTCTCCAGGCCTCACGGAGAACCATGGAGAGCTCATTCCCAAGAAATCCTCATGTCCTCAGAGACTTGGCCCCTGCAGGCCTGTCCTGCTCTGGTTAGGAGCTGGACAGACTGTAAGGAGGGAGGGGGGCCTCCCAGAGGCACTGGGACAGTCAGCATTAAACCATGACCCTCAGATGCAAAGTAGCCTGGAAGCAGCAGTGGCCAACCCGTGAGTCACAAGGACGTGAGTGACCCAGATCTCGCCGTGGACCCAGTGAGTCAGCAAGCAGCAGAGGACGTCCCAGGTCCCCACCCTGCGGAAGCTGGGAGCCAGGCCTGAGGCCCTCCGGCCCAAATCCCTTCATGTCCTCCAAGACTCACCCCTCCACAGTGACCCCCAGGAACTCTGTCCTGCAACCCCCGGGTGGTATTCCTGCTGCCACATCTACACCCAGGGTCTGTGCCAGAGCTCACATGGACGTTGACATGTTCAGGAATTTTGAGACCTTGTTGCTAAACACAGCCATTATTAAAAATCAAATTAAATAAACGTATGATTAAATTATCTTAAAAACAAAGGTAATGAACACTCAAAGTTCCTCACTGCCTCATCACATGGTTCCATTTTAGGAACATCCGTGCTTCATACTCCAAGCAAAAAATGCCTAAATAAATCCACACTCAGACATCTCACAATCAAACTTCTGAAAACAAAAGGCAAAGAAAAATATCTTTAATGCAGCCAAATAAAAAATGACACATAACTTACAAAAGAACAGCAATTGGAATGACTAGAGATTTCTCATCAGAAACCACAGAGGCCAGGAGGAAGTGGTGTATTTTTCAAGAGGGGAAAGAAAAGAAGACCAATTCAGAATTCTGTACACAGGAAAAATATCCTGCAGGAATGAACATGAGATACAGACATTCTTAGATGGAGAAAAACTAAGATAATTTGCTATCAGGAAACATTCCCTAAACCAGTGGCCAAAAGAGTTTCTCAGACACAAGGAAACTCAAGGAAAGAAGAGCAACAAACACACTCATAGATTTCTTCTCCACTTCAGTTCTTTAAATGTTTGATGATTAAAAGCAAATACTATCCTATTGTCTCATGTAATTTGCAGCATGTGTACAGTTTTCAGCTGAACATGGACAAACACAAAATAAAGGATGGAGAGCACAGGAACCGACGTGGGGGCAGGATTTCTATAAAACACACGACATGGTAAAAGGTTGATTCTAAGTAGGCTGTGAGAGGTTAATAAGCATATTGCAATTGCTGAGAAACTACTAACATTTTTTTAATCAACAATGCAATGGATAAATTAAAATAGAATATAAAAAATGTTTTTAGAATGTGTAATAGAATGTTAAAAAATATTCAAATGACCAAAACAAAAGCAAAGAATGAAGAAACAAAAGAATAAAAAATGGAAGGAAAAGGCAACAAAAGTAAAATAAAATGGTAGGCCTGAATCCAAACATATCAGTAATTACATTACATGTAAGTGGTCTCAATTAAAATACAGGATTATCAGAATCAAATTTTTAAAACATCACTCAGCTAGGTGCTATCTACAAGAAACTCACTTCAAATATACTATCAGTAGGCTAGTGTTAAAAGGATGGAAAAAGATATACCATCAAAGCACAAATCAAAATAATTGGGTTGCATCTATTTTTTTTTATTTTTTTATTCTTATTTAAAAAAAATTTTTTTTACATTTATTTATTGTTGAGAGACAGAGAGAGACAGAGCACAAGTGGGGGAAGGGCAGAGAGAGAAGGAGACACAGAATCCGAAGCAGGCTCCAGGCTCCGAGCCGTCAGCACAGAGCCCAACGTGGGACTCAAACTCACAAACTTCGAGATCATGACCTGAGCCGAAATTGGACGCTCGACTAACTGAGCCACTCAGGCGCCCCTTGGATCAAGTGGACTTCAGAGAAAAGCAAACTATCACAGGAAAAGAGGAAAATTGATAACAAAAGGGTCACTTCATCAAGAAGACATAACAACCTCAATGTGTGCCTAGCAACACAGCTTCAAACTACATGAAACAAAATTTGCAAAGACAGAACTGGAAGGGAAAATAAACAAATGCAGAATTGTAGCTGAAGACATCAACACTTCTCTCCCAGAACCAACAGACAGAAAACCAGCAAGGACAATGAAGAACTGGATGTCACTGCCAGCCAGTGGGATCTGGCTGACTTTTACGAAACACTCTGCCCAACCAGAGCAGAAAGCAGACATTTTTCAGGTGCACGTGGAACATTTACCAAGATAAATGATACTCATAGTCTTTAAAAATTGTTTCATAAAGAAAGAAGAATTGAAGAGTATGTTCTCTAACCATAATGGAATCAAACTAGGTAACAATAACAGAAATATAAGAAGAAATATCTCCGAATGCTTAAAAATTGAGCAACATACTTCTAAGTAATCTATGGACCAAGAGTAAGTCTCAAGGAAAATTAAATGTTATATTTAACTGAATAAAAATGAAAATATGACATAACAAAATCCATGGTTTGCAGCTAAAGTAGTCATTATAGGAAAATTTGTAACATTAAATGTTTATACGAGAAAAGAAGAAAGATCTCAAAATAATAACCAAGCTTTCACCTCAACAATCTACTTTAAAAGGGGGCACCTGGGTGGCTCAGTCAGTGAAGCATCCAACTCATGATTTTGGTTCAGGTCATGATCTCATGGTTTAAGAGTTCAAGCCCCACGTCAGGCTCTGTGCTGACCATGCTGAGCCTGCCTGGGATTCTCTGTCTTCCTCTCTCTCTCTCTACCCCCTCCCCCCCACTTGCTCACTCTCTCTCAAAAATAAATAAATAAATAAAACATTTTAAAAAAAGAATCTACTTTAAAAGAACAACATTAATCCAAATCAAGTAGAAGGAAAAAAATAAAAGAGAAATCAATGGGAACAAAAGCTGGTTTTTTGAGACAATTAAGATCGATACAAATTTGGCAAAACCAACCGAAAAAGGAGAGGAGGCACAAATTATCACTGTCAGGAATGAAAGAAGAGATACCAACATTCCAGATTGCAGATATTAAAAGGGAAATAGGCGAATACTAAAAAAACAAAAACAAACAAACAAAAACTCTGCACACATAAAAACAACTTAGATGAAATGAACCAGTTTCTCAAAAACTGCCAAGTACCCAAAACTCACTCAAGGTGAAACAGATGACCTAAGTAGTTCTACAACTCTTAAAGAAATTGAATTCTTATCTAAAAACCTTACAAAACAAGAAATACCTAGGCCCGGGGCGCCTGGGTGGCTCAGTCGGTTAAGCGCCTAACTTCAGCTCAGGTCATGATCTCACAGTCCATAAGTTTGAGCCCCGTGTCGGGCTCTGTGCTGACAGCTCGGAGCCTGGAGCCTGCTTCTTGTTCTGTGTTTCTGTGTCTCCCTCTCTCTCTGCCCCTCCCCTGCTCATGCTCTCTCTCTCTGTCTCTCAAAAAGAAATAAAAACATTTAAAAAATTTAAAAAAAAAAGAAATATCTAGGCCCAGATGGCTTCACGAATATATACTCCCAAACATTTAAAGAAGCAGTGACACTAATTCTACTCATTCTCTTCCATAAAATACGAGAGAACACTTCCGAAGTGACTTTATGAGGCCAGCATTATCCTGATGTCAAAACTAGATAAAGCTAGCATGCACACACAAAAAGAAAACTACAAACCAATATTCCCCAATAACAAAGATGCAAAAGTCATCAGCACAATGTTAGCAAACAAAATACAACAATATATAAAAATAATAATAAACTATGACCAAGTGGAGCTTGTTCCAGAAAAATGCAAATGTCCTTCAACGAGTAAATAAACTGTGGTACATTCATCAAATGGAATACTACTCAGCAACAAAAAAAGGAACAAACTATCTTCAGAAAGTTAAAATAGAAACACCACATGATCTAGTAACTCCACTACTGGGCATTTACCCAAAGAAAACAAAAACACTAATTCAAAGAGATGCACACACCCCTATGGCTATTGCAGCAGTATTTAAATAGCCAAGATATGGAAGCAACCCAAGTGTCCACGGATGGATGAATGGATAAAGAAGACGTGGTATGTGTACACATACACACACACACACACACAGACACACAGACACAGACACACACACACATGGACACACACACACATGGACACACACACACTGAGACACACACACAGACACCCACACACACGTACACACACACAGACACACACACAGACACACACACACAGACACAGACACACACACACAGACACGCAGACATACACACAGACACACACACACAGACACACACACACACACGGACACACACACACACAGACACACACACTGGAGTATTACTCAGCCGTCAAAAAGAATGAAATTTTTCCATTTCAACAACATGGATGGACCTAGAGGGCATTACGCTAAGTGAAATAGGTCAGACAGAGAAAGGCAAATACCACATGATTTCACTTACGCGTGGAATCTAAAAAACAAAATGACAAACAAGCAAAAAAGAACATACATAAATACAGAGAACAAACTGGTGGTTGCCAGAGGAGAGGGCTGGGGGATCGGGGAATAGGAGAAGGGGATGAAGAGGGACAAACTTCCAGTTGTAAAATAAATGAGTCATGGGCATGACAAGTACAGCATGGGGAATACAGTCCATAACACTGTAGTAACGTTGTCTGGTGACAGGTGGTGACTGCACTTACGGGATGAGCACCATGTAATGTATAGAATTGTCCAAACACTAAGTCATGCATCTGAAATTAACACAACAGTGAATGCCAACTATACATCAATAATAAAGGAAATGTTTAAATTTTTTTTACATTTATTTATTTTTGATAGAGAGAGACAGAGCCCAAGTGGGGGAGGAGCAGAGACAGAAGGAGACCCAGAATCGGAAGCAGGCTCCAGGCTCTGAGCTGTCAGCACAGAGCCGGACACGGGGCTCAAACCCATGGACTGTGAGATCATGACCCGAGCCGAAGTCAGATGCTTAACCGACTGAGCCACCCAGGCACCCTGATAACAAAGGAAATGTTTAAAGTGAACAAACCATTGACACATGCAACAACTTGCTTGAATCTCAAATGCATTATAATGATAGAAAATTCAACCTCAAAAGATTACACATTGTATGGTTCCATTTATATAACATTCTTAAAATAGCAAAATTATATACAGAACAGAATAGGGGTTTCCTGGGATGGGGGTTTGAGGGGGAGTGTGACTATAATGGGATAGCACGGGGGAGCTCCTTTGGGGTGATGGAAAAGTACTACACTCTGACTGTGGTCATGGTCACATAAGTCTACAGATTCATGAACTCTATCCCAAGAAAGGCAGAGAGAGAGGAAACTGGAGAAATCCAAACAAAGTCTGGTGACAAGGACTGTCTCCTGCTTTCGATCTGTTTGATTTCCATGATGTTATGTAGGATAATATCCCTGGGGACACTGGGTGAGGGATACGTGGGAACTCTGTACTAGATTTGCAACTTCTCCGTGAATCTAAAATTATCTCAAAATAAAAAGATTTTTTAAAAGGGAGGCAAACAAGTAGAACAGACCCTTCCCAGGAGGAGATCTGGCCGGTCATGAAGCAGGACGTGCACCACCCCCACCCCCCACCAGGCACCGGGGAAATGCAAGTTAAAGCTCTGATTAGATAGCATGATAAGAACTAAAACTGCCGCAAAGTTGGATGAGGATGTGGAGGACGGAGATCTCGCGCCCGCTGGGGGGAATGCAAAATGGCAGAACCGCTGTGGGAAACTGGCAGTTCCTTGAGCGTAACCGTGCACTTTCTGTGTGACCCAGCCATTCAGTTCACATATTTACTCAAGAGAAGCACAAAGACGCAGCATCACAGAGGCTTCCACGCGAGCGTGTGTAGCAGTTTTATTCGCACTGGTCCCAAACTGGAAACAACCAGCTGATGGACTGGAAATGTGTATGAACGGGTGATTGTATAAACAAACCGCAGTATATCGCATGATTAAATACTCAGCAATTAAATTGGGATGCATTTCCAAAACATACACCGGCCAGAAGAGCCCGCGTTGACTTTCCAAGGGAAACTAACCTATAATTACAAACTGCCCTCAGTGATAACATGGGGTGGGGGCAGTTTATTGCAAAGGGTAGGAGGGATCCCATGGGGGGGGGATGGGCATGTTCTCGGTCTTGATCATGCTAATGGTCACACAGGTATATAAACTTGTCAAGATTACCAAACTTGCACTTAAAATGTTGCGTCTTCCTGTATGTATAACTTTCCATGCAATACATACTATACCTCAGAGAATGTGATTTGTAAAAGCCCTCCTACGTTTCTAAATGCTCTCCTGGGGCGAGAAAGCCCCACTGAGGACGAGGACTCTCTAAGGACTCTTATCATCACCCCCTGGGCTTGCTTATGACTTTGGGTTTGCCGATGAGACACTGCAGGGCAGGGCCTGCACCCCTCCACCCGCCGCCATCTGCTCCTCCGCCTTCCTGGTAACTGACTCTTCCCTCGTCCAGCCTCGGCCCCAGACCAGGGAGGGCAGGTGAGTCCTCTGCCCCAGGCTCAGGAAAGAGCACATGACCACCTCCGGCTGGGGAGATGAGGGAGGAATCTGGGAAGGTTTCCCCCGCTCCCAAAAGACATTCCAGAGAGAGGCGTTCCCAAACTAGCCCGGGGCCCTCGCTCACTCTCACTCACTGTCCCCAGGAGAAGGGCGCCCGGGCCTCCTCCCCCGCCTGCTGGCCGCAGCCCAAGGCGTTCCTTTCCTCCTTGACCAACTTCCTTTGCCAAAAATGGGAATGAGTCTTGCATAACCAGACATCTGCGAGCCCAACATCCAGAGGAAATTCAGGCAAATGCCACAGGGAAGTTGGGGGATCGCACAGAACAAGCCTCAGCCGGAGGCGCGGGCGCCGCCCCTTCCCTGTGACCTGCCTGCCGCAGCTGTGTCAGGAGCCCTGGGGGACCCCGGACGTGGAACGCCGACACGGCCTCGCAGCCCATGAGACGTCAACGTGTCTTCCAAGGACATTTCGTCAGATCTGCTCTCTGCACAGCCACCTACTGCTTCCTCCCAGTGGGGGGTCCGCCTGCCGCTCTTCCCACAGACCTGTTCTTCAGGGACATTCTAGCTTGACTTTTAAGTATGTACATTCGCTCAGCCAGAACGTACATATTCATTCAAGACGTATACTTGGAGACTCCTTGTCTCCGAGGAGGAAATGTTAGTTTCGTTTGGCACACAGCAGTTTTTAACAGGTGCCGTGGATGATTGTTACTTTAAAAAGAAAAAAAGGTGATGGTAGAGGGTCCAAGTCGTTGTTTAACATCTACAACTAGAAGGTCGGGAACAGGCCAGCAAGGCCAACGGCCTCCTCCCTCACACCTCTCGAGTCGGCTCCGCTTTGCCCTGACAGCCCCCTCAGAGCCTGCACACCCTTCACCCACCCACCCTGCAGGTGTGCCTCGATGCATTTGGCCTGCGGGCCTCGCCCTGGGCCCTGAGAACAGCCCTCTGCCCTGTCCCCCAGGCCTGCTGCCTCGGAGGAACCCCGCAGGAACCAGCTGCTGGGCCTGGAGAGACCGAGGACGTGCAGCGGGGTCCGTCCTCCCCGCTGCACAAAGAATCCCTGAGGACAACCTAATGCAGCCCAGGCGCCTCCATGAGTCACGAGGAGACCCACATCTGGAACCCCTCAGGCCTGCCAGACGGGCTGGCACGAAGGCTTCCCGCAGAGAGCCTGCCCTACACGCTGGCCGCCAGCCTCAAGACAGGACAGGCTTTCTCGGCCCTGCCTGGCCCTTCCTCTCTCTCTCACCCTCCTCTTCACCATAGAATTGAGCTCAGAGGTCCCCCTTCCACTGTGGGGTGCCACACAGAGGGGTAGGGTCTGGGGACATGGCAGCAGAGGGCCGATTCGCTTTCAAAATGTACTGAGAGGGCAGAAAGGCCAGGGGTTTAGGGGCTACGGACCCCTGCAGACAGCCCCCCACACAGAGCCCAGCTGGCACCGGGGAGGGTCTCCGGGTCACTGTGGGGACCCTAGACAGGGTCAGGCAGAGTGGAGACTGGCTATCTGTGTCCTACAAGAGGAGCCCCGATCAGGAGTCAGGGGCAGGGAACCAGCCTGGGGCTCCCTCAGGGCCAGGGCAGGGGGGCCCTGGAGCTCCCCAGTAGGGCGTCATCAGAGCCAGGGCAGGGGCTGAGGCCAAGCGTGTTCTCTGCTGACCTCACACCCATCCTTCCCTTCCTCCTTGCTGCTCCGGACAAGAGACAACATGTGCCAGTCTCTGCATCGAGGCGTGGTCTATGAGGTGCCCGTGGAAGCGTCCGGGGGGACCGCCAGGAGGAAGCCGGCCCTTTTATAAGAGCTCCCTCTGGTCCCTACCTTAGTCTCTCACGGTGGGCGCGGGCACAGGAGTGAGGCGGCAGTGTGAGGGTGGAGTCACGTGTGCAGGGTGAAGGGCATCCTCCCCAAGGCGCCACACAGCGCCCGAACGGCTGTGTGAGAGGATGCTCGGGCCTTACCACCAGGGGACCTGCTGAGGCCACTCCCGGGCGGCCAGAGAGGCTTCGGCCACCCGCCTGCTCCTCACTGACCATCTCTCTCCTCGACTGTGGGAGCCCCGCGGGGTCTCCTGTGACTCTCAGCTTCCCGCTCCCCCAGCGGTGGGTCCTGATCGCGGGACGCCCCGGCGGGTGGGGGCCACAGAGATCCACATTCTGCAGCCCGGCCCCGGGCTCCAGCGGGCCCTGATCGCTCAGAGAATATTCCCGCCTATCTGATGACTGCACAGCTCTGAGTGTGGTCTGGGGGTCCCAGCAGCTCCAAAGATTCTTTCAGGGGGTCTGCGAGGCCAACCTACTTTGATAATAATCCGAAAGGTTGTTTGGCCTCCTCACCCTCAACTGCTCACAAGCTCACGAAGCACAAAGTCCCTTGATAAGGTTTCAGATCCCAACCAAGTGATACAAAACCTCCCATTTTGTTCTTCTGCTAGAGATTATTTTTTCTATTCAAAGTCTTTGAATTTCCATATAAAATTTAGAGTCAACTTTTCAGTGTGTTCAAACATGCCTGGTGGGATTGGCTGAGATCACATTAAATCTGAAGATCAGTTTGGAGGAACCCCGAGCTCCATGCCGCAGAGGCTTCCAGAATCCCCGAGCTCCATGCTGTGGAGGCTGCCAGAAACCCAAGCTCAATGTCAGAACCCCAAGCTCCATGCCACAGAGGCTTCCAGAATCCCGAGATCAACGCCAGAACCCTGAGCTCCATGCCACGGAGGCTTCCAGAATCCCGAGCTCAATGCCAGAACCCCAAACTAGATGCCGTGGAGGCTTCCAGAACCCCCGAGCTCCATGCTGTGGAGGCTTCCAGAACCCCCGAGCTCCATGCCACAGAGGCTTCCAGAATCCTCAACTCCATGCCACGGAGGCTTCCAGAACCCCCAAGCTCCATGCCGTGGAGGCTGCCAGAACCCCGAGCTCCATGCCACGGAGGCTTCCAGAACCCCTGAGCTCCATGCCACGGAGGCTTCCAGAACCCCCGAGCTCCATGCCACGGAGGCTTCCAGAACCCCTGAGCTCCATGCCATGGAGGCTTCCAGTCCATGAACATGGACCACTTCTCTGCCTTTCTCATCTTCTCCAACCTCAGCAATGAGGCTTAGTTTTCAGTGTGCTGGTCTCGCACCTGTTTTCTTAGATTTGTCCCTAAGTAATATGCATCCTTCGATGCTTTTGTGACTGATGGCTTTCATTTCTACACTAGAGCACTTGGCTGACCTCACGAACTGCACAGCGTTCCGCAGGACAGCCTGGTGCAGAGTCTGTGGGGTCTGTTCCGCTGACATGGAGATGAGCAGTGGAATTCCGGGAACACGCTTCTCGGGCCCAAAGCCCTCTGACCCGCGTCCTTGGATGCGGCGATGCACTTTTCTCTGCCGACCCAGTTCCCCAGAGCCCCAGAGCCCCAAGGTCAGCCTGTCCTCAGGCGTTGTCTCTGCTGGAGGCCCTCCGCCCGCCCCAGAGCGACCCCCCGCCAGCTTCCTCTCCCACACGGCCCGCGTGCGGCCCGTCACGCGGCTCTTTCCCACCCTGCCATCTCTGAGCGGCATGTGACTTGTCCCTCAGCCCTGCACTGGCCTCTTCGCCATCCTGCAGGTCCCTGCTAGCCCGCCGGCCCCTTTCACAAACCGCAGAGAAACCCTCAGGCTGCGTGTCCTCGGAGCCCCACCAAGCGGGCCACAGCGAGGGCACCAGCAGCGGCCTCTGTGAAAGAAGTAGCCGGACGAAGCCTCCGCGCCCCGCTGGGGGCCCGCTGGCGGACAGCCCGTGAGCGTGGCCGCCTCCCGACAGGGTCTCCGTCCCCGGGCCCGAGAGTCCTGCTCGGCCAGCTGGGCCTGCGCTCAAGGGTTTCTCACCCACCGCACCTGGGTAGCACAGCTGGAGGTGCGGATTCAAAGGCCTTGTGCGTCCTCAGCAGGTCTGCGCTCAGGACCCCCCAGGTTCCCAGCAGCACGGGGAGCGGGACGGCCTCAGCGGCCCGGCTCAGGCAGAGCGCCGGCACAGGCGCCAGACACCCCCAGAACCTCAGGCCCACCGCCACTCCGCCACCGCCACCACTCAGAGCAGGTTAGCGAGGACGGTGCTTCCGGCCCCGTGGGCACTCGGGGACTCGGGATCCCTCCACCCGACGGCTGTACCCCACCAGTGCCCCACGGTCCGTCCCTGGAGCCCTCCGCACCCAGGCAGGTGAGGCAAAGACGACGTGGAGGGTCACGGGGCGGTGTTCGCGGGGCGGGCTGGAAGGGCGGCCGTTGCCTCCGCTCGGGATCCACGGCCACAACTTCGGCCCCGAGACCCCACCCGACAAGAAGGCTGGGAAACGGGGTGTCGCTGTGTGCCCCAGACGCGGGGGAGCACACAGCCCCACCTGGTCCAAGTCCCAAGCCCGCGGTCTTCACCTGTGTTGCCCGGCACAAGCTTCCTCTCTGGGCTGAGGTCCCTTGTCACCGAGGGCAGGGTGAGCACCAAGAGCGCCCTGCCCCTTCCTGACACTCCCGTGTGACGGTCCGAGGGGCCCGGTGTTGGGAGACCCCTGGGCCATCCTCAGGGGAGGCCGAGTTCCTCTGGGCAGCCGCAGGGGCCTGGGAGCCGTGAGCGCGCCCCCTGCAGAACCCTCACCTGCCCGCGGGGGTGCGCCTGCAGGACCCCCAGCTCGCCCCCCCCCCCCGCGGCTATGCTCCAGGGACTCTTCCCGCGTGGGAAGTTGGTTCTCGCACATCCGCGACCGTGTCCACGCTGTGCTGCAGTGCTGTGGGATTCTCGGCAGAAAACTGGGAGAAACGGGAAGCAAAGAAAGAAAATGCCATTTTGAAAGGAAAACAATGAGGCGGCATAGCAACAGATTTCTTAGAAGTGTTTCTTAACACACTAAATAATGATCTCTCTGGCCCGGTTTTCATTAAACTGACCAAACCTGATGATGATTAATGGTTTTGCGGTATGAACACACAGACCACGTGTAAATCCACGTAGAAAGTTTTCCGACATCACCGAGCCCTAACTTTGAAAAAGAAAGTCCTTTAACCATTAACTTTCAACTGATTTTAAGTGGCCAACCTTGAGATTTCCCTTTACCCAGCTGAGAACCCTCCAAGTTCGCTTTTACCAGAAGGCGCCAAGACCCGGGCGAGCACACCCTCCCACTGCTGGCACATTGGTCACACGCTGACCCTCCGGGAAGACAGCCACACTTTGCACCGAGAAACTTCTCTCCTTCTCTCTGGCTGCTTAGTCATCTCCCAGCTCATCTGGCAGTTGACTGGGGCCCCCTCGAAATGTTTCCATTTATGGCCAGAATTTGGTCTTCCCAGTTTGGTCACACAGATGGGAAGGCTTAAGTGAACAGAGGGCACCGCAGAGCCACTCGACCGAAGTGAGAGGCTGGACGCCGGGGCTGCAAGCTGTGACTGGACGGGCCACACCTGGCGCATACCACACACTCCCATCACGTATGACGCATACGCCTGGCAGGGAATCGGGCCGCCCCGGGGCTCACTGGGCACAGTCTTCTTGCCTGGCTTGTTCTGTGTTTATTTAACGTCTAATACCCCCGTGAGCCTATAAGTCTGTCCGGTATGGGGAGGGGCAGGCAGTGAAGGGTGGGGAGCCCCCCAGGCTGGTCACTGCCTCAGCCCAGGACGGGGGCTGGGGTGACCGCCATGGTCCCGGACATCGGAGGCCGGGGGAGGTGCAGCACGCCCCTGGAAACCAGCCCCCGAGCCCCTGCGCCTTCTTTGTGCCCTGAGATCTTGCTCCCGTCTCTTCCCTCCGAGGACCCCAGCCCCTCAGGGACCGTTCAACGCTCCTGTGGCTTGACTCTCCGTGCGACCCAGGCCGCCCCGTCGCCGTGCCCTTCTCCCCAGAGCAGCAGTGGGCATGGATGAGGCAGGAGCTGTCCTGCACAGCCTGAACCTCCAGGAAGGGGGCCCCGACCCCAGGAAGTCTCCTGTCCTTCCTCAAGCTGTCAGCTGAAGTGCAGCCAATTTCCAAAACAACATTTCTCCCTTTATGGCAGGTTGAACAAGAGCAAGCCCTCTTGGTCTCTGGTTCTGCCGCGTAGACTGCATTCAAGTCTCAGGAGGGCTGGGCCCCGGGGGTCTCCTTCCCCACGCGGGATGCTCAGCGGCCAGAGGGAAGGAGGGGAAGGCATCAGATTGTGCATTTTGAAGCTTTATGCCCTTCAAGAGACTCACTTTTGTGCCTGGAGCCAGCATTCCTTCCCAGAAAGAGCAAAGCTTCCCCATCTGGGGCTGGGCTTCCCCCCTCCCCCAGAGAGAGGAGTCTGACCCGTCGCCACGGCCTGGGTAGGTGTCTGTGGGCGGAGGAGACATCCCGATGACAGTACGTAGGGCTCATCTGTACTCCAGGCTGGCTCGGGAGCATCTGCGGCTCATGGAACAAGTGAGGTGGCCTGGCCGATGTCACTTATAGCGACAACGGCCCACACAGACTTGCACATTTTCACTGTCCAAGTCTGGTTTTCCAAAAGTTAAAAACGTGCCTCTCACACAAGCATGGGGTGAGGATGTAGCAAAGATCGTCTCCAGCTCATCCATGAGCAGCCAGGGAGCTGACAGGCCTGGCTCAGAGTCCTCAGAGGAGCAGGGACAATCTGTCCGTCAGGAAAGACTTTCTGACACGAGCGTGCTGACTTAGAGTCGGGGTGTCACGTCCTATGGAGCAGTCACATCACAGAGCCTTCCAGGCCTCTCCCAGGAACAGCCAGCAAGCCAACAGGAAACGTCACGGAGCCTGAGCCCCCAGCAAGTGGTAATACCAGACACAGGCTCACGGGGACACAGTCCCGGATAATCCTTGCGTGAGCCGCGTCGACGATGCCGCAGGATTTTACTGGAACCGCGCACCACACACCTTGTCGCCCGATGGCCAGGTCTGAAGTACCCAGAGGCTAGGGGCAGGGATGCTGGGACCCCCGCGCTGAGCTTCTCTACCCCCGGGGTGGGTGTGGACAGGCTTGTGTGCTCATTCAAGTCTCACCTGTGTTGTTTTCTCACATGTGACCGTCTCAGAAACAGCGGCCATTATTGTTATTCACAGTATTTGCCTGGCAGAGTCGTGTGTCCCACAGCTACATTCTGAAAAACTGACAGAATATTTACGCCTGTGATTAAAGGGAGTGATGGTGCACAGTTGACAATCAGGTTCCCTGACCCGCCCAAGCCCATCGAGGACACCATGAAATGACACAGAAGGACGCAAACGGCCACGGAGAGAGTGGAAGCGCCTCGTCCCGGAGCTCTCCGACAGGAGAAGGGGTTGCATGACTAAAGGCATTTGTTAAAACTGAGTCACACTTAGGAAGTCATCCGTACGTGATGCCGTGGGACAGGGGCACCTAACTTTCCCTGACACGACAGCTGCGCGGCTGACGAGGAAGAGCACTGTGGCCCAATCCTGGACTCACTGCTCCCGGTCTTGGAGCCTCGGGCAAGTTGTCTCCACCTACCCAGACTCTGCTGCCCAGTTGTCACAGGCCTTGCACTTCTCCGGGGAGATGGAAGAAGCCATTTTACTGGGGAGGAGAAAAGCAACCCAGGTTATGCCACGTGCTAAGGGACCTGCCTCTTCCCTTCCACCGTCAGCAGTGACATTGTAAAGCTCAGTGTTTCCAACCCAAGCTTCATTTGGCCTTGCCTTCTCAGTGACGAGGTGACCGTCGTAAAACAGAAGTATCACGAAAACCCATTCAGCCAAAGCTCCCTGTGGAAAATGGGTCACAGGGTGACCACAGTGAGTCATTCTGGATGGGGTACAGCACACACACCCCCGCCCCCGGCTGCCTGGGTCCCTGGGAATTTCCAGTGGAAAGTCTCTGCTTCCAAGGCTGGGATAGCCTGTCCCAGTGGGGACACTTGAGGAAATCGATGTAACTCAACTCAATTTAAAATAAATGTTTACGGAGCTTTTATGAATCTACCTTTGCCAGAGCCCGGGCACTATCTCAAAGGGGAGCCACATAAATTTGTACGGTATCGGGAATGGTTCCAGAAGTCATTTTTAGGTCTTGAAAGTAGGTAGGGTTTGAATAGATGGAGATTGTAGAAAAGGCATCTCAGACACTGGGAAAAATATCAGGGAAGCCGTGAGGTGGGACCTCGAGAACATTCCTGGGGATGGAGAGCCATCTCCTTCGCTGGGAAAAGTCCCCGTTCTGGCTGCTTCCAGCTCTCAGATTCGGGTTGCTGCTGGTGGAGGGCATTGCCCCACAGTCTGCCCTTTGTGTCAACGTTTTTCCCTCCTTCCTGACGCTCCTCGTTCTGTCCTGGTTCCTCCATAATCCCAGTCTCGGTCTCAGAGCCATGCTCGCCCCACCCTCTTCCCTAAACCATCACAGTTAGCTGTCAGTACAGACCCTGCCTCCGTGAGGGCCCCCCATCCCACCCCATTCCCCTTCCCACTCCACTTTAGGCCTTCTGCCTGGCCCTTATTTTGGTTGTTGCAAGACATTCTCACATTTTTTTCCCAAACCAGGCAGGAATTACTCTAACTCCCAGCTGTAGTGATCGCCTCCTTAAATACAGCACGGACTCTAGTTCTGGCTTTCCAGAAAGGTACACTGTCTGAGAAGCGGCTTTGAAGTCTGGAGGGCTAGGGGTGAAATGTGACAACTGGGAAATACAAGTGTAGCCTTCCGGTCAACAGGCACGGTCCTCTAGACAGGATGGCACCCCCTGCCCCACCAATTTTTTAAGTAACCAAATTGTGGCAAGTTCTAATGAAGGGAGCTAAGTGACACGTGCTCTTGAGCCTTCCCTCAGTCCCCTCTTTACCCACCCCCCCCCCAAGCAGTGTCTACAAAAAAGGAAAAGGAAAATGCGGATAAAAAAGAACCAAGTGGAGCCAACACCTTAAGAATATGAACCACTCATCGGTTCATGAAATTTATCATTAATTAAGCGGTGAGAACAGCACAGAGGAACAACCAAGCCCTCGGAATCATTCTAAATCCTTGGATAAGACGGTCTAACTCTTCAAGGCTAAAGCCTCAGATCCTTTAGAGGTCACCAGAGACACCCACGGGCCCTGTTTTCCAGTTTATTCTGCACACCACCCATTGGACAGACAGTCCCCCACCTGGCCTTGGTGGATGCTGCCTCTTCATTTTCTCATTTGCAGTAAGTAGCTTTAATGTCCTTTTTCTTCAGTTATGAACCATAAAAAGCCCCACACAGGCAGCCCATGCCCACCGTGGGCTCCAGGACCAAGAAGTGGTCCAGGACTCTGGCCGGAGACTCAGGGGCGGAGGCACCTGCTCCAGTCCCACAGACAGCTTGGGAACCACATGTCACCGCACTCGCCGGGGGCCCCCGCTCCCACTCGAAAGGAACCCGGCCCCACACTAAGCACACGGAAGCCCAATGGGTGCCCAGGTTCCCTGCGCCCAGCAGCGGAAGTCCGCCCACACCGGAAGTCACGTGGGTGCTGGGGGGGGGCGAGGTCCACCTCCCCAGGGACTGCAGACTTGGGGGACAGAAGCCCCGCCCCCAGAAGTCACGTGGACTAGAGCCGTGCAGCCCCCGGAAATTCCGTGGGTCTGGACGTTGGTTTACTCGCTGCCCTGGCACCTGCCGTGGGTGCTGGGGGTCCTGCCAGCCTTGCCGGGAGCTTGTCCAGAGTCAGTACTGGGAGAAATGCCCCACCTGCCCATCTCTGCTTCTGTCGCACAGAGAACCCAGGCTGGAGACACTAACTTCACATGACTCCCGAAAGGAAGAGGCCCTAGCAGCTTATTCACAAGAGCCAGAAAGTGGGAACAACCGACGCGCCCCTCGGAGGTGGACTGGGTAAGGAAGGTGCGGTACATCCACGCAATGGAATATCACCGTCGTTAAAGGAGTGATGTAGGATACATGCTGCAACGGGAACGAACCTGGAAACATCACACTAAGAGAATCCAGACAAAAAGCCACATATTGTACGGTTCCGTTTATATGAATTGTCCAGAATAAGCAAATCCATAGAGATGGAAGGCCGACCGGTGGTTCCCATGGACGGACTGGGGGGAGGCGGAAGCGGGGAGCCGGGCTACTGCTTAATGGGTAGGAGGCTTCCTTTTGGAGCCATGAAAATGTTCTGGAACTAGAGGTGGTGGTTACACAACGTGGTGAATGTACTAAATGCAATGAATTGCGCACTTTAAAGTGGTTAAAATTATGAATTTTATCTGAAAGAAAGGAAGGGAGAAATGAGAGAGGGAGGAGGGACAGAGGGGATGTAAGGAGGGAGGGGCGGGGAGTGGCCTCAACAGACTATCTCCACTCCAGTGCCTTGAAGCCAGGCACCCTGTCCTAGTCTTCGAGGAGCACTCCCTCGGAGGGCGTCAGTGATGGAAATGCACATGCTGCGGCCCAGAGGGGGCCACGAGCCACTTTATAGTCAGACAAGAGCCCAGTGAGTGCCCAGGGTGACCAGCTGGCAGCGAGGCTAAGACCCACCCACTGGCATACTTGCCCGGCAGCCTGCATGCGCAGGGCCCTTTACTCTGGGTCCTGGTTAGGAGACTGCCCCACCCCGTCCCGTTCCTTGGAGACAGCATGGGTAGAGCCTGGCCTCTCGTCTGCTCTGCAAAGACCCAGCGTTGCAGCAGGGCAACGTCAGGGCCTGTGGGAGGGATAGAGGCCCCCCTGGCCCGTTACGCTTGGCTCCCTGCCTCTTCTTTAAGTTCACAGCCTCCTCCTTTCCCGTCTCCTGGTTCTCAGTGTTCAGTTGCTAACAGCTATCCCTCCTTTCCTATTTATAACCACTTAATAATGCAGACCAACGTCTCAGTGTGGCCGGGTGGTTTTATTTAATCCACCCACTAACCTAATGCTAACAGTCAGTGCAGTGTTTCCCCTGACCCTGGCTGAGACTGACCTCATGGGGCTGGCACGGAGGCAGGGGGGCGGCCGGTGCCCGCGTGGAAAAACCAGTTTGCTCTTCCACTTCCCGTGTGTGAGCGTGTGTGTGCCCGGGTGTGGGTTGGGTGTGGGCTGCCGAGGCGGGACAGAGCACACCATTGTTGGAGCATGGGCTGAGTGTTTCTCCTTTCTCCATGCAGACGTCTCTGAAGTCAGTTTGAATTTTTGCGGAAACCTCATTTTTTGATTTTTTCCCTCTTGTTTCTCTGGTAACATTAGAAAACAAACACACACAGCTGTGTCACCTGGCTCCCAGCTACATTTTTCCAGCAGACACCTAGGGCTGGAAAGTCAGCAAGGCTCGGACTCCAGAAATTCAAACTAACTCGTACTTAACCCTTGCTCCCCCGTTTCACTCTGTGCTCACCCCCGCCCAGAGCCAGCCGTGCAAACGCCCTCGTCCGGGGCACCTCGCAGAAAGGGCCACGGCCGCGCTTTCCACGCTAGAGCAGGCTCCTCCCAGACCTGTGCGGTGGGCACACCTACTCTCCTTTTTCTGCCCGTGATTGAAACGTAAGAACAACACAAATTCACGGCATTCGCCTTCCCCTCTAGCAACCAGGGCTTTGGGTGGTGGCACAGGCTGGCTGTGCCCCGAAGCTGAGAACTCCTGGTCTCTAGAAATCACAGAATCTGGTTGCTAGAAAAATAGTGTTCCTTTATTCCAACTGTTTCATTGTGAAACGAAGCAGCCAAGGAGCCAGCAGAAAGCCACACAGCAAGTTAGTGGCAAACCAGGAAGAGGAGCCCTCACCCCTGTGCTCCGGTCACCCTTCGCTCCGCTTGGCCGGCGCCTCCCCTCCCCCGCCGCCCCGACAGCCGGCTTGCACGTACAGGGCAGCAGGCGCCCGGGTTCCAGGAGCCAGCTGCCTCACCAGGGCTCTTCTTGCTGACGTGTTCTATTTTTGTTCAAAATAAGGAATTCCAAATCTCTACCCACTTTTGAAATTCAAACGTGTACTCTTGACAACAGAAACTTCTCGAGCACACGCAAGCATGTCGGTCGGGTTCCTTTTACCCATTAATTCACCGAGGGCTTGCTCAGCGCCTGCTATGGGCAGAGCCCTGTGTGGCAGGAGTGCGGGGAGGGAAAGACCAGGTCTCCGCCCTCGAGCGCCCGGTCTCCTGTGGGACCGCAGAGGCGTGGACAGGTGGCCTGCGCCGTGTGGGTCACAGGGGCCAGGAGAGATGTGCGTGGAAATCCGCGCCCCTTCCGCAGCATTTCACGGGCTGAGAATATCTGTTGTCTTGGCTTCTCAGCAAAACAGTTTAACGCTTACGTTACTTAGTCCCACCCAAGGGAAACAAAACAGGAAACCCATTATGAAAACTTAAAATCCTTGGTGCCACCCTCGTTTCCACCCACCCGCGCGCCAGGCCGCCACTGGCAACGACTCCCCGCTCTGTGCCTGTTCGACTGGGGACAGCAAGAGACCGTCCGGGTATCTTCTTACCATTTGCTGAAGGTGATCTTACTGAGCACCTACCGTACATCCAGTGAGAGTTCATACAAAGATAAGTACCATGTAACTTTACAGCTTACAGTGAACTTGGGGGAAAGAATTTCGAGCAAAATAGGAATGTGAAGAGCAGCATCTAACCTTCCCAACCAGATCCCTTTAAAATCTGTGGGCTAGAAATTCCCCACCCCCCTCAAAAATGTGTTCAGGCTGGAAGCCAAGGGAGAGGCCGGGCTGCTGCCCGGGAGTCTTGGGCCCACAGCCTGTTGTACAAATGATCAGCCTGGCAGGACCAGCAGAGGCTGTCTCCGGGGGCCCCCCCGGCTCCCCCGTGAGGGACGCAGGCCCCAGGGCCCAGGGAGGACGGACCTGGAACAGCTGAGGGGCAGAGATGCCACCGAGGCTCTCCTGTCTCTGCTGAGAGGCAGAGGCACGTGGTCACGTCAGCAGCTAGGGTGACCCCAGGACTGTTTCCGGACTAGCAGCCTGGCTGGCACACAGTTTCCAATCCCTTCCAGAACTGTCTGTAGCTCCTGCTGCCATGGGCCTCCCCAGCGGGCCTGGATCTTAAACTACCCGTGGAAACTTGCGGCAAATCCTCCTCCTTTCTTCTGACTGTCAAGGAATTCTGACGGAAGCACGCTTCAGTCTCCACAGGGCCCGCCCCAGGCCCAACATGACCCCAAGCAATGAGCCACCGAAAGACTTCTTTCAAAAACACTGAATAAAGAAAATCATGGACTTAGTAAAAAATACTACCATTAGAAGAAAAAAGACGAGAGTTCATGTCCTTCAAGAGGCGGATGTCCTGGAGGTGCGGAAGACGTGCTGCGGAAACATCTGTGAAGGATGGGGCGGGGCGGGGGCGGGGGGGGGGGGGGACCAGGACAGGTGCCAGGAAGAGAGGCCCACCGGGGAGGACACGGGACTGACCCAGGCCCAGGTGGGAAAGGCTCAGAGGGTGGCGTGCCCCTCAAAGTCCCGGCCCCGTGTGCCGCAGGATGGCCTGCGTTAGCGCCCCCGGCTGAGTCACTGGGCCGGATCACCCCTGGGACTGGTGGCTGGGTGCCGGGGCAGCGGGGAGGGGAGCCGGGGAGGTGGAGGGGACCGTCATTCACTTCTGCTCCCTCAGCAGCACCCCCAGGCACTGTGCAGGTCCTCTCCTCCGTGACCCCCACAGCCTCTCTTCCAGGGTCAGCGGGGGAACCACCTGAGCTGGTCTCCATAGCTTCCCCAGAGTGTGACTCAAACCTTCATCCTGGAGAAGTGGGCTGGCAGTCAAATCTCACGCCACATTGCTGCAGGTGTCCATTCGCGGTTATGGTGTGAAAGGGAACTCCTGGGGCGTTACCCGGTTTCACAGGTGTCCTTCTCCACCCGCATAACTTGAAATCTGTCCCACCTCCTGATGCTCAGAGCCGTTACCCCACTAAACCGGGAACTTTCCTTCTCGTCTGCTGCTCCCCGGACACACAAGTCCACAGTCCATTGTTGGCAGCTGGAACTTGTGGTCCAATGAGACTCTTTGGGGACCAGACCTTCAACCTTATAGACCCAGGGCTGCAGGGATATGAAGCCCAAAATTTGGTGGGCGAGTGGGAGTGGTGGTAGGTGTGACCCTTCTGTTGCTGGACCCGTATATCTTTTCTGATGGGGACACAGCACCATGTTACTGTCTCCAATTCAGTGCAGCCCAGCATCCTGAAGGAGGCACCCTGCCCTTGAGTGTTTGCCCCCTTGCCAGTGCCTTAACTCTGCCTTTCAAAAAGGGTCTGGCTTTCCAAGACGCCAGTCGGCTCTGGGTGGTACAGCACGTGGTGTGACTAGCAGGCCCCATGGTCATGAGGTAGAGCCCACACTCCTTTGCTAAGAAGTGGGTCCCCTGGTTGGACATTATGCATCTTCCACGCCTGTGGGTCAGGCATTCTGTAGCCCTGCAGGCTGAGGCTCTAGGAGCACGATAAACCGGGGCCCGGAATATCTATCTCCCCAGCTCTTCCAGGACAGGAGGTGTCCAGTGTACTTGACTTACCACCAAGTATGCAGCTGGTCTCCTTGAGGAATAACGGGGCTCAGTGCTGGTCTCTGTTGCTGAGAGTGTGGACATTCAGAGGTTAGCCGGATCTGCCTTGAAAGTGAGAGTCCATAGTCTTGGGCCCAGCTCTACCAGCGTGGCCACTCCATTCAGACGCCCATCACGCTGGTTCTGGGTGATTAATCATGGAGACCGGCGAATGTCTACTGGCCAAGACATTTTGTCTCTTGGAGGTTTAGGGCCTCTTCTGTGGTGAAGATTTTCCGCTGGGTATTAACAAGTGGTAAAACAAATCTTCACGTTTTGTGTCCACTCCCGAATGTACATTCAGAATTCTTTTTCCCTGACCTTGCGGTCTTTTCCTTCTGGCTCTCTCACCAGACAGCCAGACCGTTGCATACTACCTGCTTCCCTTTCCGCACAGAGTGGGCGGCCAGGTGCTCAAAGCACTGCCCACTGGGCGGCTTTCCTCCTTCAATGTCTTCCAAGATACCCCTGACTATGGGCGGAAGACAGCAGCCATCCCTGTTCTCATAACCGGCTGACCCCATCTATAAACCAAGCTCAGGCCTTTTCCTCCTCTTTGTCTGGTCATACAGAGCCCTCCATGTGGCCATAGGTGTGAGCTGGGGAAGAGGCCACTGGTGTCACTGCTGTGGTGACGTGCATGTCAGAGCTGCCTGCTTGCAACTTACACACTCTTGTCCAACTTTCGAAAGCCTGCAGCTGGACCCATGAATCCAACAGACTGTACCCCAAAATGGGGAGTTTCAGACACGTGGTCATGTGTTGTTCCTGGTCAAGTGCTCAGTCCCATCAAGGCCCTGCAGCATTCCGAGAGCTGCTTTTTCGCCAACAGCATGTGACTCACTGCTGTGGCATGGGCTTGATCCAGAGCCCCTTCTTCTCATCCTGCCTGATCAACACGAGGTCGTCAGTGTAATTTATCAGCGTCATGTTCTCTGGGATGTCCAGGCAGTCCAAATTTCTTTGGACTATACGAGTGAAGACGGAAACGTTAACAGAACCTGAGGCTAAACTGAAAATAAAAGTTTTAGTCCATCCCACATGACTGCAGACTGATTCTCATAGTCTTTTCAGTCAGAAGAGAACACGTTCACCAAATGAATGGCCACGTATCGTGTACCTGAGGTCTCTTGCATCTACTCTGTTGATGATACCACAACCAGAACAGCAGCTGCATTTTGAGTTTCTACTTGGTTCCTCTTGTAGGAGATTATAGTCACTCCGGGACAGATCCAGTTGCTGACAGGGTGAATGTAAACAGAGCTGTGAGGAGCCTACGTATTTCAGGCCTTTAATGGTGGCACTGCTCTCTGTTATCCTCTCTGGAATATGATATTGTTTCTGATTTACTGTCTCGACTGCAAGTGGGGAGCAATTTCAGAAATTTCCATGTGGCCTTCCCATTATTATAGCTCATAACCCACAGGTCAAGAACCCAACGGAAGGCTTACCCCATTGCCAAGTGTATGGATTGCACGTCTCCACTCTAAGAGTAAGAGCATAACACTGGGCGGATTGGTAGCCCAGCGAACCTATGGCGAGCTGGACATTAGCCACAATTCTATTACCTGCAAGCCCTCCCTTTAATAGGGGCCATAATCACATTTTAGGTCTCTGAGTAACAGGGTCAGCTGAGACTCTGTGCCCAATTGTCCTCAAACTCTCTGAGCCTTTTATTTTCCCCAGTCACCTAAGGAAATGGCTGTGGGCAACTTTCTGCCCATTCATCTGTCTGTGTGTGCACGTGGGTGTGTGTGTGTGAATGTGTGCATGTGTGCACGCGTGTGTGTGCACACGCGTGTGTGTGTGTGTGTGGCTAAACGTGACTTCATACTGATGTCTGCAACTCCAATCCAGCACTCCAGGGTCTTCCTAGTTTCCCTTTCTGACTTATCTGTAACTTCCGTCCCAACGGTGAGAAACCTGGCTTCCACCAGCCATCATCACTTAATTACTTGTTCAATCCTAATATGCACATAAAGCACTGTCAGAATTGCTAAGCTGTACCCTGTGAGAAAGAAATTTACCCAGAAAATGGACCAGGCTTATGTCCCACAGGATGACCCAGAGACCACGACATCCACCAAGGCCACCATGACTGCACCAATGAGGGGACACTTGCATCACTCAGGAATCCAGTAGTGGCTCCCTTCTCTGAGCCAGTTAGGAAATATGGCCACGGAGCTCGGCTTGTTAGTATCCAGGGGATGATGAGGCCCCCCCAAAACAGAGACCAGATAGCAGCACTTAACCACCAGGGCCAGGCTGCAACTATCTTCGTGACTGGTGAGGCTATCATTGCAGCCAAAGGTGCTTGACTCACAGGAGCTATGGAGGCAGTTAGTAGAATGTGGGGTCCCGAGGAGAGGCAGTGTGGACAAAAAGGCCAAGGAAGTTACAGAGGAGCTTGGAGGCGCAGGAGTCTTGTCCATGTCGTTCATCGGTATGTCTCCAGGGCCTGACACGGGCCCTGGCCCAGAGCAGGCGCTCAGTAATTATCTTTTGAATGTGTAATAAATAAACATAATAAATAGATCAATAAATATTATTCATAAACAAGTGAATGACTGGAAAATTCACAGGACTTGTTGGGCCTCTGCATGTAGGGAGATGGATGACAGTTTAGGGTATAGTTTTAAGTATCAAAAATACTGGCTAAAGAATGATCCAGCAACTTGACTGAATAATACCCAAAACTGTTAGTAAGGGTTCCTTCAAAGCTCTGACTTTCTCTTGGCCACTCACATGAGCTCTCAGTGCATCCAGAAGTCCCTGACATCCTTGCATTTGCAACAGAAGCTTGCTTGCTAATTGCCAACTTCTTTGAAAGCAGTCTCCAATCATTCTTCAAAGGGGTCGTTTATGGTCATGTATCCTTAAGTTGGCTCTGTCCTTCCTCTTTAACATAGAACTATTGGTGGGAGGTTAACACTCTGAGGGCCAGATGAGTTTGCGTTTTATTAAAGGACTGTAGGTTTGGGTGCGAGGAGGTACCAGGGCCATGCAGGCTGACCAGGCCTCAGAGTGTGCTCTGGGACTCAGCCAGAGGTCACCTGCCCTGCCTGACATGTGCCTGAGACCCATCATCCTCACTGGGAATCCTTCTTGGGGCCTAAGGCACTGATAACACGGACATCTGTTTTCTGGGTGGAGTGACGCTCTTCTCCGTTATATCACATTAACAAGGGACATGGAAGGCCTAATACCTAGGATAGCAGGCCTAGGATCGCAGTGAGCGGGCTGAGCGTGGTAGCAAAGTTCCAAGGAATCAAGAAAGCAGGAGTCAAGTGGTTGGAGATGGGCTCGCGGAAGACAGTGGCGAGTGCAATGAAGTAAGAGCCAGACTGTGGGGCTCTGCATGAGGCCCTGAAACCCGGAGCATCTGGTCTCATAGCTGCTCCAGTTACGCAAAGGAACGCTAATGAAGTTAAGAGCGTCCTGGAACCAGAATGTGAAGCGCTGGGCTCTGGCCACAGTCCACCGTTTAAGAGTCTGTGAACGTAATGAGGAGAGGAATGCTCGTTACATTTTACAAGAAATAAATGGAATAGCTAGAGCCACAACTAATGTATCTGATACAAATGATAACCGGCTGGTTTTTCAATAGATTGGACACTAGAGATGAAAAGGTCAATGAGCCAGCAAAAACAGAAAGGGAAACTATAAGCTGAAAGGTAAACGAGGAAAAGGTAATGAAGCAAAGAGCAGAGTGTCAAGGACTTAAGGGACAATATCAACTGATCATACGTGGTTGTAACTAGAATTCCGGGCTGAGGGAATCAGAAGAATATTTGATGAAATAATTGATTTTTTCTAATTTGACAAAAACTATGAAGCCACAGATACAAGAAACTCAACAGGCACCAAACAGTATAAACAAAGGAGATGAACACTGGGAGCATCATAATAAAATTGCTTTAAAGCAGTGGTAAAGAGAAAATCTTTAAAACAGTCATAGAAAACAAGACAGTAATGTCAAGGGCTGGGGGAGACATCTTACATGTAGGGAAGGAGACTTCTTGGCAGCAACCTTGCAAGCCACTGATGATGGGACAACCTATTGGGAGTACTGAAAGAAAGAACAGCCTACAAGTCTGTAATCAGCAAAGCAGCCTTAAAAAACGAAAGCGGCGGCGCCTGGGTGGCTCAGTCGGTTAAACGTCCGACTTCAGCTCAGGTCACCATCTCGCGGTCCGTGAGTTCGAGCCTCGCGTCAGGCTCTGGGCTGATGGCTCAGAGCCTGGAGCCTGCTTCCGATTCTGTGTCTCCCTCTCTCTCTGCCCCTCCCCCGTTCATGCTCTGTCTCTCTCTGTCCCAAAAATAAATAAACATTAAAAAAAAATTTTAAAAAAAGCGGAGTAAAGACATTTTCAAATAAACAACAGCTAAGAGAATTTTTTCTGGCAGAATTGCACCTACAAGAAATGATACAGGAAGTTCTTCAGAAGGAAGGAAAGTTATACCAGATGGAAACTCAAGCCTACATAAAATAATAAGGAGTACTGTAGACAGGTATATAAGAATTTTTCTCACTTTAAAATTATTTTATAAGATAATTGGCTATTTAAAACAAAAATAATACCAACATAGTTTGGAGCTTATAACTTATGTATAAGTAAAATGTATAACAGCAATAGCACAAAGGATGGGAGAGGAGACACAGACATTCACTGCTGTAAGTTTATTACAATACGTGAGAAGTGGGATATTTGAAGAAAGTAAAAGATGTATACTGTAAGCTCTAGAGCAACCGCTGAAAAAAATAAAACAAAGAGGTAGAGCTAATAAACAAATAGAGGATGGGGCGCCTGGGTGGCGCAGTCGGTTAAGCGTCCGACTTCGGCCCAGGTCACGATCTCGCGGTCTGTGAGTTTGAGCCCCGCGTCGGGCTCTGGACTGACGGCTCAGAGCCTGGAGCCTGTTTCCGATTCTGTGTCTCCCTCTCTCTCTGCCCCTCCCCCGTTCATGCTCTGTCTCTCTCTGTCCCAAAAATAAATAAATGTTGAAAAAAAAATTTAATTAAAAAATAAACAAATAGAGGAGGTAAAATAGAATATTAAAAAATACTCGATCCAGACTATGGCAGAAAAAGAGGGGGGAAGGAATAAAAACTAGATGGGGCAAATAAAAATAATCAACAAATTGATATATTTAATGCCAAATATATCGATAACTACATTAAATAGAAATGGTCAAAACACCCTTAATAAAAGGCAGAGATGTCGGAATGCACAAAAATGCAAGATCCAACAGTATTTAGAGAAACATACTTTAGGGGCACTTGACTGGCTCAGCCAGTAGAGCATGCAAGTCTTGATCTCAGGGTCTTGAGTTCAAGACTCATGATGTGTGTAGAGATTACTTAAAAATAAATAAACTTTAAAAAAAATTAAAGAAACGGGCTCAGTTGGTTGAGTGCCAAACTTCGGCTGAGGTCATGATCTCACAGTTTGAGCCCTGCAACAGGCTCTGCTCAGAGTCTGAAGCCTGCTTTGGATTCTGTGTCTCCCTCTCTCTCTGCCCCTCCCCTGCTGGTTCTCTCTCTCTCTCTCTCTCTCTCTCTCTCTCCCTCTTTCTCTCTCTCTCTCTCTCTCAAAAATAAGTAAATATTTTAAAAAATTTTTTACATTAAAGAAACACATATTTTTTTTAATTTTTTTTCAACGTTTATTTATTTTTGGGACAGAGAGAGACAGAGCATGAACGGGGGAGGGGCAGAGAGAGAGGGAGACACAGAATCGGAAGCAGGCTCCAGGCTCTGAGCCATCAGCCCAGAGCCCGACGCGGGGCTCGAACTCCCGGACCGCGAGATCGTGACCTGGCTGAAGTCGGACGCTTAACCGACTGCGCCACCCAGGCGCCCCAAAGAAACACATTTTAAATACAAAGACACAAATAGGTAAAAATAGAAGGATAAAAAAGATAAGCCATTTAAATGCTTATCTTGGAGTGGTTATATTAAATCAGACAAATGAGACTCAGGATAAGCAATATTATGAAAAATAGAGAGGAGTGTTACATAATGATAAGACGGCCAATTCATCAAGAAGACAATCTAAGTGGTTATTCATCTAGCGGCACCCATGTGGCTCAGCAGTTAAGCATCTGATTCTTGATTTAGGCTCAGGTCATGAACTCGTGGTTCCAGAGATCACGCCCTGCGTTGGACTCTGTGCTGGCAGCAAGGAGCCTGCTTCGGATTCTCTCCGTCTCTCTATCTCTCCCTCAGTATCTTCCCCTCCCCAGCTCCTGTTTGCACTCTCTGTCTCTTTCTTGCTCAAAATAAATAAATAAACTTAAAAAAAAATTAATGGGTATTCATCTAATAAAAGAACCTTCAAAATACATGAATTAAGAACAGACAGAACTGGCAACCCCACAATTGCAGTGGGGACTTCAACACTGCTCTCCGTGACCAACAGAACACAGGCAAAAAAGTCAGGAGAGCTATAAAAGACTCAGTTAACGAATGTACCTAATTGACGTTTATAGAAGTGTACATTTAACGACGGTGGAATAAGCATACTTTTCAGGTATGTGTGAGATGTTCTATAAAATAGACCACATACTGGGCCATAAAATGAGTCTCAATAAATTTTAAATGAATGAAATCATACAGGACATGTTCTATGACCACAATGGAATGAATCTAGGAGTCAATAACAAAAGATAGCTGGAAAATCCCCAAGTATTCTAAATTTAAACAAAATTCTTACACATGAAGATTTAGTCAAAAAAGAGGTCAAAAGAAACTTAGAAAATATTTTGTACTGAGTGAAAATGAAAACCCAATACATCAAAATAGGTGGTATAGTGAAAGCCGTGTCTAGGGGAAAATGTATACATGAAGTGCTTATATCAAGAAAAAGACCTAAAATGAAAGATCTAGTCTTTTTATATTCAGAAGCTAGAAAAATTAAAAGGTAAATAGAAAGAAGAAAATTAAAAGGAAAAGAGTGGTATCAATGAAATAAAAAACGGAAACAAAATAGAAAAAAAAATCAATGAAAACAAACCTGGTTTACTGAAAATATCAATCAAATTGGTAAACATCCAGATACACTGAGTAAGATAAAGAAGAAGAACCCCAAATTATCAATATTAGGAGTAAAACACGAGTCCAAAGCATTAAAAGGGTAGGAGGCTATTACGAAGACCTTTATCTCCACCAAAATTGACAACTTAGAAGAAATGGAAAAATTTATTGAAAGACACAAATTAAAATTACCACCTCATTTTTTGATGCCAGTATTACCCTTGCATCCAAAAGAAAGACATTATAAGGAATGAAAACTACAGGCCACTATCCCTTATGAGTATAGATGAAAAGGTCCTCAAAAAAATCAAATCCAAGAACATTTTTAAATGTATCTTGATCAAATAGCAGCCCAGAAGTACTAGATTCATTTAACATCAACAAATCAAACAATTCAAGTCACCATATTAATAGAATAATTAAAAAAAACCAATATGATTGTCTTAATAGATGTAGAAAAAAGCATTTGCCAAAATTCGACTGCTATAAGGAAATCAAAACTCTTAAATATCGGGAATAGTAGGAAATTTCCTCACCCTGATAAGGGACATTCACAGGAAAAAAATCTTATAGCTAATATCAATTTAATGTAAAAGGCTAAACGTATCCTTCTTAAGAAAAGGAACAAGGCAAGAATGAAATCGTATATTAATACAAGACACAGGAGAAACACAGCTTCTATTCAACATTGTACTCATAGGGCTCACCTAAGACCTAGCCTTACCATAAGCCCTCCTTTCAAAAATAAAGACATAAAAGTCATACCGATTGGAAAGAAAACAGTAAAATTGTCTTTCTGCACAGACAATATGATTGCATACCCAAAAAAATCTTCAGTAATCTACTAAAAAGCTACTAGAACTGACATACGAATTTAACAAAGTCATAGAATACAAGATAGATACACCTTTAAAAAATTCATTGTATTTCTAGATTCTGCCAACAAACAACTGAAAGTTGTGATTTTTTTTTTAATTTTTTTTTAACGTTTATTTATTTTTTGGGGACAGAGAGAGAAAGAGCATGAACGGGGGAGGGGCAGAGAGAGAGGGAGACACAGAATCAGAAACAGGCTCCAGGCTCCGAGCCATCAGCCCAGAGCCCGACGCGGGGCTCGAACTCACGGATCGCGAGATCGTGACCTGGCTGAAGTCGGACGCTTAACCGACTGCGCCACCCAGGCGCCCCTGAAAGTTGTGATTTTTAAAATATAATTTATAACAGCATAAAATTAAAAAAAAAAAAAAGACCTGCTCAGGGATAAATTTAAGAAAATCAGTTTGAGACATGTACTCCTAAAACTATACAACATTGCTGAGAGAATTAAGACCTAAATAAGTGGAGAGGTATACCATGTTTATGAGTCAAAAAACACCATAACGTTAAAATAAAACTCTCCAAAATGATCTACACTGACCTCCGACCACTAAGTTACCATGTGACGTGAGCAGCCCATCGATCTCATAAAGCCATAGCGTTGGGCGTGCACAGCAACACTCCATCATCACATGGAAGCGATGTACACATGATCAGACCCAAGCAGGCCCTAAAGGCACAAGTACGTTACATGAAGTAGTCCAAATGCTCCTGGCCCCCGCTCCTGCTCCACTGCCTTCTGTCCCCCAGCCTGCACCTGTGGCCTCATGGGGAGCGCCCCGTGATTAGTTGACAGAGGAAGAGAAACTTCAGCCTGGTTTTCACAATGTAGAGACACCACTCAGAGTGGACAGCAGCCACACTACAGCCTGTCCCTGAAGGACAGTGGAGATGGGAAATCCTCCCCAGTGGGCAGAACTCCAGGCCCAGCGCCCGGTTGTTGACTTTGCTTGGAAGGAGAAATGGCCTCACATGTGGTTATATGCCAATTAATGAGCCCTGGCCAATTGTTTGGCTGGACTGGCAAGGACTTTGATTAGATTAGGACATGATTAGAAAATTGTTGACAAATTTGGGGAAGAGATTTGTGGAAAGCCTTCTACCTTCAAAAGTGAAGACATGTGTATCCCATGTGACTACTCACCAAGGTGTGACCTTGGAGGAGGATTTTAATAATCAAGTAGATGGGATGAACTGTTCTGTGGATACCAGTCAGCCTCTTTCTCCAGGCCACCCCTGTCATCATCCAATGGGCTCATGAGCAAAGTGGCCATGGTGGCAGGGACGGAGGTTAAGCATGGGTTCAGCGACAGGGACTTCACTCACCAAGGCTGTGCTGGCTATGGCCACCATGGCATGCCTAAGCTGCCAGCAGTAGAGACCAACACTGAGCCCCCATGTGGCACCATTTCTTGGGTGATCAGCCAGCCACCTGGTGGCAGTTGATTACATCAAAGAAGGGGCAGGATTTTGTCCTTCCTGGAGAAGACACTTAATCGGGATATGGATTTGCTTTTCCTGCACATAATGCTTCTGCCCGTCCCTGGACTTAGAGAATGCCTCCTCCACCATCATGGCATTCTCACAGTACTGCTTCCAATCAAGGAACCCATTTCACCACAGCAATGGGCCCACCCTCATAGAATCCGTTGGTCTTACCATGTTCTCCACCATCCTGAAGGAACTAAGTGTTTTGCTCAAATGGTGACACGGCCCTTTGAAGACTCAATTACAGTGGCAGCTAGGTGGTTCTCCAGAAGGCTGCACATGCTCTGAACCAGCGTCCCGTGTATGGTGCTGTCTCTCCCCGTAGTCGGGATTCACGCGTCCCGGAATCAAGGGGTGGAAATGAGAGAGATACTACTCACTCTCACCCCTAGCAACCCAGTAGGAATATTTTTGCTTCCTATTCCTGTGACTTTATGCTCTGCTGGCGTGGCAGCCTTAGTTCTTGAGAGAGGAGTGCTCCCACCAGGAGCTACAAGGATTCCACTGAATTGGAAGTTAAGACTGCTGCCCAGTCACTTCCAGATCCCCTGCCTGTGAATCAAAGGCAAGGAAGGGAGTTCTTGTGCTAGCTGGGCGATTGATCCCAACTTCCAAAGGGAGATCTCACTACTCCTCCACGGTGGGGGCGAGGAAGAGTGTGTCTGATCACTGGAGATCCTTTAGGGCATCTCTTAGTATTAGCATGCCCTGGAATTAAGGTCAGTGGAAAGCCACAACAACCCAATCCAGGCAGGACCACTAATGACCCACAGACCCTTCAGGAATGAAGGTTTGGGCCACCCCAACAGGTGGTGGTCAGAACCATGACTAGCCGAGGTGCTTGCTGCAGCAAAGGAGTACAGAATGAGTAGAATATAGCTATAAATGCCAACTATTACCATGTGACCAGTAACATGGCTGTAATTCCCGTAAGTATTTCCTCCTTATTTTGTAATAGATATATTTGTATGTGTGAGTGTATGTGTATTAAACAAACGTCTTTGTTTTCTTTCCTCTCTTATTCCCTTCGTATGTAATACAAAATGTATTGACTTCATACCAGTATTAAGTATTGTTAATTTTCCATCATAGTATTTAAGCTATGGGATATCAGGCAGAAGACTGTAAGAATCACCCAAGGTCTTTACCTCCTCTTCTGGGGAAGGAGTTAATGCAATTTCACCTGTATGCAGGATGGTTGTTTCATGTTAGGCAAAATTATGTATGACATTTTATTGCCTTTATTTGGAGATTAAATATGGTTTAAGGATATGTGTATGGATGCCAAGTTAACAAGAAGTGGACCTGTGATGTTAATTTTATGTGTCAACCTGATAGGGCTAAGGGCGCCCAGATAGCCGGTAAAACATTATTTCTGGGTGTGTCCGTGTGATGTCTCCAGAAGACATTAGCATTTCGATTGGTAGACAGAATAAAGTAGATCACCCTCCCCAAGGTGAGTGGGCCTTGTCCAATCCATTGAGGGCCTGGTAAAATAAAAAGGTGGAGGAAGGGGACACCTGGGGGGCTCAGTCGGTTGAGCCTCTGACTCTTTTTATTTTTTTATTTATTTTTTATTTTTTTTTCAACATTTATTTTTGGGACAGAGAGAGACAGAGCATGAATGGGGGAGGGGCAGAGAGAGAGGGAGACACAGAATCGGAAACAGGCTCCAGGCTCTGAGCCATCCGCCCAGAGCCCGACGCGGGGCTCGAACTCCCGGACCGCGAGATCGTGACCTGGCTGAAGTCGGATGCTTAACCGACTGCGCCACCCAGGCGCCCCAAGCCTCTGACTCTTGATTTCAGCTCAGGTCATGATCCCAGGGTCGTGGGATTGGGCTCACGCTGGGCATGGAGCCTGCTTGGGATTCTCTCCCTCTGCCCCTCCCCTCCTCTCAAAAAAAAAAAAAAAAAAAAAGTGGGAAAGGACAGATTCTCTTTCCCTATTGAGCTGGGACATCCGTCTTCTCCTGCCTCACACAGTGGAGCTCCCGGTTCTCAGGCCTTTGGACGGCAGGACTGACCAACACCACCAGCTTTCCCGGGCCTCCAGCTTGCAGACTCGGATCGCGAGGCCTCGGGCCTCCATAACCCAGGGAGCCAATTCCTCTAATAAGTGTCCTCAGATAGATAGATAGATAGATAGATAGATATTTTTATAGATCGATATTTTATTGGTTCTGTTTCTCTGGAGACCCTTTGACTAATACTCTTGCCCCACAGACTAGAAATGCAGAGCCAGTAACAGGCAAAGGCCCTCAGTGTCCTTCCTGATGCTTCCTGCGCTTCCCCCCAACCCCCGCCGGGGGCTGCCATTGGATTCCTGTGTGTGGCTCCCCCGTTGGATGTACTTCCTGGCCCTCTTGACTCCAGTTAACACAGAAGGCACAGAAAATGGGTCTATGCCTATGTTCGTGTTTCAAAATCCTAGTCCCTGAGGGGGACTAGGGGGACTAGAAGGACCTCAGGGAGAGTGGAAGATTCCAGAAGATCCTGCATCACAGGCCGAGCCTGGGGAAGGCAACCTTTGTGTGGGAAGTGTGGAGGGCACAGAAGCAAGGGCCTCCAGGATGGGGCGGGGCCGCCAGGCCCACAGAGCACAGAGCCAGAGGAGAAGGGCTGTCTGCAGACCCTGCGAACATGAGGTGACTGCTGGGCCTGAGGGCTGAGGCAGGGGTTGCTGCTGGCCCCAGGGTGGGCACCCACTGTGCCCCGATGCCTCGAGCCACAGGAGCCTCCTAGGATTCTCTGGGACGGGGCCAGAAAATCCCCCATGACGGGGGTTTAACACACATGGTTCCAGGGCCGTGGAGGCTGATTAGCCACTGAGCAGGGTTACGGGGAGATAAGGGATCTAGTGTCCCAGCGCCACTGAGCGTGTCCCGCAAAGTGCCACAGAGGCACCTCGGAGACACCCAGGCCCTGCCAGGCTGGAGAAGCGGTCCCAGGACCCCCAGCTGGGGACTCTCAGGAGGGACCCCAGACCACCAAGCTGCCAACTTGTCTTCAAAACCCAAGGATTCGAGTCAAGTGGTTCCAGATGTGGGTCAGAAGTGCTGATGTGGTCACGTCCCTGACCATGCCCCCAGGGCTCTCAGTGGCCCAGCATAGATGAGGACACAGTCCCCCACAGGGTCCAAAGAGTACATGAGGCTGAATATAGCTGCTCGGATTCCAGCTTCCACACACAGCGGTCTCTCTGCCAGTGGGACACATAATTGGAAACAGACCTGTGTGTGACTCAGAGGAAGCCGGCACCACCCTCCCCCACCAACTCACACAGGCTTTTTAACAGGGGGGTTCACTTCCTGTGAGCTCCCAGCTCCATCTGGCTAACATGTGTTGGCCACACAGCTGATCTCATCCAGCCAGGGTGTTCTAGAAGGTTCTGCTCCCAAGCATGTCTCTCCTGACTCCAGGAGAGTGGTCACCACAATGCCTCATCCCTGCCAAGGGCACCTGGCTACATACATATACATTTATATACCCGTATACACACATATACATGTATGTGCACATGTATGTGCACATACACACGGAGACACGTATACGCACGCGCACGTGCACATGTAGGCACACACCCATGTACACATGCAGACATATACCATATTCATATTCATAAACATGCATGCACACATACATATCCACATAACCACAGCTCCTCAAGGACATGGGATCCTGGCACACTGAAGCAACCATGCAGGGCTCCTGATACTCTGCCTCAGGCCCCTCTCCAGGGCCTCTACTTCAGGAAAATGCAGCAGAGAACAGGAGTCTCCACTGGGGATGGGAGGGGTGGGAGGGGCACTGAGTCTCTCCTACAGTCACAAGACTCCCTCACCCCCACTGAAAAGCAGCCCCTGAGCTCACGGCAAATCAGTCCCTGCTTCGTGGGTGTGCAAGGGTGTGTATGCTATGGGGTGTGTGCCACGGGGCGTGCCCCATGGGGTGTGTGTGCTATGGAGTGTGTGCACCATGGGCTGTGTCTCGGGGGTACACCTTGATGGAGGACACGCGCCACCTGGTCCCGGCCTCGCCTCATCAGCGCAGGCACCTTCACCTCTTATACTCTATCTTCCGGTTACCTGATCTTGATCCCTAGAGGGTGATCCAGATGGGACCTGCCCACACCCCCCCCCCAACATCTGGCTTCCCCTCACCCACCACCAGCCGACCGGCGAGGAGCCAGGAGCACATTCCATGAGTGTCAGGCAGATGCCAGCCCGCAAGCTGGCGAGGCCCCCAGGGCACTGTCCAGTGGGGTCGTAAAAGTGCCACTAAACCGGCAGGGCCAACGCAGAGAGGCTGCCAACCTTGCAGGGGGTTAGAGGCCCCTGGGCTTGGCAGGAGGGGACCCCCGGGACCGTGTTAGTTTCCCACAGACTCTGCGCCACACCCACTCTCAGCCCATGCTCTGTAGGTAAGAAGCCCGGGGGCCAGCGGGTCCTCACAGGCTGACGCCAAGGGCTGGGGTCCGGTCGGAAGCTGTGAGGAAACCCTCTCCCAAGCGCATCCTGGCCACTGACCAAACCTAGTTCCCTGCAGCTGTGGGACTAGGGCGTCCGGCAGGCTGTCGGGGGGGGGGGGGGGGGGGGGGGGGGGGGGGGCAGGGCGGAGCTCGTCTCCTTCCACGCGACCTCTGTACCCCACCACGAGAACCCCCACCTCCCTCACACCCAATTCCTCGGGGCTCCCCGTCCCTTGGGCTTCCTCTTCTGCCCCCAGCAGGGGAAAACCGCTCCCCGAGGGCTGTGTGACCTGGTCGGGCCTGCCCAGGTCACCTCCTCCTGAGGTCAGCTGGTTGACCAGCTTCATCGCACCTGCAGGCGTGACTCGGCGGCCACAGGAGGGACAGGAGGCGGCAGTGCTGTGCTCGCCGCCGCTGCCTACAAGGACCTCCTGGGGCCTGAAGCGGCTTCTGCAGGACCACGGGCAGAAGCGGAGACTCCCAGACGCCAGCTGATGCTCGGGCTCCACTGGGGACCCGACACAGAGGGCCTGTTGGGCAGCCAGTGTGATGTGTGTTTCCACGGTTACTCACAAACAGCCACATCTCTTTCTGATAAATTCGCTGTGACACATCCACCTGGACCTGACCACCTTCGGAACATTTTCCCTGAGTGACTAATACAGCCCAACTGCCCGGATTCTGGAAAGTGTGTCATCACCGGAGCCACAGCGGCCAGTATAGCTGCCCCAGGGGAGGGACTGTGGCCACGTCTCCCCCCGCAGTGGGCAAGGGATGGATGTGAAGCTTCCTCCCGGCCCCACAGACCCCACCAAGTCCCCGGCAACAGGACCTGAGGGGCAGGCCCAGAGCAGGAAGGAGGAGAGTCCGGCCTTGGGTCTCTGCGGGGCTCCCCCTGCCCCGTGCCACTGGGCCAACAGCAGCTAGCTCTGAGCCCCCAGTCCTCCCAGCCCCAGACAGTGGGGACGCCCATGCCCGCGAGCAGCTCGCACACCCCGACCTCAGGGGCTGACGGATTTAGCCCGACCAGAACTGGGGGCCTCCGGCCAGCAGCGTCTCGAGCAGGGACGCGGGAGGTTCACTTGTTCTCTTAACGGGGAGCGGACAGCCACCTGCTCTGTCTCACAGACTGTCTCAGGTGACGCAGACGCCCACCTTACAGGTGGGGAAACTGAGGCAACCAGGGCGCGAGTGGCTGGCCTCAGGGAGCACAGCGGCGAGTGGGGCTCTGACCCCCTGGCTTCCGGTCGGTGCCACGCGTGAGCAGAGATCAGAGGGTGCACGTACCGAGACTGGACTGGGGGCCTAGGGGTGGAGAGACCCTCCGAGAGGTGGACAGAGGCCCCCACCTACCGTGCAGGCGCCCAGACCCTGAGACACCATCCCTCGGGCAGGCTGCGCCGCTGGGCCCCGAGAGGCTGGGCTTCGCGTCTATAGGCAGTGTGGGAGCCCAGCCCTGGAGGCAGCCCCGAGGCCAGGCCAGGAGGGTGGGGCAGGAGGGCTGCAGATGGACATCTCTGTGCTTCGTGGGCCCGCAAGCCCCGCAGCGCCTCACCCTGCGTCAGCCGTGGCTCGAACGATGAGGCCGAGGGCTGACCGCCACGGCAGGGTGTACGTCCTCCACGGCCACCATCGGCTGCCTGCCCCCCCCACCCTCATCGGACCCCCAGCCCAGGCCAGTCAGCTCCCCAGAGACACTCCAGCTCCGCCCAGCCCCGTAGGCCAGGATCGCGGGCAAAGCCGTCCTCTCACTTTGGGCCCCAGGTCCAAAGCTGAGCCTGGGACCGCCAGCCGCAGGGGCACCTCGTGGACCAGCAGGGAGAGAAGGCTCAGGAGGACCACGCTGGCTGGTGCCTCCTCCAAGAGGGCCTCCGCTTCTACTTCCACTCAGAATGGGGAGACCAGGTCACCAGACATAGGCCAAGTGAGATGACAGGCTGGCGGGGACCTAGGGCAGGGAAGGGTGGCCGGGGTTCCCTGAGAAGAGGGGTCTCTGAGTTGGTGGAAGATGTGCTCCAGGAAGAGCCGGCCGGAGTGGGGGCTTTGCCACGGCCCAGGCTCAGGCTCAGTGATGGTCACAGGCCTTGGTGCCAAGCCCACAGTCCAGACTCCTTTGGGGCCCAGGGAGCACACAGGCAGGGACTTGAGCACGGCCAGACCCCTTCGACAGACACCCGAGCTTGGAGACGGTGACCTGAAGGCCACTGGGCTTCCTCCCGGCTCAGGGAGTCCGGGTCGACACGGGCTTGCTCTTTGTAGAGGCGCTGCCCCCGTTTGAGCCTGTTCGCCCATGAGCCCCTGGACAGCGCCGGCCTCACCCGCAGAGGGAAGCAGGGACTGCTGTGTCCCTCCGGCACGTGCCGCCACGTCTACACCCGTGGAGGGTTAAGTGTGTGGGATACCAGTGGGTGGAGCAACACGCTGCTGGCCTCACCTCGACCACGTCCACGGTGGCCCGGTGCGCATGACGAGGCAGGACACCCGCAGCCATGCCGGGCCTCACCACAGGCAGGTCACACAAAAGCAGAGGGCAGGCGACAGCTGCACCCGTGAATCCCTCCTGGCCCTGGGAGTCCCCGATCCCGAGGAGGAACTGATAGGGCTCCGTGGCTTTTCAGAAAATCCCACACCCATGATTACCCTGAGCCCTGGAATCAGGGCTCTCTTGAAGTCCCTTCCAACTCACAAATCCGTTCCAGTCACCGCCCACAGCGCCGGCTGGCCCCCTGAATGTAGGTCTGTGGGAATTCACCCATGCTCTCGTTGGTTCTGGGTCTCAAGACCGTTAATCCTCAGACAAGCTGGTTCTGTTTAGGGCTTAATTTGTCACAATTTAAATGTTTTTTCCTGCCAGAGAGTGGGTCCATCAAAGGGAAGCGATCCTTCTCTGGCTGATGTCACTGCGTCTCCCTCCCGGAGGCAGCCCGCGGAGAAGGGAGAGGCTGCAGGCAAAGTGGGTGCAAACCAGGGGAGGGGTCTGTGCCCGTGTGAGGAGGGTGGGCTCCTGAAGAAACACAGCAGGGCACAAGGCTGGCTGCTGTGGCCCCACGCCCCTCCTGACTGCGGGGAGCCGCACAAGTCCCAGAGTCCTGGCCGGGCTCAGGGGGTCGGGCTGTGAGACGAGCGCGCCTCCTCAGGTGATCCCAAAGGTCGCTTCCGGGGGCTCTCCTCATTCCCGGGATGTGTTCCATTTCTGACGCTCGGCCGTGTGCACACTGCTTCTGGTCCCCAGGGGCCCCTTCTGCTTCCCGGCCCTTCCCCAGTATTGGCATCTCAGCGGCAACAACCGGACTCGCTGTCCAGTCTCTGGGGCTGAACACACGCCAGGTCACCTCCAGCCCCCAGGCCTCCAACTCCAGCTCCGAAAGATGACCCGGTGCCCCGTCCCGAGCCCTGTGATGTCCCCTGCCCTCTGAGGCTGGAACAAAGCCCAGATGTCCTAGTGCCCCACCACCCCCGTGCAGCCTGTTACCTGCCCGCCCCGGGACTTCTCGTGGGAGGTGGTACGCTCCTGTGTTCCCAGCACTCTGCGTTTGCACATCTCTGCCATCCTGGGGGCCAGGTCAAAGCCACGCTGGAGGAGTGGGGGCGTGTGACTGCCAAGCTGATGAGGCTCTGAGCCTGTGGATAACACAGTAGAACTAGGGAGGGTCACAGATTCAGTGAGAAGAGCAGAGGTGGGGACACGTCCCACACCAGGAGGGAGCTGGGAAAATGAGGAACGTACAGGAAAGCAGCCCAGATTTTGCTACTGAGCGTGAGTGTACATGCCTACTAATGTGAGAATAAGGTCCAGCAGAAACGGGTATTAGGTGTTTTTGACGGCAGTTTGGGCCTCTCTTTAACCAGTGACAGGTTTTCTCCTCTTCTCTCCACGTGGGACACGTAGATGTGCCTCCCTGGGTTCAGCTGGAGTGAGTTCATGAACACACCAGGCAACACGCAGGTGCACCCGGTGGTGCTGAGACCTGCCAGGGAGCTGGTAGATGCCAGAGAGGTCGAGACACAAAGCGCATCGTCCCGACCCTAGAAGCCTGCAAAGTTACTGATGCGGAACATGCCACCTGACAACGTGCCATGAACCCTGGCCAGCATCACAGAGCACAGGTCTGAGCCTGGGGCCGTGCCCTTCACAGCTGGTCACTCGTGTGCTTTGGCCGCATCATCTTGACCACTGTCGTCATGGACCCACCGGAGGCTCTCACCTCCACAGACAGACTGGCCTGGTCATCATCCCAGACAGAGACAGGCCTAGCCACACAGGGAAGTCAGGCAGAGCATCGTGGTCTGGTTTGGGTATCAGGGTAATCCTGGCCTCCTAAAGCGAGTTGTGAAATGTTCCCTTCTCCTCTACATTTTCAAGAAGTTTATACAGGATGGGTGTTACTTCTTTCCTAAATGTTTGCTAGAATTCTCCAGTGAAGCCCTCTCAGATAATGAATTCAATGCCCTGATGAAATATAGGGCTAATTCTTCTTGGGCTAGTCAGATAATCTGTATAGTCCCCCCAAAATTGTTTCTTTTATCTAAGTTGTCTCAATGTACTGGCATAAAGTTGATCATCATATTTCTTACTGAGTTGATGAGAGAAGAAAGAAGCCTCAGCAAACTCACCAAACCATCAACACAATGAGAATTATACCGGAAAGAACCTCGGGTCTGATGTTTGTTTTAGTTTTGATTCTTGAATGCTAATGTGGAGAATTCTACACGAAACATGCAAAAAGCAAATATATGAAGACAGAACATAGACTAGTAGTTTCCGGGGTGGAGGGTGGGTAAGAGGCATGAGGAGTCTTACGGGGTGGGGAAAAGTTCTAAAACTGATCTATGGCCATACCATTCAATTTACCAAAACTTGTGGAATTGCACACCTGAATAGGATGAATTTTGTTATGCAAAACATACCTCAACAAGCCTGTTTTTAAAAAAGCCTAAAATAGCCTTTGCCATCTCTTTGATAGGGAGACAATACCTAGAATTCAGGACCCTCAAAGGGACAGGACCCTCGGTTAGACATAAATACCCCAGGCTCTCAACGGGGCCCTTAGAAAGTTATGTTCCAGGAGGAAGGAAGGAGTGATAACACCCCGGTCTTCACAGAGAGATAAACCCAGATTTGAATCATATAAAGGGAATCTTCCCTACACTAACTGCCCACCAAAATAAAATTAAATCCAATTCTAAACAAAGAAGATAATACTATGCAGGACCCCTACAATCCTTCACACATAATGTCCAGCATTTAATAAAAAATCACCAGGCAGGTCAAGAGATGGGACCACATGACTCTATGGGGAAAAACAAACAAGAGAAACAGACCCACAGGTGGCCCTGATTTTTGGAGTTATCATATATGGACTTTAAACTAAATGTGACTAAGGGGCGCCTGGGTGGCTCAGTCGGTTAAGTGTCCAACTTTGGCTCGGGTCGTGGTTCGTGAGTTCGAGCCCTGCATCGGGCTCTGTGCCGACAGCTCGGAGCCTGGAAACTGCTTTGGATTCTGTGTCTCTCTCTCTGCCCCTCCCCTGCTCGCTCACTCTCAATCTCTCTCTCTCTCTCTCTCTCTCTCTCTCTCCCTCTCAAAAGTAAATAAACATTAAAAAATTTAAAGTAAATGTAATTACTATCTCAAGAAAGAGGAATATGAGACAGACAACTGGATAAGAAGACTGTAATCTGTAAGTTGAAGAGAAAATGCAAATTCTAAAAATAAAAAAATGCAGTATTTGATAGTTAAAATTCAATAGATTGGGGTTACCGGCAGATTAAACAAAGCAGAAGTGAGAGTAAGTTAATTGGAACAGCTCAGGAGAAAATGGGCAAGACCGAAAGACAAATTAAAAACAGATATAAAATACAGAAAAGAGCACACGACATGAGGCCTGATGAAAATGTCTAACATATGTGAAATTTAAAGCCCAAGTGGAAAATACAGACAGAATGGCGCAGAGGCAGTATTTGAAGAGATTTTCTAAAGGATTTTCTAAAACTGATAAGAGATATCTTTCCAAAGATTCAGAAGAGAAATCCACGTGCCAGACAGATGCAGAGCGCCACATGTGAGTAGTACGTCACCGCGAAAGCGCTGTGAGCCGGAGATAACGGGACGTCTTAGAAGCAGCTGGAGAAGGGAGGCAGGTTATCCTCAGAGGAACGACAGAGAGACAGATTTCCCACAAATCTGGACACCAGAAGACAATGTAATGTCGTCTTTAGAGAATCACAAGGAAATAGCCGCTAAGATGGAATTCTCACCCAGAGAAATAGCCTTCAAAACTGAAGGTTCAATAAAAGTCGGTGACACAGGTAAATCCTGAAAACTGTGCTGCCTGCAGACGCGCACTAACCAAAATGATAAAGGGGATGGTGGCAAGCTGTCTCTAAAATGGCTTTCATGACCCTGCCTCCTGGTACTCATGACAGAGTGTAATCCTGTTCCCTGGAGTGTGGGCTGGGCCCCAAGACTCATTTCCAACAAGCAGAGATCATGGTGAAAGTGATAGGAGGTCAATCCTGAGGTCAGTTTACAAAAAGATGTTGGCTTCTCTCTTGACAGACCTGTCTCCTCTTGTTTTCTCTCACTGACGCTCTGTCCCTTTGTGTCTCTGTCTCTCTCTCAGCTCCCACTGGGGGGGGAAGTGAGCTGCCGTGCTGCCGTGCGTTGGGGGCCGAGACCCGCCACGGCCCCGTGAGTGAGCTTGGAGATGATTCTCCCCAGGCAGACCTCGCAAGGTTCTCTGAGAGGGAAGGCCGCCTTTCACCCCATGCCCTGTTGTACCTTATGAATCTGGGACGATGAACATGCATTATCTGCTCCAAAATAAATAAATAATATTACAAAAGTTTAACACCAACCATTAGTAACATTTTAAAATTGTTAAAAAAAAAAAAAATTCAAAGGCAAAGAAAAATAAGCCCAACTGACAAAGGGCACAATCTAGTCATGCACCAGACAGAGGCCCCCCCACCTGCCCCAAGATGGAAGAGTTCCAGACCGCGGGACCTGTGCCCTCTGACTCCCTCAAGGCTTCTCAAGCCTAAGTGAGCCTTTACAACGCCACTGTCCGTCCATCATGAACTTGTCTCTTATCTTCACCCACGCGACAAGACCTCTGAGGACAGAGGCTGTATCTTTCTAAGATCCAACCCCCTGCAATCGTCAGTGCCTGCCTGTGGAGAGGACGGTGGGGGAGGCAAAGCTGACGGTCGCAGCAGTGGGTAGATGGTGGCGGTGGTGGCGGAATAGGCCGACGGTGGCGCTCTTCCCGGCAAGAGCTGGAGCCCTCGTCTCCACTCCCCGAGTCACGGTTGGCCCTGTGTCTCGCTTCGACCAACAAATTGTGGCAACACGATTGGTTATGACCCCTGAGCCCGGATCTCAAGAGTCTGCGTGGCTTCTGCCGCCATTCCGCTGCACGCGGCCACCACATAAACGGATCTGAGTTGTCCTTCCAGGGAGGCCACAGTGAGGAGAGCAAGAGACCTGTGAGTAATGCCAACCTAGATTGTCCTCCCCCTGCAGGCCTTCCTGACTGCCACAGCCTGGACGAGCTGAGATGAAACCATCAGGTGAACTGCTCCGCTGATGCCAGCCCAAAACGTCAACCCACCGAAACTGAGCAAAGGAGATGATTGTTGTTTAGTCCAGTAAGTGCAGGGATGCTTTGTTATGGAGAAATAGATGATGGTGGGGAGGTGACGGCAGGGGTCGTGGTCATGAGGAGGAGGACAGCTCCAGACCTCCTAAATCATCCAGAAAGATTAAACAGCATGATTTTGTGTATTTTGTTGTGTCCCAGTTCACTGAGTATGTGTAATGCTTCTGGAACCACCTGCACCTTTGAGAATCCAATGGCCCCCTTGCCAGGAGACGCACATAGACAAGGTTTGGCTCAGACTCTGGGGCTGTGGTGACCCTGCCTCCCCACCCTGACTCCTGAGGAGAAGCCCTGGGGTAGGGCTCCCAGCGTTGGCCCACTCGGGTTGGCCAGCCCCTGGAGTGTGTTTTGGAGGGGCCCTCCCGGGCCAGCAGGGAGCCGAGGCACGTGACGTTCTGGTGACCCTGTCACCTCAGGGAAGCACAGCTGGTGACGAGGAGCTTTTAATGAGGCATAAATATTTTGAAGCATTTTATAAACGAGTTTCATGAAGTTTACATACGCTTGGAGGGGGCAAAGGGGAAAGACCACCACCCTTGGACCAAAAGTTCTTCCCCCCGCACATTCCCCCGGGAGACCCCGTGTCCTGCCTGTGAGACGCCCACGAGCAGGATCTGATCAGGTCAGGCACGTGAGGGGAGCTTTGTAGGCGTCCCACTGGCATGCTGTGGTCTCGGGCTGGCTTCACTTTCCAAGAAATGACCGTACATCCAAGGCCAGAGGCCAGAGCAAGTGGGGACCCCTTGGGAGCACCGCCATGTGTGGACCAAGTCCATTGGGAGACACAGCCCCTCTCCACCCAAGGGGCAGCTCCCATCCACCAGCACTTGTCCCCAGACCTCCCTGCCACCTGGCACCTTCGCCCCTACAGGCCCTCCCCGCGTGCCTGGCTCTGTCCTGGCTCCCTGGAGATGCGGACAAGTTCTCCGCCCAAGTGTCGTCATAGAGTTAGAAGGCTGACATACCAGCTGCCCAAGACCTAGAGGGATTACCAGGACTAACGGGGTAGCTTTGGCTTAAATGAATAGAAGCCACCTCTCGCTCACCAACTGGAACACACACCACGATGTGCTGACTCCCCCGTGTTGCCCGTGGATGGTGGGTTTTGTAACGTTTTCAGGTCTCTGGAGAAAGTTGAGAGCGGTTGGGGTGGGGGAGGGGAACCTTACCCTTCGACCCCATGAGCACGCAAAGGAAAACAAATGTCTTCCGAAATGCGTTTCTAAGGCCATAGAGCAGAGCCCTGCCGCCCAGAACCGTCCCACGAGACGTGCAGAGCATGAGAAAGCCTCGGGGGGGTGGCCTGTCCACTCAGAACCCCTCAGGCATCCCTGGGCCTGAGAACATGTGGGCAGACACAGAAACGGCATTCCTTGACCGTCCCTCAGGCCCAGTGTGCCCAGATGACAAATCCCTTCCCTGACGGCTCCCACGAGGCTTCTCCTGTTACAGTCGTTCTCCTGAGCACTGGCATCTACGCCGCTCATCTGCTGTCACCGCACAAACAGGGTCAGAGCGGCACGGTCTCGCGACCTTGGACGGGCTTCCTCTCTGGAAACGCAGTCGCACAAACCACGTGGGGCGCTGTGAGCATCCAGTGCCGGCCTCCGCACAGACAGCCCCCAGATTCGGGACACCCGAGCACCCCCACGCCCCTCTGCCCCTCACACCGTCCCAGCTATTCCGCCTCTGGCCGCGGGAACACTCAGGCAGGAACAAGGCGACGGTGCGGGCGCTGGTGTGGTGACGCTCAAAGCTCTCCGGACAGAGAGTCTGGTGGGCCAGCCAGGCCCGCTGAGGGAGGTGACCCAGCCCACCGGTGGTTCTAGAATGTCAGCAAATCAAGGAAAACAAACCTGTGGCAGACAAGGGGAGGGTTCCTCAGGCCCAAGAGACACTGAGACCGACATTCACGCCCTCCGGGGCTGTTCAGCAAAGCCACCGGGAGGCCCTATTGGTTTTAATGGTGGCCTGGAGCACTGCTCAACCCCAGAGGGCGATTCTCAGGCTCTCAGCCCCCTCGTGAGTCTCCAGAACCACGGGGCCCCAAGGAGGCTGCATTTCAGAGGCTCCAGGACCTCCTGACTCACGGCTCCCTGCAGGGGCCGCTCAGCTCTGGGTCCTCCCCTGCAGATGTGGAGACACAAGGCGAGTCCTTGCCCAGGGGCCTGCCCTCTGCCAGCAGGCTGGGCCTTCTGGGGAAGCTTTCTTCAGCTCTGGCCTATTTCCTCTCAGCTGAGGGCAGTGGGGGGGGGGGGGGGGGTGGTCCTTGAGCTGCACACGCAGGGTCTGGCATGTGACGTGCTCCTCAGGAGGCACGAAGCGATGGCATGATTACCACTCTCATTACCGCTTGGAGAGACAAACAGAAACTCAACAAGGTGAGGCCACTCGCTGGTGGTCCTTATGGCAGGACCCTTGCACAGAAGGAAGTGGGTAGGAAGTGAACCAGCAGGAGCCCCAAGAGCCCTCCACTGGGTGTCTTTTCCCACAGGGACATCTCCAGCACCGCATGGTCCCAGCCGGGGCCTGCTGCAGAGACATGTCCTGCTCCTAGGCTCTCCTTAAAGCTGACTGCCTCCGCGTCACCTGAGATATGGGTCAGAGTAATATTCCCAAGGGTGGAATGTAGTCTTCAGAGCCCACAAGTCCCACCAGGCCTGTACTTTCTTCTCTGAAGCAGAGGATACAACAGGAGGCTATTTGTCTTTTAATTTCAGGGGGATATCCCAGCATGCCCTTGACCACCAGACCCCTAAAGCCTTCCCTGAAGTGCAGACCTCTGGATGTTCACAGGAGCTCATCTCCCACCCTCTGGGGCACATGTGTCCGAAGGCCTCCGGCACACGAGCCTCCTCTCCCTTGACCTGCCCGGTCAGCACAGTGTCCTGCCCCTGGGGGACGTCCAGGGCACCTAGCTTCCCAGACCACGTTAGGACAGAGGGGAGGATTAACGTGACCCTGAGGCCAAACCACAAATGCATATTATCTATCATCCCTCCCATGCGAATGCAAACTGTTCCTGTCTTTCCTAATTAGGATGGAAAATAATGCAATTGTAAATCCACAGCCCCATTGATCTGCTCTCGCCAGAATTCTGCGGGAATTCCAAGGCCCACACAGCAGAGGAGGTTGGGCGGCCCCGTGGTTGAGCCTCAATGGCCTGCAGCCTCTCTCGTTGGTCTCCGGGCTCGGTGGGAGACCGAGCTTCTTCCAGGTCTCAACCTCCAGGGACACGATATTGTTTGCGGTTTGCTCTCTGGGCCGTGGGGGGTGGGGGGTGGGGGGCGGAGTGGGGTGGGCAGTGTCCGAGTTTCCCCTGGGCTTCCCCCTGCCGTGTCCACAACCACACCGGCCAGAACCCAGTTATTCCAATGGCCAAGTATGGGAGTGACAATGACACCCTTGGGAACCAGGGAAACGACCCCTGGGTGGTCTGTTGACTAGGGGACCCACTGTGACCAACACTTTAGCCAAGAGTCCTTTTATTACCTGGCCCCATAAACCTCCCTCCAACAGGGAGGCCATGATGACGCTCTGGGGGTGAATCCAGTCACCCAAGTGAATGCTGTAGGGCTCTTTAGGGGAAGACAGGCACAGACACACTCTCACACACCTGCCTCCCTCGGTGCCCCTCACTCAGGGCACCTGACGCACACAGAGAAACACGGTGCCGGACCAGAGGAGTGACTGGTGCCTCCCGGGGATGGTGGGCAGAGAGTGGGCACTGAGAGTGGCCCAGGCAGAGGGGTGATCTGGGAGCCAGGAGCAGGTGGGAGGCCACGTGCTGGGGCCAGGGCACATCTCAAAGGCCCTTTGGACATCAAAGTAGGGGCGTCCTGTGGCGCAGCCGCAGGGGTGGCCTGTCCCTCCTCACGGGAGACATTACTCCCCTCTGCCTGAACAACCTGGGTCTGCACGGGGCTCCCTGAAAACACAAAGATGCCTCCTTAGAACCCTGCCCTCATCTGGCCAGTCGGTGGGACCCCGGTGCACCAGAATCAGGCTGCAGATGGAAAGAAGTGGTTAGGAAGACCAGAGGGCGTGCCCCCGGGGCACATATAGGTGACCAAGAAGCAGCGCACGTCTCTCCTCTTGAGGGGAGGGTGCTAAATCAGAGATTTGCCAAACGGAAGCTGGAGCCGCAGCCCCCTCCCTGCAAGGCAGTGATCCAGCCCGGCCCCAGACCCCCAGGACCTCTGCCCAGCCCTGCCTGCACCCCAGTGGGGGTCTGCCACTCCAGAGTGGGGAGCAGGGACTCCCACCACAGCTCTGCCAGGGACCCCCAGACTCTGCTCACGGGTGGACTTTGGACATCACGGCGGCCTCTGGGCCCAGCACCAAGCCCACCTGCGGAGTTCTCCAGGGAAAGTGCACCTGCAGGCTCCACCCGCCCCGCCCCTGCAGCTCCTGAGGCTCCCCCTGTCCTGGAACCCCTGCCCTTTCCCAGCCAGTCCCCTCCCATCTGACCGGGAGGCTCTCGGGCCCTGGGGAGGCGGGAGCCCACGGCGCAGAAACACATTGTGACTCGCAGGGTCGCAGGAACTGCGTGTTCCCAGACCAGGCTAGGTCAGGCTAAGCCTGAGCAGGGGGGACACGGAGAATGGGGACCCCTTGGCGCCGTCCAGGGGCGAGTCCCCGGTGCCTCCCACCACTCCAGGTGCAGGGCGCGGCTCCCCATCTCCCAGGTCAGCTCGGCCTGGAAATCCGGCAGCGGCAGCAGGCAGCCAGGCCGGGCGTGAAGTCCAAGCAGCTGCCTCAGTGAGGTCCAGGTGTGGACGGGTGTGGACTGGGCGGCGCGGAGGGCTGTGAGGACCGCTGGGGCGGGGGCTTCGGACCAGTTCACGGAGAGGTGGCAGCGCCCGCGCCCCGGCCACGCCCTGTTTCCAGCAGTGCCCCCCCCCCCCGTGTCCCCCTCCAACCCTCCGTCCTCCCGGCCCCCCTCGGTCCCCCCGCCACACTGCACCCCTGTCCCTTCCTCCCCACCGTGCCCTTTTCACTTCCCGCCCCCCAGTCCACCCCTCCGACCCTACATGCCCCACCCCAGGGCCCTCACTTCCCACCCCTGGTCCCCCGCCATCCGCGGGGCCGCAGCGCCTCCCGCTGTCCGCGCTGTCGGGGCGTCGGGGCGCGGCCCTGGCGGGCGGCGGGAGGCGTATAAAGTGGGCGGCCCCCGCCGCGGACCCCTCCCTCTTGCCCGCTCGGAGCCCGCGTCGCGGCCGCCAGCACCCGGAGCTCCTCGAGACGTGTCCGGCGAGGGCGCCCCGCGCGCTCCGGGGTCAGGTAAGCGCCGCTCGGCCGGCCCGGCACCCCCCTGGAGCCGCGGCCGCGCGCGGGCGCCTTGGGACCCGCCGGCCGGCTGGCCTCCCCGGTGGCGAGCGAGCTCCTCGCGGGGGTCCAGGGGGCCGGGGGCGCGCGGGCCTGGCGACCCCCGTTCCAGCTGCTTGCCCTCCCTCCGAGCTCCCCACGCCCGCTGCTTAGGACGCGGTGGGGACCGGGGGAGGGACTCGTCTGGCCGCCCCCTCTTTGGCACCTTCTGGGGCAGAGCTGAGGGGTTTGGAAGGGATTCCTCCATTTCCGGGCTCGGTGCGAAGACTCTGCGGCTTCCGGGCTTGGCTGCTGGGACGGTAGGGGAGACCTCGCGGTCACCTCCTCACCAAATAGCCCCCAGGGGCTCAGCGTGTGCAGGCGGACCCCTGGCTGCTTCCTGGGAGTTTGGTTTTATCTCTGGCCTAGAGATCACATTCAGAGGGCTGAGGAGCCCAAGTCACCCCCCACGGGAAGACCAGCCCCTCTGACTTGGAACCCTCACCGGGTCTCCAGCGGGGCTGGTCCCTCTCCTGTGGGCTCAAGAGGGAGAGCCTGTTCCTCCTCCTTCTGGAAGGAGCTGCCAGGTCCAGAATGAGCTCTCCAGGGCCCCCCAGGCACTCTTCAGGTGACAAAGGGTCCCTGATACTCTAGTGGAGAGGACAGGTCACCCCTCCACCCTCGCTCTAGAATCAGCAAAAGTCTAGCCTGCCCCCCATTCCTCTGAGGCTGGAGGTGGCCCACCCGCATTCTCCAGCCCCGCTGCCCACCAAAGTCTGCCGGGTTAGACTACGCAGGGGGAGCAGAAGTAGGAGTCCTGGCTGGTGGCGCCTGTGACGGCCCCCTTGCTGGGCCAGACCCCACACCCTCCCAGGACTCCTCATCCAGTTTAATAGGGCCCTGGGGTCCCAGCACCCTTAGAGCAAGGCTTTAGGGTAGGGGTGGGGGGGGTCAACTGAGAGGTCTCTGACACTAACAACACAAAAACCAGCAGGGCGTGGTGCCTCAGGTGTGCCCACAGGGCATATCACCACCACCCCCGCCCCCCCCCGCCCCCGTACCCAGGGAGAAAATCACCAGCTCCAGCACCCATACCTTCTGTCTACCCAGCTGTCCCCAAGAAAAGGAACCTCATTTTTAGATTAATGCCCAAGAAGAAGGAAGCTGGAGATCCACAGATTCGCGGGGTTTTTTCTTGCAATAAAGGAGTTCTGGCCCGGGGATAATCTTACATTTGTTTAACAACAAGAAAGCCTTTTGGGGTTTATTCCCAGCCTCATCTCACCAGGCCAGGAGGCAGGACAGGCCTTTGGGGCTCTGAGGAGGGACACTGTCTGCCTTCCTGACGTTATTCAGAGGCAGGAGAGTGGGGTGCAGGGAGCGGAGGCAGGAGCCCCGGGCATACGTGACCTGGAGTCTCCCAGGCCAGGCTGGAGGGGGTGGGCACAAGAGTCCCAGGTGTGGCCCATTGGCAGACTCAGGAATCGATGCGCCATTGGGCCCTGCTGGCCACGGTGACGCTGCCACCATGTGCTAATGAAAGAAACCCGGGAGGCTGACAAAGTCCGCAGCAGGGCGGGGGCTGTCGTTGGGCACAGCGGTTAGAGAAGGCACCGTGCAGGGACAGAGTAGGTAGGGCTCCTGCCACTGGGCCACCAGGTTAGGCGCTGCCCGGGCCCCGGCCCCGGCCAGTGCATATGACACGCAGCGGACTCGGCATCACTGGCCAGAAGGGTGGCTCTGTGTTTCCGCGAGCTGTGGGCAGCAGGGGGGCCTTCAGATGAGCACCCTGGGATGGGCCAGGTCGGAGGAGGGACGGCCAGGGCCGAGGAGAAGGAGCTGGGGCCTCGGCAGCGGCTGTGGGCCTGCCCACCCTCCTCCCCAGCCAGCATCTTCTCATCTGTAGGACCAGGCTGGGCTTAATAGTACCTGCCCTCTTCACTGCCAGGGCTGCCAAGGGTCTCCGGGTGCAGAGTATGGGAAGACCACGTTTGCACCTACAGAATGCTTTGTGATGCTGGAAGAACTTAGTTCTTATGATTAAGAAAACCACAAATAGTTTGATTCTTTCCACATTTCAGTGGATCAGTCCCTTCTCTGGCTTCTTTCACACATTTGTGCAAAGTGAAGGGGGGACCCTGGTGTGGGGTGCACCTGCAAAGAAGCAAGGATCATGGGATGCTGCTCATTGAGCAGCACCTGGGGGAGCCCAACCCCCACCCGAGGGGCGAGGCGTGGCATTGGGCCATGTCATAAAGCGACATTCTCCACAGACGGTACACACACCCTCCCGGGTGACCTAAAACATGTCAACGCTCCACGCCACACAGTGTGTGAGCCTCGTGGTGGCCCATTGCAGCCGCTGTAATAAGCAGGTGGAGGTGGGGATCCAGTGGTGAGGGGCCCCTGCTGCTGGGAGAGTGGCTCTGGGTAAAAAGCTCTGACAAGTGTCAAGGCTTTCAGGCTTCCCGTCAGATACGCACCAGGAAAGTGGGGAAGGACGCTGGCATTCTCCACAATGGGAGGGATTGCTGTTTGGTTTGTTTTGGTTTTCTCACATGCCGGTTTCATGGGTGAGGAGCCGCGCACTGTTGGTCTGTCTATAGGGCCTCAATTCCTGTGCCTTCGACAGCTTTTGATTACTGACCATTTGCCTGGTTGTGGTTTCCCCGTGTTCCTAATGGGTGCTCAGTTTTACTAATTTGTAAGGACTTTTCCCCCCAGTTTTTACACATAACATAAAGCTTATTGTCGTAACCATTTTTAAGTGTAGAGCTCAGCGGTATTAGGTACATGATCATCTCCGTCTCTGAAATTCCTTTCCTCTCGAAAAACTGAAACCCTGTACCCATTAAACACTAACTCCCCTTTCCCGTCCCCAGTCCCTGGCAGCCACCATTCTACTTTCTGTCTGTGATTTTTTCAATATTCTAAGTCCCTCATATAATTGAAATCTTACAGTATTTGTTTTTTTTTGTCACTGGCGTATTTCACTGAACATACTGTATCCTCAAGGTTCATCCATGTTGTGGCAGGTGACAGAATTTCCTTTCTCTTTAAGGCTGAATAATACTGCACTGTGTGAATATACTGCACTATATTCTGTGCTTGCACTGTGGTTATCCATTCAAGTGATGCAAGTGGACACTTGGGTTGTTTTCATGTTTTAGCTATTGGGAGTAACCACTAACGTGAGCAATGAAGATGGGCGTACAAATATCTCTTTGAGACCCGGCTTTTGATTTGGGGGGTGGTATATAGCCAGAAATGGAATTGCTGGATCATATTGTAATTTTATCTTTTTTTTTTTTTTTTTTTTTTGAGGAACCACCGTACCGTTGTCCACAGAGGCTCTACTGTTTTACATTCCAGCCAATAATTCCAATTTCTCCACATCCTCCAACATGTGTTATTTCCTGGGGTTTTTTAAATCTTAGCCGTCCTAATGAGTATGAGGTGATATCCTCAGAATTTTGGTATGTGCTTCTCTAATAATTCATGACGTTGAGCATCTTTTCATGTGCTCATTGGCCATTTGTATATCTTCTTTGGAGAAATTTCTATTCAAGTCCTTCATCCATTTTTGAGTCAAGTTGTTTGGTTTTTTTTGTTGTTGAGTTTTAGAAGTTCTCTATCTATTCGGGACTTTAATCCCTTACCACATGTACAATTTGCAAAGACTTTTTCCCATTCTGTAGGGTTGCCTTTTGACTCTGTGGATAGTATCTTTTCATACACAAAATGTTTTATTTTTCAGAAAATTCAGTTTGTCTATTTTTTCTTAAGTGGCTTATGCTTTTGGTGTCACAGCCAAGAAATCATTGCCAACTGCAATGTTGTGAGGTTTTGCCCCACGTTTCTTCTAAGTTTTATAGATTTAGGTCTTATATCTAGATCATGGATCCACTTTGAGTTAATTTTTGTGTCTGGTGTTAGGTAAGGGCCCAACTTCATTCTTTTGCTTGTGGATACTCATTTTTCACTGCACCAGCACCATTTGTTGAAAAGAACTCTCTTTAACCCCACTGAATGGTCATGACATCTTTGTTGAAAAGTACTTGAATATGTATGCAAGGATTACTTCTGGACTCTATTCCACAGGTCTATATGTCTGTCTTTATGCCAGTACCACACTGTTTTCATTACTATAGCTTTGTAGTAAGTTTTGAAATGAGGAAGTGTGAGTCCTCCAGCTTTGGTCTTCTCTTTTAAGATCGTTTATGTTATTCAGGGTCCCTTGAGGTTTCTTATGGATTTAGAATGTTTTTTTCTATTTCTGCAAAAATCATCATTTGGATTTTGATAGAGATTGAATTAAATTTATAAATCACTTTGAGTGGTATTGACATCAATACCACTCAACTTAATATTGTCTTCCAATCCATGAACATGTACATCCAAGTCAATTTTCATATATGGCTTTTGTTATATTGAGATGGGTTCTTTCTGTTCCTAGTTTTGGGGTGTTTCTATCATGAAAGGATATTAAATTTTATCAAAAGATTTTTCTGCATTGAGATATCATGTGGGTTATATTACACTGGTCAATTTTCAGATGTTGAACTATACTTGCATTGCAGGAATGAATCCCACTTGCTCATGGTATTTAATCCTTTTACTATCCTATTGAATTCTGTTTGGTAATACTTTGTGGAGGATTTTTGTGTCATTGTTCAATAGGATTACTGGTCTGTATTTTCTTTTCTTATAGTATCTTTGTCTGACTTTGGCATCAGCATAATGCTGATGTCATAGAATGAGTAAGAGAATATTCCCTCCTCTTCAACTTTTTTTGAAAAGTTTAAGAAGTGCTGGTGTTAGTTCTTCTTTAACGTTTGGTAGAACTCACCAGCGAAGCCATCAGGTTCAGGGCTTTTCTTTGTCAGGAGATTTTCAGTTCCTTATTCAATGTCGGTACTAGTTATAGATCTGTTCGGAATTTCTGTTTCTTCATGGTTTGTAGGTTTTGTGTTTCTAGGAATTTGTCCATTTCCCCAAGGCTATCCAATTTGTTGGTGTACAGAGAAGCTACTTTCTGTGATATTTTCTTCTTAAACCATTGAGGCTGCCATTGTTGTTTCCTTTCCTCCCATCATTGCAAGTCCCCATCCCTTCCTTCTCTGGCTGAATTTACTTACAGGGGATTTAAAGTATTGCCACTTTTTTTTTCCCTATTCACTTTTCTCTTTCTTTTTGGGGGAGCCAGACATTGAAGAGTAGGGCATTAGAATGCAGCTGCATATAGAGAGGAATTAGGTGGGCAGTGAACCTGTTCAGGGAAGGTGTGTGGTCAGGAAACACCTGAGAATACCTCTTACTTACACTTCAGGCTGATCCTTGGCACGAAGACGGCCTATAACAATCAAAACCAAACAAACAGCAAGCCCTGGGGAAGGAGAATCTGATTTCCAGACATATCACATCATCAGATTCAAATGTCCAGTTTCAACAACAACAACAAAAAAAAATCACAAATCATACAAAGAAACAGGAAAGTATGGCCTGTTTAAAGGGAAAAAAAAAAACATAGACCAACAGAAACTAACCCTGAAAAAGACCTGATGGTGGATCTACTAGGCAGACCTAAACACAACCATCTTAAAAACGCTCAAAAAAACTAGAGGAAAGCATTAAAGAAATCAAGAAAACAATGTCTGAAAAAAAAGGAAATACCAATAAAGAGATATCTATATAGAATTCAAAAAGAAATAAAGGAGCTGAAAAGTACAATAACTAAAATGAAAACTTCCTTAGAAGAATTTAAAGGCAGACTTGAGCAGACAGAAGAAAGAGCCAGGGAAGTTGGAGATAGGACAGTGCAAACTATTGAGTCTGAGGAACATAAATAAAAAAGATCAAAGAAAAGTGAATGAGCCTAAAGGACCAGCATGCACAGTGTGGGAGTCCCAGAAGGAGAGGAGAGAGAGAAGCAGGCAGGAAAAGTATTTGAAGAAATAATGGCTCAAAACTTCCAACTTTGATAAAGACATGAACATAAAATCCAAGAAGCTCCATGAACTCCAGGTAGGATAAATTCAAAGAGACTCACACTGAGACTCATTGTCATCAAACTATCAAAAAACCAAGACAAAGAAATTTTTGAAATAAGCAGGAGACGTGACTCATGATATCCGCGTGTCCTCAATAAGATTACCCACAGATTTCTCATCAGAAACTTGGGAGACCAGAGGCAGTGGGCTGATGATATTCAAAATGCTAAAAGAAAAAAAAAAACTGTCACCCAAAAATTCTATATCTAGCAAAACTGTCCTCCAAAAGTGAGGGGAAAATTAAAACATTCTCAGATAAACAGAAGCTGAGGGAATTTGTTACTACTGGACCTGACCTTCAAGAAACACCCAAGGGAGTCCTCCAGGGTGAAATGGAAGGACTCTAGACAGTAACTTGAAGCCAGATGGAGAAATAAAGTTCTCAGTGAAGATAAACACATGAGCAATTATAAAAGTTAATGTTATAGTAACAACGGTAATTCCACATTTTGCTTTCTACATAACTTAAGAAACTAATGCATTAAAAATAATATTTTGTTATGTTTTGAATACACAATGTATAAAAACGTAGTTTTTTGACATCAGTAACTGAAAGCGATAGGGGTAGAGCTTGTAAAGGAGCAGAGGTTTTGTATAATACTGAAGTAAAGCTGATATAAATTCAAATTAGCATGTTGTAACTTTAGGATGTTAAATGTAATCCCCCTGGTAACCATAGATACCTAAAGAATACACACAAAGAGAAATGAGGAAAGAATGTAAATGTTTCACTACAAAAATCAACTAAACACAGAAAAAGTCGTAACGCAGAAAATGAGAAACAAAAAGCTATAAGGTATATAGAAAACAAATAGCAAAAGGATGGAAGTGGGTCTCTCCTTATCAGTAGTTACATTAATTGTAAACAGATTACACTCTCCAATCAAAAGACAGAGACTGGCAGAATGGATTATAAACAAACACGATCCAACTGCAGCCAACCCTTGAACCTGAGTTTGAACTGTGCAGGCCTACTTACGTGCAGATTTTCTGCACTACGGTACTATAAAGGTATTTTCTCTTCCATATGATTTTCTTAACATTTTTTTCTCTAGCTTACTGTAGCATTAGAATCTGTAATACGTATAACATACACGGTAAGTGTTAATCGACTCTCTATTATCAATAAGGCTTCCAGCCAACAGTAGGCTATTAGCAGTTAAGTCTGGGGGAGTCGAAAGTTTTACCCAGTGTGGGGAGCGGGGGGTTGGCGTCCCTGACCCTCGCACTTTTCAAGGGTCAGCTGTGTAAAAGAGACTCACATTACATCCAGGGACACAAGTAGGTTAAAAGTCAAAGGATGGAGGAGGCTCCTGGGTGGCTCAGTTGGTTAAGCGTCTGACTTTGGTTCGGGACATGATCTCACAGTTCGTGAGTTTGAGCCCCACATTGGGCTCTGTGCTGTCAGCGCAGACCCAGCTTCAGATCCTCTGTCTCCCTCTCTGTCTGCCCCTCCCCCTCTCACCCTCACTGTCTCAAAAATAAATAACCATTAAAAAAAAAGTGAAAGGATGGAAAAGTTATTCCATGCAATTCAGAACCAAAAGAGAGCAGGGTGGCTGTATTAATGTCTGGTAAAATGGACTTTAAGTCAAAACCAGTTACAAGAGACAAAAGACATTATATGTTAATAAAAATTTCAATAGAGCAAGAAACTGTAATAGTTATAAACATTGCACACCTAATAGCAGGCCATCAAAATTTTTAAACCTTAAAAATATGAAATCTTGGGGCACCTGGGTGACTCAGTCGGTTAAGCATCCGACTCTTGGTTTGGGCTCAGGTCATGATCTCATGATTTGTGGGATCGAGCCCCTCATTGGGCTCCATGCTGTCAGCATGGAGCCTGCTTGGGATTCTCTCTCTCTCTCTCTCTGTCCCTCCCCCACTGACATGTGTTCCCTCACTCTTAAATAAATAAATACATACATAAGTAAGTAAACTTCAGAAAAATATGGAATCTTGGAAAGACTGTTGTCTGGCTCTTGGTCTGTCCCAGGGCTGCTCACATTTGTGCTATGAGGAAGGTCCCCTGTGGGAGTCCAGTTATCAAGAGAGTGGACCCCGAGCCGTGCCACCTGGCTTTGGCTGAGCATCCTGGACAAGTTGCCTCCACTTGGTCTCCGTCTCCTCCCTGGGAGGCGGGGACCGTCAGGGTACCAGTGCCCGAGGGCGGTCGTGTTGCGTGAGGAGAGGTAGCGTGGTGTCTGGTGCACGGCGATCGTAGGAGATATTACTCCCTCGTCGTCTCATTCTTTCCATGTTTTCCCCAAAGGCTTCTTAGTCTCTTTCGCACTCACCTCTGGAATTTATCTGGGTCCAGGCCAGACTACACCCGTTTCTCATCATGTCAGGGAGCCCTGGCCCAGGACCCCGTCGCTGCGCGGAAGGGCCAGTCTCAGCCCAGTTCCGGGCGGCGTGGCCCGTTGCTTGCCGGGTGGCCTGTTGGCGCCGTCCACCACCAAACCATAAGTGCCGGATCGCTGCGGTCTTATTGTGGCGCGAGCCCTTGATAGCACAACTCTCCTCGTTACCCTGTGTCTTTTGTTGCTCTCAGCCACCCTTTATTCTTTCTGCCTCGGGTTCTTTTTGTCAACATGTCGGCAGGCACGAAGCAAAAATGTTTCCTGGAGATTCTAGTCAAAATTACATTCAGGTGTAGATCCGGTTGGAAATAACTGATATTCTTAAACCATTAGAGACTCTTAAATACAGAGCACACACTGAGGGTTGATGGGGGTGCGGGGGAGAGGGGAAAATGGGTGATGGGCACTGAGGAGGGCGCTGTTTGGGATGAGCGCCGGGTTGTGCGTAAGTGATGAAGCGCCGGGATCTACCCCCAAACCCAAGAGCGCACCGTACACGCTGTATGTTAGCCCACTTAACAATACATTATATTTTAAAAATAATTTAAAAACTAAAAAAAGAACTGATATTCTTAAATACTGTGTTTCTCATCCAGAAACAAGGTTTGTCTCTCCTGTGTGTTCCTTAGAAATTTTTTTTGAGTTTGTTTAATGAGTCCTGCACATTCTTAGATTCTGAAGTTCACTCCTTAGATTTACATTGCTTTTCTTGCTAATGTAAATAGTGCTTTTTCCATTGGATTTCCTCACTAGTTGTTGCCGACAGAAGAAAATTGACAGCCTTTCGTATATATTTTTCTTATAACTGCCTCACTGAACCTCCCCTGCCTTCCCATAAACTTTTTACAATTGATTTTATTGGGTTTTCTGGGTGGACAGTCCCGTCTTTAGTGAGGGCACTTTCCATCTCTTCCCTTTCCAAGATTTATACTTTATTTCTTCTTATGGTCCTATTGCATTGGCTTCCAACACAACACTGAAAACGAGAGAGGTTTTTGTCTTGTCTTTTTGTCTGTGGACGTTGTTTGAGCGCAGGAGGTTTTTGTTGTGGTCGCTGTTGTTGTTTTAACGTTTATTTATTTATTTTTTTAATTTTTTTTTTCAACGTTTATTTATTTTTGGGACAGAGAGAGACAGAGCATGAACGGGGGAGGGGCAGAGAGAGAGGGAGACACAGAATCGGAAACAGGCTCCAGGCTCTGAGCCATCAGCCCAGAGCCCGACACGGGGCTCGAACTCTCGGACCGCGAGATCGTGACCTGGCTGAAGTCAGACACTTAACCGACTGTGCCACCCACGCGCCCCTAACGTTTATTTATTTTTGAGAGACAGAGAGAACTAGTGGGGGAGGGGCAGAGAGACAGGGAGACGCAGAATCCGAAGCAGGCTCCAGGCTCCAAGCTGTCAGCACAGAGCCCGACGTGGGGCTCGAACTCACGAACCACGAGATCCTGACCTGAACTGAAGTTGGACACTCAACCGACTGAGCGCCCCCAGGCACCCCTGAGTGCAGGAATTTTTAATCTGGGGTCAGGTCCATGGATGGACTCCCTGAGTTCATGAAAGGTGTGATTTCTGTACATGGGCATCTGTGCATTTGTGTCACATGGAATGGTCCAGATTCTTGACGGAATCTGTGCCCTACAAAGATAAGGACGCCTATTTTAGTTTCTGTATAAAATACGATATTGTTTGTTGATTTTAAATTTATATGCTTTGTAATGTTAATTCAACTCCTAAATTTCTTATGAAGTTTGCCTTTTTTTTTTTTTTCAGTCAGAAATGGATGTATCTGGGCTCCTTAAACCAGTTACATGATTTTCTTTTTATATTAATGTGCTTCATGTTAATATGCTTTGTAGTGTCGCATCATCATATTTCTAAACTAACTTCGTCTAGCTTTGGTACAGTCGTCCTTAACATGCTACTGGACTTTATTGTCTAGTCTCTATTAGGATTTTTGCAACTGTGTTTAAAAGTGAGATTTGCCTATAGAATTCCTTTAGGGACTTCCTTGATCAATTTTTGGCCTCTGGCTTTTCCAAGTTTAAAAATGAATTGAAAAGCTTATCTTTTTATGTTTTGGAACAGGCAGAGAAGCATTTGTCCTTGAAGACCCAAATCCATGTGGGCCAGAACCCTAGGGGCGTGTCCCCTTCTGGGGCCGAGTCCCATCAGTTCCGCACCTCTCCTCAGACTCTTCCAGAGCATGGTCTTTCATACTATTAGCTTAGAGCTGCACGTGGTATGCTCCTTCAAAACCTTCTTCATCCATCACTACATTATTTTACTCATTCCTAAACTCTTGTATTACTATATTCGTGCCTCATCATTTTTATTTTTGATTAAATTTTTTTACTTTATTGACTTTTCCAAAGAACCAGCTCTTAGGTGTATTTATAGTTCTACTGTTGTTTTGTAATCAATTGGTTTATTTCTTATTATTTTCTTTCTCTTATTTTCTTGAGATTCATTTTGTTAATTTACTTTTGCCCTTAGCTTCTTTAACTGTCTAATTTGTTACACTAATTTTCCATCTTACAACATAAAGCATCTAAGGCTACGTATTGTCCTGCAGTTACAGCTTTGACCTTTTAATATTTGTTTTGATACATAACACTGTTGTCACTAATTCCTATGTCGTTTTAGCAAGAGAGAATTTTTTAAATTTCCAGATGCTTTAATATTTTTGTGTGTGTGTCTTACTAGTGACTGGTTTTGCATTGTGGTTCAGAGAATTTGATCCTTACAATTTCTAATTGTTTTTTAAATTAATTAAAGCTGATTTGTGGTCGCTCTAGAAATGAATTTTCTAAAATTTTTAAAAGAACATACATTCCCTACTTGTAGGTTTCAAAGATAGATCTAGGTACGTGTGTGTCTGTTCTATGCACATTATCCAAATCCTAATGTTTAGAAAATACATATTCCATACTTGTTACTACCAGAGTTTTACAAAACATGACATTCAGATCCTCTTTTTTGTTATTATGTGATCTATCAAGAACTTTGAAAGCTGAGTTAAAGTCTTCTATTAATAATTGGCTTGTCAGCTTTTTCTTTGATTTTTCACCACTTTTGGTGTATATAATTTTGTGCTACAAAACCCGATAGACTCATTATCAGATAGCAGCCTTTATCTTTTTCTTGGCGCCATCCCTCACCCTTGTCCCATTTTAGATTGGCCCTATGATGTGGCCCCACCATCTTCCTCTCTGTGCTCACCTGCCCTAAGTTTCTCTGCACCATCTGTGACAGTCTATCTAGTGTCACTCCCGTGTAAACCTCATCAGACAGGTTTCATTGTTTGATCCAATTTAGTAATATTTTTCTTTTCTTTCTCTCTTTTTTTATTGAAGTATAATTGACACGTAATACTAGATTACTTTCAGGTGTACGGCCTAGTGATTCGACAATTCTATACATTCAGCTGTATGCCCCCCCCCCCCCCCCCGTTAGCGTGGTCACCACCTGTCACCACGCGACGTTATCATGGAAGTGCATGCTGCGCTGTCCGTCCCCATGACTCATTTATTTTATAACTGGAAGTTTGTACCTCTTCATCCCCGTCACCTATTTCACCCATCCCCCATCCACCTGCCTTCTGGTACCCATCAGTTTGCTCTCTATATTAAGAGCCTGTTTTTAGATTTATCTGGTTTTTACTCCCTTTGTTTGTTTTGTTTCTTAAATTCCACATATGAGTGAAGTCATATGATATCTGTCTTTCTCTGCCTGACTTATTTCACTAGCGTAACACTCTCTAGCTCCTTCCATGTTGTTGCAAATGGCGAGATCTCATTCTTTTTGATGGCTCAGTAATATTCCATTGTGTACAGAAACCACATCTGTTTTATCCACCCATCAGCCAGTGGGCATCTGTGCTCTTTCTATAGTTTGGTCGTTGTTGATCCTGCTCTTGTAAACATAGGGTGTGTGGGAATATTTGTCTTTAACGGAAGAATTTAAAGCATCCACATATATTGTCCCAACTGGCCCATGTGATGTTTCTGGCATTTAATTGTGCTTTCTGGCCCTTTTTTCCTTCATTTTTTATATTTTACTGTATTTCTCAGGTTTCTTTGCTCTCTCACTTACTCTTACTCATTTCTCTGTTGTCTGCAGAATTTTTTTAGAAATGGTATGTAGGTGAGCCCCTGCACATCTGAACCTTTTATCTTTTACATAAAGCTAGGTTGACTAGACAGACATCTTTGGTTCATTTTAGTTTCTTCACAAAATTCTGCAGTTACGGTCTCATTGTTTTTCTGTCTATAATATTGTGGAGGAAAAGTTTGATGCCTTAATTAGTTATCTGTTGCTGTGTAATAAATTACCTCCAAACTTAGGGCTTTAAAACAGTGAGCGTTTGCTATGTCATAGTTTATTTGGGTCAGGAATGCAGGAATGGCTTGGCCAGGTGATTCTAGCCCAGGGTCCCTGATGAGCTGCAGTCACAGTCAGGGAATTGGCCAGGGCTCCGCTCACATGAAGCCTTGACTGGGCTGAGGATGTGTTTCTGCAGTGGCTCGCTCACCTGGCTGTTGGCTGGAGGCCTCGGTTCTCCCTCGTGGGCTTCTGCAGAGGCCGCGTGAGCGTCTTCATGTTATGGCGGTTGGCGTCCTTCCAGTGGGTGACCCGGGAGAGGGCCAGGCACCAGCCGTGATGCCTTCTGTGAGTTCATCTTGGAAGTCACACACTGTCCACAGCTCACACAGGCCAGTGACAGCTGAGTGCGTGAGGATTTCAGAAGGGCGTGAGATCCAGGAGGCAGGAGTCATCGGCCCCCCCCTGGAGGCTGCCCACCACACACCAAAATAACTCTTCCCTTTAGGTCCTTTACGTATTTTGTTGCTGCTATTGTGTTTTCTCCTGTGTAGATGACTTTTTTAATCCTTCATTTCATTTGAGAGTAAGATTTTTCACCAGAACACCTTATTATGGGCGCCTCTTTTAATTGATTGTGTGTGCAGTAGCACGTGTGTGGGTGTGTGTGATATGTGTGGTTTGTGCAGTGTGTGTGCACCCATGGAGAGCGGGGCCGAGCGGGGCACAGAACCCCCGGTCCTTCAGCAACCCCTCCCCTCCCATAGCAGACAGGACAGGATGGGACTCAAGGCTCCCCGGCTGGGGGCAGCAGGGCGAGGGCCGTAGAGGACAGAGTTGCACCCACATCCCAGTGCTCAGCCCTGCCCAGCCCCCACCCTGCCCTGCCAAGGTCCCACAGCGACCACAGCGGCCGTCACCAGTGGTTGATGGCTCTGGACCTCTTTGCTCTGACTGATGCAGCCTGACTTCCTCCGGCTTCCAGGTTCTTCGGGAAGCCCCTCGCTTGCCCCTCACGCCACCTTTCCGACCCGCGCCTCAGCCAAGGGCTGCCCCCAGCCCTCCCTGAATGAACCTTCCCTCAGCCAGGAGCTCGCCTTCCTCCAGCCAGTCCCCTCCGTCTGGGCACATCCAGCACCCCATGCAGGAAGCTCCCCTGGATTCCCTGGCACACCCACTGGGCTTGCTTTAGTCTGGGCAATCGTCACCGCCCTGCTGGGTCACAGCCTCTGCCTGCAGGGTCATGGCCTCTTGACCTGACCATGACCTTTGCTGGGGAGGCAGGGCCCTGTCCTGTTCACCCCTAACTTTACCAGGACCAGCCCCTCTTACCGTCAACCCAAGCGACCTTGAACCTTAAACTTGCCCCCCGCCCAAATCCACCTCCTCTCAAAAGAGGTGATGCGCTGAGGGGCATCACCAGGGAAACTACACCAACTGCCCCCAGGGCCCAGCCCACCAGTGCTCCCCACTGGCAGGCCAGGAGTCCCTGCTGGGGCAGCATTCTCTGCTGTGGGGGCTCTGAAAGGCAGCGAGGCATTTATGTGACCCAGGTTGTGCGAATCCCGCAGAACCAGCCCCTTCCTCTCCCTCCTGGTCCCCAGAGGCCACCCAGCCACCCACCCATGCCCTAGGCCGTCTCCCCATCTGTCTGGTGGCAAGGGGCAGCAGGGAAGCCTCGGTCCCCACGAAGACATGACAGGACACGGTGAGCCGCACTGGGGAAGGACCCCCCGCCATCCAGCGCCGCTGTTCCCCCAACAGAGCGGGACCCTGGCACTCACCGCCTGCCAGCCCCCCCGGGCCTGTCTGCCTCTCATCCCCCCCACCCCATCCCAAGGCCGCTCCCCCTGGTCTGTCAGCATGGGGTCAGCTGGATGGCTGGCATCGACCGCCAAGGCCACCCTGCCCCAGCCTGGGCCTCTCCTCCCCTCCCCTGCTACCCCTCCTCCCAATCACCCCAACTGACCCCTCTGCCCTGCCCGCCCCCAGGCCCCCTGCACTGTGCTCATTGTCACCAACGCCTGCCACTGGCACGTCAGTTTCCGAGAACGCGCCATCTGCCTAGTGCACCCAGCCCCGCAGGGCAGAGACAGGAACGTCTGAATCCACCCAGAATCAAGCCCAAAGCTCGCAGTCTCTTAGCCCACTAAATGTGTGCGGCCTGCCCCCGCCTAGGGCGAGGGAAGAGGGCGTCTCCCTGAGCCCACGCACCGCCCGCTCCCACCGCCTGGGGAGGAGGGCCCCAGGGGCCCGCAGAGGTGCCGCAGCACGAGCCGCGAGCGCCGTCTGCAGTGGCCGCTCCTCCCTGTTGCAGGACACCAGAGTGCATGGGTGCTACCAAGATGCTCCGGGGCCCCTGCTCCGCCCTCCTGTTCTGGGGGCTCCTGGGGACCCCCCGTGCCCAGCAGCAGGAGCTCATCAGCCCCAGCACCTCTGACAGAAACCACTGCCCAGGTACTGGCCGCGGGGGCCGGGGGCCGGGGCCCGGGGTGGGCAGCAGGGGGCCGCTGTGGGGGCAGAGCCCCGAACCCGCGGGCGCGGGGCCTCCCTCCACCGGGGCGGCCGGTGACGCGTGCCCCGCCCCCCCAGAGAAGGCCGACTGCCCCATCAACGTGTACTTCGTGCTGGACACGTCGGAGAGCATCACCATGCAGTCCCCCACCGACAGCCTGCTCGACCACATGCGGCAGTTCGTGAAGCAGTTCACCAGCCAGCTGCAGGACGAGGCCTACCTGGACCAGGTGGTCCTGAGCTGGCGCTATGGCGGCCTACACTTCTCCGACCTGGTGGAGGTGTTCAGCCCGCCCGACAGCGACCGGGCCTCCTTCACCAGGAGCCTGCAGGGCATCCAGTCCTTCCGCAGGGGCACCTTCACCGACTGCGCGCTGGCCAACATGACCCAGGAGATCCGGCAGCACAAGAGCAAGGGCGCGGTCAACTTCGCGGTGGTCATCACCGACGGCCACGTCACCGGCAGCCCGTGCGGGGGCATCAAGCTGCAGGCCGAGAAGGCCCGCGAGGAGGGCATCCGGCTCTTCGCCGTGGCCCCCAGGCAGAACCTGCTGAACGAGCAGGGCCTTCGGGACATCGCCAGCATGCCCTTGGAGCTCTACCGCAACAACTACGCCACGATGCAGCCCGACTCGGAGATCGACCAGGACACCATCAACCGCATCATCAAGGTCATGGTGAGCTGCTCCCTGACCCTAACCCGCGGGGCACCAGGAGGGGACGGTGGGGGCCAGAGCCCTGGGACCCACTTACCCGGGACGGCGGCGGGCCATACACTGCTCTGGGCCTCAGTTTACCCATCTGTGAGGGAGGCATCCGGAGAGGGTAAGCCCCGGGCAGGGTCTCCCCCTGCCCCAGTGTGCAGTGTTCCCACCCAGATGCAATGCTGCCCCACCTGCAGCTTCAGCTAAGCAGGGTTTCTCTGTCTTTCCTGCAGAAACATGAAGCCTATGGAGAGGTGAGAGACGTTTACCGTTCCTGCCAGCCCTGGCCCGGTGCTGCTCGCTGGGCCTCTGAGGCGCTGACCCAGGAGGGACTACCCCCGTGCCAGCCCCCTGGTGCTCCCCGGCGTCTAGGACACACAAGCGGAGGCCAGGCAGCAAGGCCCCTCTGCTCCACGTTTGGGCCTGAGACTCTTAAGTCTGCATGAAGGGCTCCTGTCCAAAACCAGGCTGTTTAAACCCGGGGGTGGGCATTAGGGTCACCACCGAGCACACACCACAAGGACCAAGGCTCAGGGTCGCCCTCCACGCTGGTGGGCTCTGTCCACCTGAGCCAGGCCAGCAGGACGGGCAGGGGGCTCGTGTGCCGTGTGGCTCGGGACCTTCAGCTCTGACACTCCCCTGTCCCTGTGCGTCCTCAGCGCCAGCTCACAGCCCGGAACGGTCGCTTCCCACTCTGCGAGGTTCCCGCAAACACGCCCCTTCCCAGAACAGCTGCTCACAAACACGGTGGTTTGACACGCAGGCATAAGTGGCTACGATCAGACATTGTTTAACCCAGCCTCGGTTTTCCCAAACGTGACCAGAGTGTGTGTGGGCTTGGGCTTCCCAGGCACCTCCTGAGTCCGCTCCTGCCTCCAGCCCGTGCTCGCCACACCCCACCCCCCAGTGGGCCTCCCACCCGGGCCTTACTGGACGCCGCTTGCTTCTTGTTTCAGTGCTACAAGGTGAGCTGCCTGGAGATCCCCGGGCCTCCCGGCCCCAAGGGCTACCGCGGACAGAAGGTAAGACGCCTGCACGGCCCCCCGGGCCTGGCCTCTTCAGCTCCAAATTTAGGACCAACCACACCTCGAATGGCCTCAATGCTTCGGACCTTAGAAGTACCAAAATTCAGTTTTTATCTACGTCCTTTTAAATGGCGTTTTGAGGAAAGTAGGAACAGTTCTGTTAGTACTGAGGTTGGTAAAGCAGCCTGCTCGAGCACGTCAGCGAAACCGGAAGCAGGTTTGTGTAGTGATGCGGTTGCTAATTCATGCAAAGCACCCGCTTCTGCCGTCTGTCAAACAGGCAGGTTTCCATTTTTCTTACAACACTGACTACCAGGGTATCAGAAATACCACTAGTTCACGTCAAAGGTTATAGATAAAGGCCGAGGAGGGAGGGAGGCCTCGGGGGGCTGAGCGCCCCCCACCCAGAGACAGTTATGGGGAAGTTGTTACCACGTAGCCTCAGGTTTTCGCCTTTTCTAAGGGAGCTGCTTAAACCAGTAGAGATGTAGACACACGTCCACCAGGCCTCCGGGTAAACACTCGCACTGCCCTCTCTCCTGGGTGGTGGTGCCCAGGCATGGATGTGGCCACAGCTCTGGCCGCCGTGGTCCTCCCGGGTGCGGGTCGCTGGAAGTTGCCTCAGGGACCACAGCTGGCCTCTGTGGGGCCACAGAGGAGCCCCAAAACAGGACACAGCAGTACAGAAGCCTCTGCCCTCTTGCTTCCTGCAGTCTCTTGTCCTCTTTCTGCCTTAGTTTACCCCTTTTTCCATCATCTGCTTTTAGGGTGCCAAGGGCAACATGGGTGAGCCAGGAGAGCCTGGGCAGAAAGGACGACAGGTGAGTGTCCTCCCCACCCCTGCCCCGTCGGCCGTGCTTCTCCAGGACTGGGGTTATAGCTGTGGCCTCTGTTCTTCCACAGGGAGATCCAGGCATCGAAGGCCCCATTGGATTCCCGGGACCCAAGGCAAGTTGCTGCCCGCTCTGCCCCCATGGCCGGTGGGACGTGGGGACAAGCCTGGGTCAGGTGGGGCTGGCCACCCTCTCCACCCCCAACGCAAGAAGTGAAGCATCTCGATATTTTGGAAGTCGTCCCCGAATCGAGCACCCCGCCTGAGGCTGACACCCAGCCGCTGTTCCCCTGAGCCCGTGGGTGCAGCTCACACCCCACAGTGACGCTGCTCTTTTTTCCTTCCAACCTCAGGGTGTTCCTGGTTTCAAAGGAGAGAAGGTGAGACTCTGACACAGCCACGACCCCAGCCCCCAGCAGCATCCGTCAGCGAGCCTGTGGCCCCCATCAGGGCAAGGGACCCGTCGTCATGCCACGAGCGGCCCTCTCGGGGGCCCTTGTGGCCTCGTTGGTCCAAGGCAGACCTGGGCCCCTGAGGCAGCGGTGTCTGCGATGCTGAAGGCGCCTAACTGACCCACCTCGCTTTCCTCCTGCACAGGGTGAATTTGGAGCTGACGGGCGGAAGGTAAGCTGGCTGTGCAGGCCGGGCGGGCCGGGTGCCCCACCCTCCTGCTGCTCCCGGGTTGACGATCACACCTCTCCCTCCAGGGGGCCCCTGGCCTGGCTGGCAAGAACGGGACGGATGGACAGAAGGTAGAGTGCGTCTTGGGCACCCTCCCTGGGCTGGGCGGGAGTGCAGGTGCATATCGGTGTTTCCGACGTATGGGGGGTAAGCGAGCCTCCGGGAGACCCTCAGGTTCTTACCTAGGGCCAGACTTCTGGGCCCCACCGGCCACTGCCCACAGCCCGTAGCTTGATGGGTCCCAGTGGCACCTATCCAGTGGACACGGGACAAATAACACCGACAGAGCCAGTGGACATTTGTTCCCGAGGGCCCACCCTGTGCTCCAGATCTGGCCCACCTGGCAGGCTGCGCACATGCACACGTGTGGGCACGGGGAGAGGCACTCGGACCCTCTGTTCTGGCTACGGCCCGGGGACTCACCGTCACCCCACAGAAATGCCCCCATGCAGTCGAGCCGCTGAAACACAGCTGTGTGCCCGTGGGTGTGGAAGCCACACAGACCGCACCTGTGCATACACCCATGATTGGTACACCTCCCTGACGCACCCTGCCCCTCTCCTCCCCTCCCCTCCTCTCCTCCAGGGCAAACTGGGGCGCATTGGGCCTCCTGGCTGCAAGGGAGACCCCGGGAGTCGGGTAAGCCCAGCTTGTGTTCCTCCTCCGGTTAAGCCCCCGGCTCTGGGTACCCGGCAGGGTGGGCAGGGTGGTGGCCAGCCCCTCGAGCTGCAGCAAGGAAGCTCAGACCCTTCCTTCAGCCCCTCTCCTGCCTGTACCTGACTCCCACCCAGGGTTCAGCTGGGGCCGTGGTCACACAGGAGGGAGTAACCTCAGGGAATTCTGGGGGAGGTCAAGGGCGGCTACTTCTCAGAGTCCTGATGGAGGGTTCTGGCAGCAGAGACCCAGGCGGAGCACTCAATCCAGACAGTGGGTGTTTGCCGCCCTCCCCCAGCCAGCCCCGAGCTGACCGGGAAACCCCGGCACCGCTCGGGGCAGGAGCCCTAACATCCTGTCTTGCAGGGCCCCGATGGATACGCAGGCGATGCCGGCAGCCCTGGGGAGCAAGGGGACCAGGGCACCAAGGTAGGCTGCCTGGCCAAGGTGGCAGGCCCTCCACGACAGACCCAGTGGCCCTCTCCCCACCTGCAGCACCAGGCCCCGGGGAGAGGCAGCCTGGCCGAGAGGGCCTGTCCCTGCAAACCGGCTATCAGGCAGGAGGCCTGGGAGTACCCTGCCTGAGGGGTCACAGGGTGCCCATGTCCAGGGGGTGTGGGGTGCTCACACTCAAGAGGGTCACGGGGTGCCCGCCTCCAGAGGGGTCAAGGGGTGCCCATGTCCATGGGGTGTATGGTGCTCACACTGGGAGTCAGAGGTACTCACACTCGGGAGGGGATCATGGGGTACCCACGCCCTGGGGCTGTGGGGTACTCACACTCAGGGGAGTTACGGGGTGCTTGCACTCAGGAGGGTTGCGGGTGCCCACGCCCAGGGGGTCATGGGACACCCACGCCCTGGCAGTGCTCTCACACAGGGGGCCACAGAGTGGCCTGCCCGAAACGGTAGCAGTCCATGGCCAGCTTAGGACCGTGTATCCTGGCTCAGCTCTGCGGTGCCCCGATGGCCACAGCAACAAGCCCAATCCCCTCCCAGACCTCTCCGGGCCCCCTCTGGAAAGCTCTCAGCTCCCTCGGGTGTTCTGCGTCCACCCTCCTGGCTGCCCAGGCCGCCGGAGGAGCAGGAAGGACAGCCCTTCGCCGGGCCCCTGCCTGGCGAACTCGCCCGCGCGGCTGTGCGGGGCCCACCCCTCGAGAGCAGGGTCCTGCCCTGTTGCCAGCGTCCGAGGGATGGGAAACTGATCTCTCCAAACTTTGCCAGGGAGATGCTGGCCGCCCAGGACGCAGAGGACCCCCAGGAGACAACGGGGCCAAAGGCAGCAAGGCAAGTGCCCCTGGCGGGTCCCCGCTCTCCCGCTGCAGCCAGACAGCAGCCGCGCCCGCCGGCACAGAGCAGGGAGCGCAGGAAGGCCCTGTGCTCTGCGCACGCTGCCGGGTGACCGGGGCCCCCCACACCCACCCGACGGCGGCCGGGCTGTGGAGTGAGGACGCTCAGCGGGGCCGTTCCCTGCCGTGGCTCACATGTCTCCTCTCCGCAGGGGTATCAAGGCAACAACGGGGCCCCCGGAAGTCCCGGTGTGAAAGGAGCCAAGGGCGGGCCTGGCCCCCGAGGACCCAAAGGCGAGCCTGTGAGTTCACGCTCCTCCCCCACAGACCCCTGGGGCCCAGAGGTCAGTGGCGGCCGGCCGGTGTGAGCTGTTCCCTCTGGGTCCGGCCTGCCCACCCAGCCCCGCCTGCAGGGGCACCCCCCACACCCTGCTTGGGGCCTCTTTGCGCCCTGCATCCTCCAGCTGCTCCTCGTGTGCCCCTTGCCCCCTGGCGCAACAGACCGCCTGCGGTAGCACTCAGGCAGGGCCAGACCCCTGCTGGCCAGGCTCCGCTGCCTGGGAACGGACCTGGTGTCCCCACAGTGCCCTCCCAGCGAGACACTCCGAGGGCTGAACCTACACGCAGGCGTGCACCCTGTGGGTCCCTCACGGTGACCCCGCCCAGCTGTCCCCTCATGGCTCCTGCAGGTCAAATGGGACCTGGTCCCAGCCTGACCCTCAGAGGGGACACATCCCGAGGACTGGCCTCGCCCAGAAGTGAACAGAGTGACCGTGCTGATGGCTGGTCCAAGCTGGGCCCCAGTCACATCAACTAAAACTCCTAATTGACTAGGTCTTACGAGCGGATCAGGAACTCCTCATTTCCTAAATCCTTGGGTACAACAAAACTTACCCAACAGATGACCAAGGCCCCTCCCCCAAAGTCCATGTCCAAGTGTGGAGAGCAGAGCGTGGAGGCCCCACAGGGCCCTACCACCAAGGCCTCCTCTGTTCTCTGCAGGGGCGCAGAGGGGACCCAGGAGCCAAGGGCAGCCCGGGCGGTGACGGCCCCAAGGGTGAGAAGGTGAGTGTCTGAGAAGGGCAGCTGTTGGCTGAGTCTGCACCAGTGTCTCACCGTGGTGTCGACAGGGCCATGGGACAACGGACAACCAACATCCCCCCACCATGGTTCACCCAGGAAAACAAAAGTGACCCCTGGGTCCTGGCCATTGGTGGGGGCAGAGGCACCTCCTACAGGTTCTCAGAAAACAGGAGGCAGGTCATCCCCACCCACAAGCCCTGCCGAGGAGCGTGGGCAGGATAAAGCCAGTTTCATGAGTGACATGCACAGCTGTGCAGGCTTCGCACTGCTCCACCCCGCAGCTTTCGATTGCAGACACACACACTCCTGTAGCTAACTCAGGATGTCTTTGTCTTTGTGGTAAAATCTGAGGGCTGACCGTATCCCACAAGACCTGGGTCAAGGGCTTGAAGGAGGGGCTTCCTCCTCTGGGAAATGGGTGGTAGTCCCTATCCTGGTGCATGAACCTGCATGAGCAGGGCTGCTGTTCCAGCGAAACCTGCCATAATCTGGCATCCTCCCCTCTAGGAAGTTAAATGATCCCCTCTTCTCCCCTGCCCCTCCACATGCCCAGGCTAACTGGGCCTCTCTTCCAACAGGGAGACCCTGGCCCTGAGGGGCCCCGGGGTCTGGCTGGAGAGGTTGGCAACAAAGGAGCCAAGGTAAGTGAGGCCACTCATCCTCCCAGGGCGGGCACCCAGCTCCCCGGCTGGAGGGGGGGAACTCGGACCCCCTGTCCTTCTTCTGCCCAGGGCCTCTTGGAGAGCAGGAGGAACCCCCCCCCCCACCATCCCTGCCTAATCTGCAGTGATCAACAGCGGGGTCTCTGAGGTGCCCTCATCCGATTTCTTTTCAGGGAGACCGAGGCTTGCCTGGACCCAGAGGCCCTCAGGGGGCTCTCGGAGAGCCCGGGAAGAAGGTCAGCAGCAGGACACCTGGGAGGGCCCTGAGGTTCTGGGGCCCCCACCCTGTAATGCCACTTGGGTCCTCCTGTCCTCAGGACACTGTTCCCAGGCAGGACACTGTCTCCATGACCCACTCGGACAGCAGCACAGTGGGGGGACGAGAGCCACTGTGCACCTCACACGGACGCCCTGCCCTGAGGCGTCCAGCTTTATCATTTGGGAGGCAGCAAGGGGGAGACAGGGTGTGGAATCTGGGGGCCAGGCTGCGGCACATAGAAGAAGAGGCGGGCCTTAAAGCTCAGGGCGCCCGGTCCCCCCAGGGCAGCAGGGGAGAAGGGCAGTGTTGCTGGAGCTGATCAGTCCCCATCGGTGCTGACTCCACTTTCTCTCTGCCCTCAGGGATCTCGGGGAGACCCCGGTGACGCTGGTCCCCGTGGAGAGTCAGGACAGCCTGGTCCCAAGGTACCCCCCATACCCTGCTGGACAGGACCAGCCTCAGCTTTAGAGTGAGGCGGCCGGGAGCGTGCCAGTCCCGGCCCCCTTGGCGTGGGGGACATGAGGGGGCCGGGCAGCCCCCGCTGTTCTCACCCTGGGGGGTAGCACGTCCTTCCCCAGGCGGGGCCCTGCACCAGGCCAGCAGCCCAGCCCCCTCCGCCCTCGTCCTCGGTCCCTGCCAGCCCGGTCTCTTCCTCTCCCACTGGACCCTCCCTGACCGGCCTCCCCGTCCCACAGGGAGACCCCGGCAGGCCTGGATTCAGCTACCCAGGACCCCGAGGAACGCCCGTAAGTCCTGGCATGGGTTTGGGGGCCCGCTAGTTCCTGCAAGGGCCTCCCGCCAGGGGATAAGGTGAGGGGAGTGGGCACAGGGTCACCTGGCAGGGGCAGGGCCCCCGGAATCGTCCCAGACCCGGTGCAGCTGCCGTGGCACTCACCTTCAGCCCCATGGCTTTATACAGGTTGTGACACCTGAGACCATAAGGCGTGGGGGGGGGGTGGCTTCCAAACATCTCTGGGTCCCCGGGAAAGCCAGCCGCCCGCCCGAGGGACAGCCCTTCAGGCTCCGTGACCATGACCTGTGCTTGCTTCCCAGGGAGACAAAGGCGAGCCTGGTCCTCGCGGCCCTGAGGTACGTACCGAGGCCCGCTCCGCACCCACCGTGGGGTGGCCTGCATGCCCCTCCCCTCCCACTCGGCCACCAACCAGCTTCCCGTGCTGAGCTCTGCATGGTGGAAACTGCCACGTGCTAGTCTCCGTCAGACGGAAAACCGCATCTCTCCTGAGATGCCATGTGTAGTGGCCCAGCAGCAAACCCGACTGCCAGGCACAGGCTCTTCCTGACAAAAGCAGGCTGCACCCCCGCAGACACCCTGGAGGTCTTGGCTGGGGGTGGAGGCAGTGCCCAGCTCCCCACCCCTGGCTGACCAGCGTCCCGTGTCTCAGGGGAGCAGAGGTGACTTTGGTGCCAAAGGAGAGCCCGGGAGGAAGGGCGAGAAGGGTGAGCCTGTAAGTACTCAGGGCCAGGGGTGCAGGGAGGTGCCGGGGGGTGCAGGGGGCTGCAGGGGCTGAGAGTGCAGGGGGCTTCCGGGGCCTACAAGGGCCAGGAGTACAGGAGGATTCAGGGGAGGTGCCGGGGGCTACAGCGGGGTGCTGGGGGTACAGAGGGGTACAGGGGCTGAGAGTGCACGGGGGCTGCAGGGACAGGGGGTGCAGGGGCTGTAGGCCTGCCAAGGTCAAGGCTGCCACCCACCTGCCCTTCTCCCTCCTCAGGCGGATCCCGGTCCCCCTGGTGAGCCCGGCCTGCGGGGGCCAAAAGGAGCCCCAGGACCCGAGGTAGGTCAGTGGCTGGTCCCTCCAGCGCTCAGGCCACAGCCCTGGGCCAGCCCAGCCAGCGTGCACCCCAGACCTCAGGGCTGTGCCGGTGGCAGACCCGTGCGGTCGGTGCACAGGGTGTGGGGGGCTGCCCAGCCTCGGCCCAGACAGGGACCACCCCTCACGGTCATCCTTCCTCCTCCAGGGAGAGCCCGGCCCCCCTGGAGATCCCGGCCTCACGGTAAGTGTCAGGTGGAGATGGAATGGTGTTCCCCTCGCTCCTGAAACGGGAAAGCAAGGGCGGCGGGGATGAGGTCAGAGGCCGAGGTCAGCAAGCACTTGCTTTCTTGGGCCGGGGCTGACCCCCCTGTGTCGCAGGAGTGCGACGTCATGACCTACGTGAGGGAGACATGCGGGTGCTGCGGTGAGTCTTGGCCCCCACGCGGCGGAGGAGCTAGGCCACTCGCGTCCCTGGGGGGCCCTCGTCCAGGGGTCAGGGTCATCTGTCTGGGTCGCGCCCTCCCCCTCAAGGTCACTGTGTCCCCCTGTGCGCCTGGCCGTGCACCGTGGGTGTGTCTCCCAGGGCCTGGGGTCAGTGCACACAGCCACCTGCCTCTCCCACTGACCCTGCCCCCGACCCCCAGACTGCGAGAAGCGGTGTGGGGCCCTGGACGTGGTGTTCGTCATCGACAGCTCCGAGAGCATCGGCTACACCAACTTCACCCTGGAAAAGAACTTTGTCATCAACGTGGTCAACAGGCTGGGGGCCATTGCCAAGGACCCCAAGTCAGAGACCGGTCAGCTGCGCCCGCGGTTGGGGCGGGTGGGGAGTCAGGAGGTCCCGCTCACGGGCAGGGAGGCCAGGCAGGCCGGAAGCCCTGAGGTCCCGTCACGAGAGTCGGTGGACAGACAGAAATTCAAGGGAGGGGGTCTCAGCTCTGCCCAGGGGCCCCAAGTTTCCGCTTGAGGGTGGCGACCGATGCAAGGCGGTGATACCTTCATGCCTGTGTCTGGCCGCCGCAGGAACCCGCGTGGGCGTGGTGCAGTACAGCCACGAGGGCACCTTCGAAGCCATCCAGCTGGATGACGAACGCATCGACTCCCTGTCCAGCTTCAAGGAGGCCGTCAAGAACCTGGAGTGGATCGCCGGGGGCACCTGGACACCCTCGGCCCTCAAGTTCGCCTACAACAAGCTTATCAAGGAGAGCCGGCGCCAGAAGACCCGCGTGTTCGCGGTGGTCATCACGGACGGCCGCCACGACCCCCGGGACGACGACCTCAACCTGCGGGCGCTGTGCAACCATGACGTCACAGTGACAGCCATCGGCATTGGTGACATGTTCCACGAGAGGCACGAGAGCGAGAACCTGTACTCCATCGCCTGCGACAAGCCGCAGCAGGTGCGAAACATGACCCTCTTCTCTGACCTGGTGGCCGAGAAGTTCATCGATGACATGGAAGATGTCCTGTGCCCGGGTGAGCAGCAGACAGACCACTCGCTTCCCCGGGCCTGTCCGTCCGGTGGGGAGGGGGACCCGCGGCAGGGGGGAGGGGGCTGGGGCGTCCACGGGCAGTCGGGGAGCCCAGCCCCCGCCGGCCCCAGCAGAGACTGACCGGGACCCTCGGCCCCTTTCCTTGCTCCCAGACCCTCAGATCGTGTGCCCGGACCTTCCCTGCCAAACAGGTAACTCGGGGCGCTGCCAAGCCCCCTGCCCTAGACTAGCAAGCAACCGGGTGCTGGGCAGGAGGGGCCGCTGCGGGACCCCTCCCTGGAAAAACACCTGCAGGTTGGCGTCTCAGCCCACACCGGTGGTTTCGAGGCCCCAGGACCCCGGCATGTCTGAGGAGGGGCTGGGGTGGGGGTTGACATCTGGAGCCCTTCGGTCACCACCCCACCCCTCCCCACCCCCACTCAGCACATGTTAGGGAGGTGCTCTGTCCCGGCCCGCGCTTGGCTGGCAGCCTACTGGTCTCCAGCGCAGACTCACAGCCTCGTCACCTTGTGGTCCCCACCCTCCGGGAGGAGCAGACACCCCAGGGCCATCTCAGCTCCCACAGGCGGAAGCCCTGGATCCGGTCCACAAAGTGGCTGATTCACCTCCGGGAGGTGAACGCATGAAGCGCCACACGGCGCCGGCTCGTCCGCTTGCCTCCGCGCCAACAGCCCTGAGCCACTGCCTCTGGAAGCAGGCGCCCGCTTGTGTTCGGGGCCTGTGCCCTCGCCTGATACGGTCGCGCTGCATTTGAGGTTGAAGTGCTGGGTGCACAGAGAGGCTGTCCTTGGGGTCCCTTGGGGCCAGGGAAGGGGCAGGACGGGCATCGTCCGCGCTCCCCTGGCATCTAGATGCTACCTCCGAGGCTCAGCTGTGCAGTGACTGAGGCCAGGGGGCCCATGGAGGCACCCTGGGTGTGGTGGAGACCTCCCCACCAGCCTGGGTTCTGGAACCAGCCCCGTGCCTTCTGGCCGGGCCGCGGGCACCGGGCCCGTATCCTCCCATGACCCGGCCCGGGGAGGTGGGGGCACGTGAGGCCGTGCTGCCGGGTCCAGCAGAGGACCCAGCTAGGAAACGCGTGGCCTGCACCCACGTCCACGTCTGCCGTGCAAAGTCAGCATTTCTGGGCTTGCGTGTATACCCCTCAGGGGGCAGGACTGAAGGCGCAAAGGCAACCCGAGGGAAGGAACTGTCTTGGGTTGGGGGCAGGAGTCCCCACACTTCCCCTCACAGAGAACATCCCAGAAAGTGGCCATCACGGTTGTACCTCTGGCCACACCACGGCTATGTGAGTTCTGGGATCACTCTGGACGCCGCCTGGGCCTGGGGTCCCCAGAGTCAGCTGGCGATGGCTGGAGGCAGTACCCACAGCTGTCTGAGACCTGAGGCCACACGGAGCTGCCGACCGTTCCCCCCCCCCCGCCCCCACTGTGTCCCTGCCCTGCCCGTCCTGGGGTGGGGCCCCCCCATCAGGCTGGCCCCTTGAAGGCCAGAACCCAGAGCCTCACCCCTGGTGCCAGGGCCCAACACTCTCGCCGTGCCCCAGCCGTGGCAGGGAAGCTTCGAGTTTTTCAGCACTGAGTACGAAGTTAGCTGAGGTTCTTTGTAGAGGTTCTTTGTCAAGCTGAGAAGGTCCCTCTGTTCCTTGTCACCGAGGATTCCATCATGAACCAGTACGAAGGCTTTGTCATGTGCTTTTTCTTTATGTTTGGATAGGACCGTGTGACTTACCTTCTTTAGCATGTTAATGTGATGGAGGGCATGGATTTTCAGATGGTGAGCCAAACTTGCAGACCTGGGATAAATCCCATCTGGTCGTGGTGTACAAATTGTTTTATATATATTTGTGGCATTTGGTTTGCTAACAATTCGTTGGGGACTTTTGCATCTGTGTTCATGAGCAGTATCAGGCTGCGATTTCCTTTCTTGTGAGGTCTCTGGTTTTGCTGTTAGAGTAACGCTGGCCACTGGGATGCTGACCTTGCTTCCCCCGAGCCTCCAAGACCCTGCAGTAAAAAGGGGTGGTCCCCCTGGGAGACCCTTTTCCATCTTCTCCTACCTTTTCTGCTAAAGTCATAAGCTCATCCTTTAAAGCGACCAAAATTTCCAAGCATACTAGACGCGGTGACCAGAGAGGAAGAAAGCAGATGTAACTATGGGATAAGATCTCGCGAACCATCCCCTGGCACCCTGAGGGCTGGGTGTGCCTCTGGGCATTTCCAGGCCGAAAACAGGATGTTAGGTGGATGCTGTTGGCTGTGGCTTGACCCTGACCTTCTGGGCCAAATGGCTCCATCCACCCAGAGGCCTAGCCACCCCTAGGCCAGGGAGCAGCTTGCTTGGTTGGGTCGGAACCACGAGAGCTTCAAAGAGAAACAGAGCTGGACACCAGCTGAGGTGCAGACTGAGCTTGGTCTGGGCGGCTGCTGCAGGGGCGGGAGCCCCAGGGCGACCTGAGCCCAACTTGCCTGGGCCAGAGGCGGGAGACTCTCTAGGGCTGGGCGTGCAGGGGTTCAGGCACGGGAGGCAGTGTGCGTGTCGGGGGTGTGGGCTCCACGGGACCAGGCCGCCTGGGTTTGCTACCTGGCACCTGCCCAGAGGACACAGAAACTCCTGGAACATTAGGACAGGAGGCCGTGGTGCACGCACCTGGAGAAGGGCATCCACAAGATTAGGCCCTGACGCCGCGAGTGTCCGTGTCGGAGCCCCCGGGTCCGTGAGGGGACAGTTCTGGGCAGTGGAAGATGGGCGCCTCAACACAGGAAGGAGGATTTATCACAGCAAGGTTTCTGGTAGCTCTTCTGAGAGGGGGTCCGGGGCCCCCCTGCCGATCGCCAGGTGGGGGCTGGAACCAACTAAACTCTCTTGGCCGCACTGGCTTTTCTCAGTCAGGTGTTGTAAGTGGGGCTGGGGTCCTCCGGGGGCACAGCCTCAAGCCGCTAGAAGCCAACCCGAGACTGGTCAAGCCTCAGTGCCACCTTGTGTACAAGAGTCTTGCAGGTCTCCAGGTCTGTAGCGACCCCGGAGGTGCTTCTGCTCCCGTCTCCCCGGCAATGCGCTTTGCTGCTGGCCCCCAAGTCCCCTGTGAGCTCTGGCACCCGTGCTGACAGTGGGGGAGCTGCAGCCTCCCGCCTCCTCATCCCACCCCCTTGCCTTCTCTGGATGCCCCTGCAGATGGACCGCGGCCTGGCGGCGAGTCCCCGGTCACCTTCCTCCGCACGGAAGAGGGCCCGGATGCCTCCTTCCCCAGGACCATCCCCCTGATCCAACAGTTGCTAAACGCCACGGAGTTCACGCAGGACCCGGCCGCCTACTCCAGGCTGGTGGCCGTGCTGGTCTACACCGCAGAGCGAGCCAAGTTCGCCACAGGCAACGAGCGGCAGGACTGGATGGAACTGTTCATTGACACGTTTAAGCTGGTGCACAGGGACATTGTGGGGGACCCTGAGACCGCACTGGCCCTCTGCTGAAGCCGCAGGGGCTGCCCACATGCAGGGCTGGCCAGAGCTGCCCGGCCCAGCTGCGTTAGCTCCCGGTGGCTGCCACCACATGCTAAGGGGCTTAAAACAACAGAAATCTATTCTCGCTCAGCCTGGAGGCCGAAAATCCAAGACCCTGCTGTGGCAGAGCCATGCTCCCTCCGGGGGCTCCAGGGAAGATCCTTCCTGCCTCCTCCAGTTCCTGTCTGCCTCCATTGTCACAGAGCCTGTCCCTTTTGTAGCCTGACTGCCCCGTCTCCCTCTTGTAAGGAGCTTGTGGTGGCACTTAGGGCCCACTGGAGAATCCAGAATAGTTTCAAGGTCATAATTTAATTCCATCTGCAGTGGTTTTTTGGTTTTGTTTTTTGTTTTTTGTTTTTGTTTTGGGCCATATAAGGTCATGTTCACAGGCTCCAGGATTCGGATGTGGACATCTTTGGGGGAGCCATTATTTAGCCAAAAATTGAGAGAAAGGAGCAGAGCCTCGTAAATAAGCCCAGAACTCCTAGCTTCCCCTCCAGCTTCTGCCTGTGGTCACCCCTTGTGCATTTTTGTCAACCTCCCTGGTTGATGCCTGGGGGAAAACTCCCCTCCCCCCACGTGTGTCTCTGCTGGGAGTGACTTGGGAGCGCGGGGGACCTAGACTACTTGCTAGACGTTTTCAGCAAGTCCTGGCTGTGTGGATTTATAAAGCAGAAGCTGCTTTTTGTCCGCACTGCCCCCAGAATAAGCTATGTCATTAATAGAAGCTCCTTTAAAAAGAATCCTGCAATCGTTGCTCCATCTGCTGGTGGCCTGGCATCCACACTGCGTGGTGACGCACCCAGGGGAGCATCCTTCAGATGTTGTGATCACATCTTAAACATTCTATAAAAGCTGAAAAAGAATGTGAACACGTTGCTGTGCAAGTGATGTGCTGGGGCGACATGCTGCTGGCTGGGGGCTGGACTGAAGCAGCCCCCTGTGCAGGCGGGTGCCCAGTGCCCGCAGAGCCGCCCCAAACCTGGGTCCTGGGCTGAGGCCCTGGTCGTTGGTGCCAGGAGTTAGAACCTCCTTGATGGGATCCCCACCCTCCTGGCCCCAGGGGTCAGCAAACCTGGACCAACGTCCCAGAGGGGGGCCCGTAGGGCTCAGGAGCTGAATGCAAGCAGGACCGGCCACCCAGCCCTGACTGTGGCTCTGGTTGAAGTCTCCAGCAAGGCCGCAGCAGGGGGGGGCCTGGCCGCATGTCTGTGGAGGGAGGGCCACATGTATGTGAGGCGTGGGTTTTCAGGCTGTGCTGTGGCGTCCGCATCCCGCAGAGGCGTGGCCTCGCCCCCACACTGTCTGGTGTGTCCAGGGCTGGTGACCACCCAGACACCAGCAGGGCCCTCCTCAGGTAACAGAGTCGCCCAGGCTGCTGCAGGGGTCTGGGTGCGCCTGTGCCTACCGCCTATCAGACAGGTGTCCAGTCAGAGACGACACCGGCTCCCCTTGCCTGTGCCCCCAAAACTGGGAGAGGTGTGGCCCAGCCAGCATTGGCAGCTTTGGGGCAACAGGGACTGAGGGGGTTACGGCCAGAGATGCGTCCCTGCAACCTGGAGGTCTTCAGGGCTGGAAGTCTTTATGAGATCTTTTTACGTGATTACAAATTCGAAAACAGCCTCCCTGACCCTCTCTCCCACCCGTACTGTGGGCTGTGGCCATTTCAGGGGTCCCCTTCCTGCCCAGGAAGGCCTGGAGAGACGGTGCTTGGAGGGTAGAAATAAGCCTCTCCGCCCTCACGTTGGGGGACATTTCCTGGTGAGAGCAAAACCAGAAAAGATGGTGACAGGTTCCGAGGACATGGGGCAGGAGCCCCCATCCTCGCCTGGGGCCACTATGGTAGGGGTTCCCGATGATGGGTGACTTTGGACGCCACCCCACAACCCTGGTGGCTCTTAGGGCTCCAGTGGGGGGCGGTGTACATAGATGGGCACAGGGCACGGCCAGGCGGGGCGCCAGGCTGCGCCAGGGCCTGCGGCGGCCGGGACAGGTAGCCGGGTCGCCCGCCCACCACCCCGTTTTGCCCCCAGAGCTGTACGTGGCCCAGTGCACGCAGCGGCCTGTGGACATCGTCTTCCTGCTGGACGGCTCCGAGCGGCTGGGCGAGCAGAACTTCCACAAGGCGCGGCGCTTCGTGGAGGAGGTGTCCCGGCGGCTGACGCTGGCGCGCAGGGACGACGACCCGCTCAACGCGCGCGTGGCCCTGCTGCAGTTCGGGGGCCCGGGCGAGCAGCAGGTGGCCTTCCCGCTCACGTCCAACCTGACGGTCATCCACGAGGCGCTGGAGGGCGCCCGCTACCTCAACTCTTTCTCGCACGTGGGCGCGGGCATAGTGCACGCCATCAACCACGTGGTGCGCGGTGCGCGCCCGGGCGCGCGCCGCCACGCCGAGCTGGCCTTCGTGTTCCTCACCGACGGCGTCACGGGCAACGACAGCCTGGAGGAGGCGGTGCACTCCATGCGCAAGCAGAACGTGGTGCCCACCGTGGTGGCCGTGGGTGGCGACGTGGACGCGGACGTGCTGTCCAAGATCAGCCTGGGCGACGCGGCCGCCGTCTTCCGCGAGAAGGACTACGACAGCCTGGCACAGCCTGGCTTCTTCGACAGGTTCATCCGCTGGATCTGCTAGTAGCCCCCGCCCCGACGTCCCCTGCCCTGCGCCCCCGGCCCCGGCTTCCAGCCAGCATCTCGAACTCCCAGCCCCCAAGGCCACACCCGCCCCTGCCCCGGCCCCAGCCCCGCCCTGCCCTGCCCTGCGCCCTCAGCCTGGCACCCCCAGCTCCCCGGTCCCGCAGGCGCCGTCCTCCCATCCTTGGTGCTACTCAGACCCCACCCAGAGGCCCCGCATGCTGGGGACTCGATCTCTCCAGGTGTGGGTGTGAGGTCAGGAAAGGAGGATCCCCACCCACGCCCAGCTCCTCCAGAGGGTCCCACAGCCCTACACCCCTCCTGCCCACGCCCCTCTCTCCATGCCCTCTCTGGACCCTAGAGGCTTCCCGGGGCGCACCCTGGTGGCCAGTGCTCCAGAGCCTGCTCGGACAGGCCCCTCGCTGCCCGCCCCCCACCCAGCCTCAGCCCTGGGCTCCTCAGCCCCTCCAGTATGCTCCAGAGGGTCTCTGTGGGCCCCACCAACTCCACTGGGCTTGCTCCAAAGTGTCCGCCTGGCCTTTGGAGGTCACCTGTCCCAGACTGAGCTGTGACAGCATCCCTGCACATTCCTGTATGCACTCATCCCCATACAATAAAGGCTTTGAACTGCCTCCTGCTCTCCGCCTCCTTATGTGTGCGCCCACCAAGGACCCTAGCAGTGGCCATGGAGACATTCAGACCGTTCACATGCCACCAGGACTGATCATGGTACCCTGGCTGGCCTCCTCTCCTGGGGGCAGGTGCTGTCTCCGGGCACTGACTGTCCACACCACCCCAACGTATAGACTGGACAGCTTCAACCATGGATTCCATGGAATCCACGCCTGTCTTGCCGGCATTGAGCTGAAAAGAATGCTACTTGCTCAGGGAAGTCCCTCTCTATCCCCAAACCAAGCCAAAGTGCTTTAAAAATGTTTGTTGTAGGGCATATGGGTGGCTCAGTCAGTTAAGTGTCTGACTCTTGATCTCACTGTTTGAGTTCAAGCCCCAAGTCATGAGCACAGAGCTGTGGGCACGGGGCCTGCTTGAGGTTCTCTCTCCCTCTCTCTCTGCCCCTCCCCTGTTCCCTCTCTCTGTCTCTGTCTCTCAAAAAAAAAAAAAAAAAGTTTGTCGGTTTGCATGAGGCCATTTGGGTAGATAGATTCTAAGTGACTTTTTGTTCAGACTCCCTGGTCTTTTATTTTTTTTTTTTATTTTTAAAAAAAAAATTTTTTTTCCAACGTTTATTTATTTTTGGGACAGAGAGAGACAGAGCATGAACGGGGGAGGGGCAGAGAGAGAGGGAGACACAGAATCAGAAACAGGCTCCAGGCTCTGAGCCATCAGCCCAGAGCCCGACGCGGGGCTCGAACTCACGGACCGTGAGATCGTGACCTGGTTGAAGTCGGACGCTTAACCGACTGCGCCACCCAGGCGCCCCTCCCTGGTCTTTTAAACTCACCATCCGGGGAGTGCTGCCTGGAGGACCACACCAAGCCACCGGCTCCCGCAGGTACACCCTCTAACCTTCCTGTTTGTTGTTTGCTCGGGCTGCCTCAACAAGCCACCACTAACTGGGTGGCTTAAACAACAGAAATTGATTGTCCCCCAACCTGGAGGCCAGAAGTCTGAAACCAAAGCACACGGCACAGTGGTTACAGAACCCACCCAGGACGGTGAGAGGTGCCAGCCACGAGGCATCACCAGCATGCCACGCCCAAAAGTGGGGGCCCTAGCTCCCTGTGGGAGCTCAGTGGACTCCCCAGGCCTCAAAAATGTGCATAGGGGCGCCTGGGTGGCGCAGTCAGTTAAGCGTCCGACTTCAGCCAGGTCACGATCTCGCGGTCCGTGAGTTCGAGCCCCGCGTCAGGCTCTGGGCTGATGGCTCAGAGCCTGGAGCCTGCTTCCGATTCTGTGTCTCCCTCTCTCTCTGCCCCTCCCCCGTTCATGCTCTGTCTCTCTCTGTCCCAAAAATAAATAAACGTTGGAAAAATGTGCATAAGTTGGGGCGCCTGGGTGGCTCAGTCAGTTAAGCATCCGACTTCGGCTCCGGTCATGATCTCACCATTTGTGGGTTTGAGCCCTGTATTGGGCTCTGTGCTGACAGTTCAGAGCCTGGAGCCTGCTTTGGATTCTGGGTCTTTCTCTCTGCCCTTCCCTGCTCACACTCTGTTTTCTCTCTCTCAAAAATAAATATTTAAAAAAAAATTTTAATGTGCCCAAGGCCATGGGTCCCCTTACCCAGAAACAACACGTGTACTCTGTGACCTCTGCAACAATGTGTTTGAAGGGGTCTCTCATCCTGAGTGAATGTCCTATGAATTCTGCTCTGGAGGAAGGACAGACCTGGACTAGAATGATCTAGACCCTCACAATCTCGATGAGGGGCCCACACCAGCAACACTCCTCCTGACTCTCAGAGCAACACATGCCCTCTAATATCCCCACATTAACGTCTCCTCGCCAAGGTTCCCTCAGCAGCATGCCCTAACAAACATCCCTAACATCCCAAACATATACTAACCATATGCTAACCCGTCTCCTTACCAGTGTCCACACACCAGCATCCCTCATGAATGATGTCCCCACAGTAAGGCCCACATCAATGTCCCCTTAACAACGTCCCCTCGTTAACATCTCTTCAATAACATCCCCTCATTTATGTCCCTCCCCAACGTCCCCTCGCTAAGATCTCCTCACCAGCGACCTGTCACTGACATCCCCTCTCAAATGTTCCAACAGGGACATCCGAACTGTCAAGCTTGCACCTGCCTGACGGGCCAAGAGGAAACGGGTCCAGTCATCTTAGTGCAGGGTTGTGGGGGTCAGGGGGATTCTGTGACACGAGAGGGTCACCCAGGACATGGGCACAAATCCTTGAGCTACTGGTCGTGGTTTCTGAATGTGTCTTATATTTCACAGTGAAATGGTTAAGAAACTACAGGGAAAGGATGAGTGAATAAAACACATTCTCTAAATACCAATACGAAAGGCCTTCGGGGCTCTCGGGAAGTAGAATCAAAATCCAGCATGTAATCTGCTCTCCTTACACAGTGAAGCAAGAATTGAGAATCTATGTTCACGCTTCACTAGATGCTACGTGGGCACGAAACACAGAAGCAGTGAACCCTGAAGAGGGCGTGGGGGGCTGGCGGGGACGGGGTAACGAGGCTTCACGCAACCTCTGCGTCGCTTCGGTTTTTGAGCGCGTAACACGTTGCGTCTTTTGAAAGATGAAACTAGGAAAAGCTCAGCCTGCAGCTGGGGATGGCGTGGCCTCCTGTGGCAGAGCCCACCCTCGCCCAGTCAAGGCTCGGAGCCCCCAGGGTGGCATCCCGCTGGGGAACGCAGCCACCTGCGCCGAGCCTCACCAGCACCCCTCACCAGGGCCGCTGCACACCTGCTGTCTTCCTCTACTTGGAGCTCCCACCCAGAGCCCCTCGCACCCCCCTCAGTCACCGCTGTCATCCCTGGCCCGGCAACACCTGAATCTGGGGCTGCCTGCCAGGCGGGAGGGTCTCGTGGGCCCAGCCTGCGCTCCTACAGAAGCCCTGGGGAACCTCCACGACACCTCTCCCTAGATCCTGCAGGGGGACGCAACAAAAGGTAGAGGGGCTGTGGGCTGGGAGATGGGGGAACTGCCCTCCTGGGACCCCCGGGTCTGATGGTTTGTCCCCTCCCAGCCAGGTCAGGGGAACTCATCACCTGACCCACGAATTCCCGGCATGCTGTTCCTTTTTCTCCTCACCCGCCCCAGCATCTGGACCTGGCCACCCCCACAGCACCGGGCGCCGGCCACACCCCCTCCCTGAGATGTGATGGAGGGGCCCTACTATCTGGGGCACTTCTGTCCCGTGCATGACCCCAGGGCCACCTAGCCCAGGCACCCTTCAGTGAGCCCCGGGTGCTCCCAGCGACCTGTGGCTCAGGCCCCAGTGGCATCTCACACCCATCCATGGAATCCTGGAACCAGTGTGTCACCTCATGCTGTGCCCACACTTCCTCTGACCACCTGCCCCCATGCGCACTCGTCATGAGCCCCCCATCCCCGCCCACATAGCTCGACCTTTCCCTTCTTCCCCCAAACACACTTCCAGCCCCAAACACACTCCAGCCCCAAACACACTACACTATTGGTATGCCGTGACTTTACTAGAAGCCACAAGAGATGGCGGGAGGTGGTTCTGCCACCCCAAACAGAGCCCTGGCCCCACCCAGCCCACCCCGGGCCCCACAGGGGTGGTGACTGGAGGCTGTCCTGTGCTGTCGGGCGAGGCTGGACCCTTCTGGGAAGGGGGAGGGGCACTGAGGGGTGCAGAGCCCACGAGGTCTCCGGCGTCCTCACTCCTGCCGGGCCTCCAAGCGGTCCAGCACCAGCGCTGCCTGGGTCTTGGCTTCCTGCAGGAGGCTGGAGATGTGCTGGCGGGTCTGCCAGACAAAGGCCAGGTGTCACCCTGCACCCGCAGCCCGTCCCCGCCGGCCCACAGTCCCTGCTACCTCTCTGCGCCCTCTGGCCATTCTCCCTGGCCCGTCCTCTCTGGGGTGGTCCCGAGCCCCCCACCTGGGGAACCCCAATTCCTCTCATGTCTCTCTTGAGATGTAAGGACTGCCGGGCCCAGGCCCCCCACCCTCCTGTTTTTCCCACTTTAGCCACCACTGCAGAGGGTAAGGCTGTGTCCCCACGCCCATCCTTCAGTCCACAGCCACGTGGGCACGTGGTGGACAGCGACGTCCCTCAGAGGCCAAGCTCAGCCCCTGACAAGGCCTTCGTCCCGAGCTGGAAGGTCACTTTTTAAAGATTATTGCAAAATCACAGAGACAGACGAGTGGTGTCAGGGGCTATGGGCTGAGGAAAAGGGGTCTTACAATGGGGGGGGGCCTCCCTTTGGAGTGATGAGAATGCTCTGGAACTTGATAGAGGTGGTGGTCACACATGTGCAGAATGCGCTGAGTTGCACACTTTAAAATGGTGAACAGTATATTCCTCCAATTGACCTCAACAGCGATCACAACGAAATTTTCACAGAGGCCGAAGCTAAGATCGCATCGTAGGTTGGTGACCGTTCTTTGAGATGGCGTGCGCCAGTGCTATGGTGCCGACCGTGGGGACCCCACCCTTGGCGGCCCCACCAGGCAGGTGAGTGTGGAAGGCGGCTCAGGATGGCCCCATAGAGGGCATGGGGGCTCCCACCGAGCAGCCCCCCAGCCTCCCCCCCTCCCCCAGCTGATGAGGCCTGGCCACCTGCCACCACAGAAACCTCAGAGAGGACAACGGCCACCACAGGAGGCCAGAGGAACATCTCCACAGGTGGACACTTCCCCCAGGCCCGCATCTTGGAACCACAGCCCTGAGGGCGACCTCCAGGTCCCGCCACGGGCCCAGCCCCCACGCCTTCCCGCTCACCTGCTCCTTAAACGCGCTGTCGGTGACATCCTTCAGGTTGATGAGCACGTTGAAATATGCCCCAAACACGCCTGTCTCCAGGGCTTTGGCCGCCACCTGCAACAGGCGCCAGGCATGGGGCCGGCGGTCCGTGACCCTGCAGATGGCAGGCCCGCTCTACCCACTCTGCTACACGGGGCCACGATTGGGGGCTCTCACACCCCATCAGTAAAGATGGCAAACTGAGCGCCCCGGGGGTCCCCATGAGACACAGGGTTGGCCTGTCTGAGGAGGCTATGGGGCTCCACGCACAGCAGGGGGGGCTCTGGCCTGGCCCCTCCAGAAACAGATGACAACCACAGCCGGAGCGGAGAAAATGAGGTCCCCTTGGCGCCTGGGTGGCTCAGTCGGTTAAGCATCCGACTTCGGCTCAGGTCACGATCTCACGGTTCGTGAGTTCGAGCCCCGCATCGGGCTCTGTGCTGACAGCTCGGGGCCTGGAGCCCGCTTCTGATTCTGCGTCTCCCTCCCCTCAGCTCCTCCCCTGCTCACACTCTGTCTCTCTCTGAAAATAAATAAAGATTTAAAAATTTTTTCTAAAAAGAAAGAAAAAGAGGCCCCCTCGGGTCTGAGCAAGGTGTGGCCTGCTGGCCTGCCAGCTTCAGGCTCTGACTATGGCCGGCGCTCCTGAGTCCCATCCCTGCTTCCCACCTGCCAGCCACCAGGAGAGAGCAGGTCAGAGCACGGCCTGGGGATGAATCCAGAACCCAGAACCGCCGAGCCACTTGGCCCAGATGGCATATGGCTGCCCCCAAGGGGAGGAAGAGAGGCTTCTCCAAGGCCCCAGGACCACCGAAAACAGGTGTCTCTCTTGTAGAGACCCCACACACTGGAGCTCAGGACAGACTGTGGAAATCACAGAGCCCATTCTGATGCTCCCACACCCTGAGCCTTCCACGCACCGGCAGGGCACAGGGTGACCTGTGCACATCTGCAAGGGGGCTTAGGCATTTTCCAGAATAGCAGCCGTGAGAAGGAGGGAAGGGGAGAGGATGAGGCAGGGTAGGAGATGGGGTCCCCGGGACGGTCTGTGGGCTATAGTCAGGGGTGGACTCTGGAGATACATTAGACTTTCAGCCCCTCTGCCATGCAGGCTTAAATAAAATCCTTACTTCCCACTTTTAAAACAGGACGAACCAATGTGCTCTGCGGGCTAAGACCAGCCAGGACCCCATGGGAAGTGCTCCTGCCCGGGGCCTGGCTCAGTAAGTACCCAACGACCCTCCCCACTGCTCCCCTACAATGGGAGGCTGAGTCCCAAGCACCTGCAGGTCGGACCGGCAGGCCAGGTTTCCACACTGTGCCAGCTCCTGCAGCGCGGGCCACAGCGAGGCCACCTTCTCTGCTAGCGCCAGGGGCACGGCCACCGCCTGCCTCAGCCCCTCCTGCAGGGCAGCCGCACGCCTAAAACCAAGGGGGTCCATGGTGAGAGCCCAGGGGCCGCCCGGACCCCCACCCACAGCGCCCCGCCAGCACACAGAACCGGGGTGGGGCCAACAGGGAAGTCATTCCCCAATCACAACACAGCCCCAGCGGGTGGATTAAATGTCTCCGAGATCAAGGCACCTGGGTGTTCATGGCCCCGGGGCGGCACTGCCCCACGACTCACCTGTCCCTGTCCTCAGGTGTGTCCTTGGGCAGCTTCGTTGCCTCCTGCCAGAACAGAACACACAAGCGAGTGGGGTGAGCAGTGGCCGTAGCCTGGGGCCACACGGAGAGTCTGGGCAGGTCAAGGGGCAGTGTCCACACCAGCACCCCCAGGGCTGGCATTTCTGCGGGCATGGATGCACTGGGAGCACTTCTGCCAGGTTCCAGGCACTCAGGGATTGGGGACGCCCTCAGGGACCAGGTGTCCCCTCACACAGCATGGACTCCAGTCACTGCTTGTGCGTTAACACAGGCAACTGGGAGCACCTGGGGGGTTCAGTAGGTTAAGTGTCCAACTTCAGCTCAGATCATGATCTCGTGGTTCTTGGGTTCAAGTCCCGCATCGGGCTCTGTGCTGACAGGTCAGAGCCTGGAGCCTGCTTCGGATTCTGTGTCTCCCTCTCTCTGCCCCTCCCTTGCTGGCGCTCTGTCTCTGTCTCTCAAAAATAAACATTAAAAAATTAAAAATAAATTAAAAAAAAAACACAGGCAACTGTACCACTCGGGTCTAGACCTCATGGGTGTCCCCCCCACCAGTACTGGCTCGGGCCCTCCTCCGGGACTGGCCACACTCACCCTACGCCGGTGACTACGTCAGCTCCCCATCTGTGCACCCCCGTCTGCCCAGGCCTCTCCCTCACACACCGAAATCCCACCCTGCCCACTGCAAGGGCCCAGGGCCCGAGGGCCTTGCCAGGTGGGGAATGTGCCTGTTGAAGATTTGGATAAATCTCCACCCAAAAGTCGACGCTTGTGTCAGCAGGCCTGATGGCAAGTGAGCCCTGGCCCCGCACAGAACCCACCGAGTCACCGCCCCAGCGTCTCCTGAGTCTCCCGGGGCTGCCTCCCCCCAGTCTCCACAGCAGTCCTCACACACGTGGGGCACTGACCCCGGCTGTCACCGTGAGGCCGCCAGGCTGGGTGCTCTGAGTCTCCACTGGGCCAATCGGGGCTGATGTCAGTGAAGCCTGTCCTTCACGCGGTCACATCTGTGTCCAGGCGAGGACGCCACCCACTTGGAGTTAGGCTTACTGTGAACTTTGTTTAACCCCACCTGAAAATTACTTGCTCATTTGGCACAAGACAAGAATGTCCCTTTTTTTCCCCAGAACTCCACCTGCTTCCAGGGAGCGTGGCACACTGCTCTCGCTCTCGCGTGTGTGACTTCCGACGGTGCGCTCTCTAAATCACACACCCTTGCTGATTATCTTTCTTTTCTTCCCTGCCTTCTGATTAGATTTTCATTTTTCTACCTCCCTCCCGTTGTTTTCTATTCATTCACCTTATTTCTAATCGCTGGTGGTTAGCCCTAAATGTTTGTATCTATATTTAAACTGATGCTTCTCCCTAACCGCCTCTCAGAGCACAGGAGTCTGGGAAGAACCAGGAAGAAGCCCAGCAAGCACGGCCAGGAGGCCCTGTGAACCATGACAGGAAAGAACAAACGGCAGACTCCAAGCTCAGGAACGAAAACCCATGCAGCCTACAAAGCTCCCGGGCAGGAAGCAGCACGAGCACCGCCGGAAGCAAACGGCCAGCGGCAAACCACGGAGCGAGTCCCAAGTGTGCAAGAGGGTCCTAGCCAGCGGGAAAGTGCCTTTCCTCTCCAGAAGGGACACAACACCGCCGTGAGAAATACAAGAAACGCTCCTGGCCACACACATTGAGCAGCACACGCCAGGGCCGCTCCAGGAGACAAACCACAGGGTGACTACAAGTCCGACGGCAGGGGTCCCGGGGAGGAGCCCTCAGACCCCTCAGGCAGAGCCCCATCCGTGCAGCCCCGCAAGGGCCACTTGGCAGCGTCCTTCAAAGAAGTGCACCCACCTTGGGCAGCAAGTCCTTCTGCGAATCATTCCCACAGGCTGCCCACCGCCCCCAGTGACGGACGCCAGAGGTGTCCACAGCAACCGCCCGGGTGCCGACTAAAGGGCCTAAATCCCCCAGTGGGGCTGGCCAACCGCGCTGTGACCCAGACGTCTGCAGGATACAGACAGTCCCCAACTTACAAGTCCCCTGGAGTTTCCACACGCCGTGTCACCCCGGGGCTGGGCGGCCACGCGGTCCCCGCACACCGATGACCGTTCTGGGCCCACACGGTCTGCCTGTCACTTCAGTACGGTATTCGGTCAACTACTCGAGACGTCCACCCTCCTTGTAAAACAGGCTGTGGGCCAGGCGGCTGTGCCCGTCCGCAGGCTAACGGAAGTGTTCTGAGCACGTGAGAGGCAGACCAGCTAAGTGTGATGTGCATAAGTTACATGCAACAAATGCATTTTCGCCTTACGCTGTTTCCAATCTATGATGGGCTTTTGGATGTGACCCCCTGGTAAGTTGGGGAAGATCTGTGCTGGCAGCGAGGGGTGTGGTCTCCATGCGCCAGTATAGAAAGATCTGACAGAACACCAAGTTAGAAATGCAAGAGGCGATCTAAGAACACGTATGATGCCATTTGTGTGAGAAAGGAGAGAAAAAAAAAGCTGCATCTACGAGAATATAGATAACCATCCCAGGACACATGCCCTAGAACTTGCACCTGTTAAGGGCGTGTGGGCAGGGGGAGGCAGGGCATCGGGTCTTCTCATCTGCTACTCTCCTGCCCTTGTGAATTCTTTTACCTACTTTCAAAAGCAAACAAATGAAATTTAAACATAAAAACACAAATGGGAAAAGGAGATCTGTCTCTACACCTCCCTCCCAGAGGACATGAACTTGAGTTCCAGATGGTGACTTATTTAGATGAGACTCTGATTCTTCCCTGTCTGCATACAGCCTTCACTCTGGGGGTGCACGGCGTGCCCTGGAGGTCACCAGCGGTCATCAGAGTGCGGGCCCGCCTGCTCCCCAGACTGCCCTTCACCCCAGCTCTGCCCGCGAGGTGGCTCTGGGGCGGCTGGCAGCTGCGAGCTCATGCCTCTCCCGGGACCTTCCACCAGGAACTGCTCTCAGACACAGACGCACGGCCAGGCTTTGGTCCTGGACTCCTCCGTCCTCTGCCCTGGGTTCTGAGCGCCTTCTCTGTCACCCACCACCTGGCACACCAGCTGCCTCTTGCCCGTGAGCGAGCGGGTTCTGATCTGACCCGCCAGCTCTCCCTGTGGTCCTGTCTCTACCTTGTGGCTGAAACGTCTTCTCCAGTCTCTCTCGGACCATCGGTCACCAGCTCTTCTAGGATTTTCACTGCCCACCCGCCCTGTTTGACGCCTTCCTGCAGCGTCTGCGGGTCTGGGTGCCAACCCGACTGTAAGACTCAGGGGCAGCTGGGGGGCAGGTGCTGAGCCTGGACTGAACTTCCCACCCCACCCCGCTGCCGCCGTGGATGTGAGCGTGGGGTCACGCCTGCGCCAAACCCTCAGAGCCCCTGAAGCAGCCTTTCACGCTCAAGGCGGGGGCTCCAACCTCCCCTGGTGCCCAGACACCCGAGCCTGCAACAGCCCTTCCCCTTCCTGCAAGTTCTCTGTGACCCCGCAGGAGCTTTCTCTCCCCAGCGCGCCCCCCATCATGAGCTGACCTCCTCTCTGAGCACTCACCAGGTAGGCCTGGAAGGCCCGGGCGTCCGCGTCCACCAGCGCGGTCAGCTCAGCAGAGGCCGTGTGGAAGGGCGGGATCAGGCGCCGCATGGTGGCATCCAGGTGTTCAAACTGGCGCCGCCCATAGGTCATCAGGCCGGCCATGGAGGCCAGCGCGGCACCCTAGGCAAGGCATGAGCCACGCGTGAGACTTGGGACCCCAGGCCAGGCGCCCCGGGCCCTGTCCTCGTCCCTCGCCCCTTGCCTCGCACTCACCATGGCTGCACTGGCCGCTGCCACCGAGCCACCCCCCGGGGCCGCCGAGCGGGCGCCCACCTCACGGACGAAGGCACACAGAGACTTGCTCACCAGGCTCTGCTCAGGCCCACTGTTGGGGACCAGGTACCTGTGGGGAAGGGTCAGTTCAGCAAAGCTCAGAGAGGGGAGGGAAGAGCTAAGGGCAGGGACAGGGGATGTGTCCTCCGTCACACAGGGCCAGGGATGGGGGATGGGGCTCTCGGGGACAGGGGAATGGAAGACAGGATCCAGGGTCACTACTGCCAGGCTGTGAGGGCAGGGCTGGCTCAGACCCTGATCCCTGACCCCAGGCCCCTCCCACACACCCCCTCACCAACACAGGGGAGGGGACACAGTCCCAGTTTGCAGAGTGGCCATGCCCACGCAGAAGCCCTCGTGAGGACACAGTGGGACCCTGTTGGGACCTCACTGTGTCCCCTCAACCAGCCTCCGGCCTCATGGCTGGCACGGGCACCCTGGCATTTGCCGATGGATGAGTGGCCAACTGGAAGGCTCTGGAAGGACTGAGGCAGGTGTCTGCGGGGGTGAGGGCTGTGCTCACTCGATGATCCTCTCCTTGGGGTTGAAAGGGGATAGAGAGTCCAGGCCCAGCCGGTTCACCACCTGGAAAAAGGGCTGGTGATGAGGACCCACCTCAGCCCCCCACACATGAGGCAGGCTACTGAATAATGGGGTCCCACCTGAGTCCGCGATGGCATCCTTGCTCCCATCTGCCTCTGTGGCGGGGGCCAGGCAGAGCTGGCTGCATGCCCGCTTGCCAGGAGCTTGCTTACCACGGGCTCCTGGGAGAGCCCCCAGCCCAGAGCAGGGCCCACAGACCTCCTGACACACCCGCCCACACTTCTTATCCCACAGGGAAACTGAGGCTCAGAGAGAGGAAGCCCCTCATTCTAAGCCACATGCGTCCCACAGAAAATGCCACACGTGAGCCTGTCACTGAAAGGGGCCAACAAAACTGTCCCTTTGGGAAAGATTTTAATTCTTTGGGTGTCACACACGGTGTCCTCACAACTTTTAAAGCCCAGGAGCTTCCTGACTCACCTACACATAAGACTTGTTTTGTGAGGAAAAATAGATTTTACCTGAATTCAAAATAAAATTGGAATAATCTCCATTTAAGATCAGAATTCTTTTCACCAAAAAATATTCAAAAGACTTTATGGTGTATATGCCAGTGGCACATCCCGGTGCGTTCTTGAGCCAATGAGGCTGACACTTTCTACAAAACTTTCTTTTTTTTAATCTTTTTTTTAATATGAAATTTATTGTCAAATTGGTTTCCATACAACACCCAGTGCTCATCTCAACAGATGCCCTCCTCAATACCCATCACCCACCCTCCCCTCCCTCCCACCCCCCATTAACCCTCAGTTTGTTCTCAGTTTTTAAGGGTCTCTTATGTTTTGGCTCCCTCCCTCTCTAACCTTTTTTTTTTCCTTCCCCTCCCCCATGGACTTCTGTTAAGTTTCTCAGGATCCACATAAGAGTGAAAACAGGGGCGCCTGGGTGGAGCAGTCGGTTAAGCGTCCGACTTCAGCCAGGTCACGATCTCACGGTCCGTGAGTTCGAGCCCCGCGTCGGGCTCTGGGCTGATGGCTCAGAGCCTGGAGCCTGTTTCCGATTCTGTGTCTCCCTCTCTCTCTGCCCCTCCCCCGTTCATGCTCTGTCTCTCTCTGTCCCAAAAATAAATAAACGTTGAAAAAAAAAATTAAAAAAAAAAAGAGTGAAAACATATGGTATGTGTCTTTCTCTGTATGACTTATTTCACTTAGCATCACACTCTCCAGTTCCATCCACGTTGCTACAAAAGGCCATATTTCTTTCTTTCTCATTGCCACGTAGTATTCCATTGTGTATATAAACCACAACTTCTTTATGCATTTTTCAGTTGATGGACATTTAGGTTCTTTCCATAATTTGGCTATTGTTGAGAGTGCTGCTATAAACATTGGGGTACAAGTGCCCCTATGCATCAGCACTCCTGTGTCCTTTGGCAAAACTTTCCACAAAACTAGAAAGTGAGAAATGCTTGAGAGAAACCAGCTAGCAAGGGGCGGGGAGGCGGTCTCCCCAAGGACATGGAAATGGGTAAGAGGGACTCGAGGGGCATCTGGAGGGGTCAGTTGGCTGAGCGTCCAACTTCGGCTCACGTCATGATCTCTCAGCTTGTGAGTTCAAGCCCCGCATTGGGCTCTGTGCTGTCAGAGTGGAGGCTGCTTTGGAGCCTCCGTCTCCCTCTCTCTCTGCCCATCCCCCATTAGCAATAGCCACCCCCCCCTTAAAATAAATAAACACTAAAAAAAGAAGGAGTGCCTCTTGGGAGCCCGCCAGACAGTCCTCAACAAGCAATAAGGCAAAGCTCTCCTGGCACACAAGACCTCAGAAAGACAAACAGAACTTTAAAAAGGAATTCACATGCCTGGCTAAGTGGGCAGAAAGTAAAGGAGCTCATTCAAGGCCAGAGATGACCAGAAAGGGAACCAGGCAGGCCTGCCGGCCCTGAAGCTGGGTGCCCCAGGGACATCTGAGAGCCTCTGGAAGCCGCTCATGAGCAAGGCAGGCGTCAAGTCCTGAGGAGTGGGGGTCAGCCTGGAGGCCCCTGAAAGGGGACATCTCCAGGGATGAGCAGGGTTGGGGAGAAGTCCACTGAGGATGTCATCGGGATACTTTTCACACTCTGCCTTCCCTCTGGGGATGCAGGAAGATGTCTTCATGGGAATTCTAACCACAGGCCTCCCTGGTGGGGATGTGGGCGACGGTTCACAAAGAACTCTCTACATGTGGGGTCCCAAAGCTCCAAGCAAAAGACTGAATCTGGGGGGCCCTGTGTGATCATGTCCCCGAGAACTTATGTAGGCAAATCCGGACTTTAACCCAGGTGTCCAAGAATTACCACAGATAAAGTTGCAAAGAACATGCACTCGTAATCAAAAATCACAAAACACACAAAGCAAGTCACTGTGAGAAAGTCCGCTGATACGGCAATGTGCAAATCAGACCTTCAAAGACTGCAGATATTAGAGCTTTCAGATAAAGAATAAAAAATAATGTGTTAAAAGATACAGGAGAGCATCGAACACATTGATAAGGAATAAATAAATGTGGGAGAGGTGAAAGCATTTTCTTACAGAAAAAGGGTAAAACTAGAAAACCATTACTGGCTGCTAAAACCTATGGCTGGAATTTTAAGAGGAACAGGGTACTTACATATCCTTAAAGTACGTCCCACAGCGCGCTCACCACAAAAGGAAAAACGGAAACATTGCAGCGGATAACGGCACCTTGACCCCAGGACCCCAGGCCCAGATGATGGGCGCCTGACCCGGCACTCTGAGGACAGCACATCACATCTGCACTGCTCCCGCCGCCAGCATACAGCCACGGCAGTCATGAGACGTGGTACGAAACAGCATCCTGTACTTTCAAAGTATGTCAAGGTCAATGAAGGGCAAGAGCACAAGGAACGGTTCTGGATTAAAGGCAATAAATGACTGTCATCCGGATTGCTCCATGGGTGGGAGCAGAAAGCACTGTAATAGGAATGACGGGGACATCGGTGTCGTGCGATGATGGTCTGCAGACTAGATACTATAATTGTATTAACGTTCAATTCCTGATTTTCCTCATTGTACTGAGGTTCTGTCAGAGAACGTCCTTGTTCTTAAGAAATGAAACCTGAAAACATTCTAGGTAAAATAGTACAGTCTTTAACCTACTCTCGGGTGGTCCAAAAAAAACACAACACGACTATGTGTGAATACAGAGAGAGAATAATAAAGCAAAGAGGACAGATGCGAAATACTGGTGAAGCTGGAGTATGTAAGGGAGGTCCTTGTGTCGTTCCCACATCTTTCCTGTGAGCAGGGAATTATATCGACATAAAAATACACAAAATTTGTAACAGACCTGGCCATAAACTGTATCAGTACCTTAGAGGCTAGGTTCGAGAAAACCACAGTGAACACAAAGGGGAAGAAGTAGAAATAAAGTCAAGAAAAGACAGAAATATGCCACTGCAATGTGACTGGCATCCTGAAAGTAAAAGAACAAAATAACAGGATCAAAAGTATAACAGAGGAAAATATTCCTAAAACTAAGCAAGAATGGAATCTGTAAATCACAAGGAACATTAATCCAGAGAAGAAAATGATGTAGAATAATTGACCAAGATGTGTATGGCTTATTGAACTTTGAGGACAGAGAAGGCGTTCTGCAGGCATCACGGACAAAAACATGTCCCTGGAGATCGGGGAGATAACCAGGCAGTCTGAGACCTCCCCACGGGACATGTAATTCCAGAAGATTGTAAAGATAGGTTTGCAATATTCTCAGGGAAAACAAGTGACTTGGGATTTTGGCTTTCCAACTGTCTTGCAAGAAAAAATTCACAGAAAGACATTGTCAAGCATGCCAGATCCCACAAGGAAAAGCACCATGAGTCTTGGTTTACAAAATCTGCTTGCGAGGGGTCAGGGACGGGGGGAAATCTCCTTGATTGTGAGATCCAGGCAACAAACAACAAACAGATAAGTAAGAAGAGAGATGACCTCATCTATGAATAGAGTGAAGGTTAAATACCTGTGGCTATTTAATACATGTGGACCAGTTACAGAAGGTACACGTTATAGATTTGACAATGTAAAAATAGCAACATAACAATTTAGAGCACAGATGACCAGTTGCACAAGTGCACTAATATTCTTGTCTTTCTTCACCAAACAAACATCAACAAACACTGTCTAACATTGATAAAGAGAGAAAGGATTAAGCATATTATTTAAACTTAATAATTTAACAACCTAGAACTAATAAATGAATTCAACAAGGAAGCAGGGTACAAAGTCAACAAAGAAAAGTCAGTTGCATTTCTATACACTAACAATGAGCGATCTTAAAAAGAACTTGCAAAAACAATTCCATTTACAATAGCATCAAAAAGAATAAAATAAGTAGGAATTAATTAACTTAACCAAGGAGGTAAAGCACTTGTACAAAAAAAACTACAAAACATTGCCAGAAGATATTAAAGAAAGCATAAATAAATGGAAAGCCCCTGTTCATGGATGGGAACACTTCCTATTGTTAAGATGCCCGCACTCCCCAAAGCAATGCACAGAATCAGTGCAGTCCTTATCAGAACTCTAATGGTGTTTTTTGCAGACACAAAAAAACCCATCCTGGGTTATGATGGCTGCATAACATTATGATGTACTTCATATCACCAACTGTATACTTAAAGATGGTTAAGATGCCAATTGTATGTTACGAGTACCTTACTACAAAAGAAAAAGTTGAGGGGCGCCTGGGTGGCTCCTTCAGTTAAGCGTCTGATTCTTCATTTCGGCTCAGGTCATGATCTCACAGTTCGTGAGTTCAAGTATCGAGTCGGACCCTGTGCTGACAGCGTGGAGCCTGCTTGAGATTCTCTCTCCCTCTCTCTCAAAATAAGTAAATAAACTTAAAAAAAAAGAAAAGAAAAATTGAAAAATTTTAACCACCAGAAGAACTCCCACCTCCCACTAAAAACTACTATAACTCAAAAAATTCAGGAAACAGAGAAGAAAGAAAAGATGTGACTAGAAGCTAAGTAAGTTTTCTCACCTCCATAGCAGGCTGTCAGTGTAGTGATAGAAACTGACAAATCAAATTATATATTTGAAAATTTGGATAACATTTTTAAACCGATAAATCAAAAACAGAAGTATATTAAGTTGTAAAGGTAATCACCAGAATACCTAAAAAATAGACTCTTCCATAAAACTGGAAGCAACCACATCCAACACTCCCACATGCCTGAAAATGGGACAAGAGTCCAGACATATTTGCTGAATCAGGAAATGCAAAGGGATAAACTCAACTACGAAAAGACAAAGACTTTCAGAGTGTGTCAGAGCACTCATGTGCTCATTGTGGAGAAATTCAAGTAAAGGTATCACTTGGGACAATGGCACCAGCTTCTAAATAACCTGGCGATGTTCGTGGGTGCATCCCGGAGTGCTGTGGGCACAGGGCTGACGCGGAAGTGAGGGCTCCCACCTTCGCCAGAGCAAGGCGCCCCCAGGACAGACACCAGAAGGGGCGGGGGGGAAGTGATGTGCATCCTCTCTGAGGAATTTTTACAAGACTGAACGTCTTCTCGGTCACAAAGAAAACTTCTGCAGTTTCTTTTCCCCAAAATGATAACAGCATGATCTCATCTAAGCCCAGACACTAAAACAGCAGAAGAGGAGGAGCGGGGCCCTGCCTCGCAGACAGGGCTCCAGGCCCGGGTGCAGGTGCTTCCAGCACCCAGGCCTGCTCTGAGAGCATCAAGCTCGCTCCCATCCCCCCACCAGCCCCTCGCTCGGGAGCACAGCCCACCAGCCTGATGCGGTGCTCCTCCTCCAGGATGAAGAGATTCTCCTTCTTGCAGTAGAAGGCAGCGGCATCCAGAAGGGCCTTCAGAGGCACCAAGCCCACCAGCTGTGAGCCCACCACCGGAAGGCTCAGCTCCTGCAGAGGTCCAGCAGGGTCAACGCTCAGAGGAGCCAGACTCGAGACGTCCCGGGACCTGCCCCGCTCAGCTGGAGGGACGTCACCCCAGCCACCAGGGGACGCCCACCCCGCTCACCTGGAGGGGCTCTCGTGGCCAGCAGGGGATGCCCGCTCTGCTCACCTGGAGAGACTTCACCCCAGCCAGCGGAGGACACCTGACCCACTCACCTAGAGGGGCCCCCACGGCCAGCAGGGGACACGCGTCCTGCTCACCTGGGCCTCTCTGCAGGTCTCCTCATAGACCGTATGCAGTGCTGTGACCTCAAAGTCCAGAAGGTTTGTGGATACTTGGGCCAGGTTCTTCTCATCCAAGTACCAGCCAATGCCCTGAACCTTTTTCAGGCGTCCTGGCTACAAAGAAAAGACTTTCCCAGCACAGGCCCTGCCTGTCCTCCTCTGGAACCTGTGCTGAAAGCCCCTTGTACCTGCACTCCCTGCTGGTTGGAGGGCTCCCTCCCTCCACTGATACCATGGCTTACAAACTGTGTAGTGTGGAATGTGTGTGAGGACTGTGGCGAGGACTGTGTGGGGAAGACTGTGTGCTGAGAACTGTGTGGTGAAAAATGTGTGGTGAGAACTCTGTGGTGAGGACTGTGTGGGGAGGACCGTATGGTGTGGACTGTGTGGTGTGGACCGTATGGTGAGAACTGTGTGGTGTGGACCGTGTGGTGAGAACTGTGTTGTGTGGACCGTGTGGTGAGAACTGTGTTTGAGGTCCCTACCACGTGCTGGGGACCTGCCTGGGGTCACCCCCACCCAACCCCTAACTCCTGTGTTTAGTCCCTTCCTGCCATCCCACCCTCACCCCAGAGACTGGCTCTCTGCTCCTCACTTCTTGGGGTGGCTCAGTCCACCTAAGAAGGACCTTTGACCTCTGAATTCAGCAGGAGCAGAAAGAAGGATTTGGGGTTTGCTGTGTGTGTTGTGCTTCCGTACTGCATCTGCAGGCTGGGAAGCTGGGCTCCTGGGGCCTCAGCTGTCTGGCGGGACCCAGGTCTCTGGAGGTTGGGGGCTGACAAGCAAGCAGGATGTCATCCTCCACCTCCTTCACCAAGGGTCGCTGTGTCTGTGTGTCCAACTCACACTTTCTGCTAGATCAAAGCTCAAACTAGGAGACAGTTGCTGTGGCAGACATTGTGGGTCAGGACACCTGGGACACCTGGAGGTATGCGGGGACACCTGGAATTACCTGGCGCACCTGGGGGTAGCTGGGGCACCTGCAGGACCTGGGAGTACCTATGGATCTTGAAGGCATGTGGGGGTACCTGGGAGTACCTGGGACACCTAGAGGCCTGTGGGGGCACCTGGGGCTCAGAAGCGTCTCTTCTCCTACTAGAAATGCTGCAATGTTTTAACAATAGCTATACCCCTGACTGATTCCATGGAAATGTCTTTTAAGGCAAGTGTTCCCCAACTTCAAACACTGGAACCCCCGCCTGCCCCGTCCCACTTGTTGGGGACACCAAGGCTGGGCTCTCAGCAGGTCCATGCCACAGCACCACCCTACCCTGGCTCTCTCCCAGGAGCCCCTCAGGATTCCCCGGAGATGGTGCTGGGCCTCTGTGGGGACAGCAGGCTGCTCACCTTGTCCTTCCCGCGCCCTTGCTCCCGGAGGTTGAGGGCGATGCGGTGGGCCTGCTCCTTGGTGCTGAGCAGGTTGATGTTGAACGCAATGAGGAACTTCCGTGCCCCTGTGACAGTGGCTCCCCAGCTGGGGACGAAGGAGCTGGGACCGAAGTCAGGCACCCACTCGGCCTGCTTGAGCTGTGGGAAGACTCTGCCTAGGCTGCGGTGTCCCCCACGGGAGAGGCGCCCCGCCAGGGTCGAGGAAGGGGAAGGAGGAGGGGAATCATCCCTGCCCACCCTGGAGAGGAGACACGCACCTTCTCAGGGAGGGCCTCATACTCCCCGGCCCGGATGGCTGGCAGGGTCCGACGACCGGCTGTCTGCGCCGCCTCCCCATAGAGGTACACTGTGAGGGAGACTGGCTGGTCAGGCTCCCAGCCAGGGGCAGCCCAGAACCCCCACTTCCAGAGGAGTAATGAGGTGGGCCGCTCCTGCCAGCCTCAGCCCGGAAGACCAACCTCCCTCGGTTCCCCTCTCTTTGTGCCTCATGGGTGTGAGTGCTCACTGATGGACACTCAGTTTGGGCCAAGACCCCTCCCCTGCTGCTCCCCACTGCACAGATGTCCCCCCCAAAAAAACCATCACAGAGATTATAAGAGAAGTAGATGTGCGGGATGGATGTTCACGTTTCTTTCTAAAATGTATTTTCATTGTACCATAAATATGACCACAAAGTAAGAATCATAAAGAAAGGAAAACAAAAGTCACCACAAACTCCCAAGATCCATACCACAACTGTGACAGCATGGAGCGCACTGGCCCATATCTGCACGGGGTTGGATTTGGGGCCCTGCGCTCCCGCGTCCATCTGCCCATTGGACACGGTCTGCAGACCTGTGCTGGGCCTGCACTCTGTTTCCGACTCATCTACACTTGTTCTAGGTTAATTTCTTGTTTTGTTTTGTTTTTCCTCTAGAGTTCTATTTCTATTCTTGTATTCAGAATAACCGTATCCGTTACCTCCTGTGTTTTACTTCAACTGCACTATACTTGGAATGTAGGTGTACCTGGAAGAGTCAGAGTACATCAAAGCGACAAGAGTTTTGAAAATTACAATTAATGTTTCAGAAGAAATCCACCCAGGTTTGCATGTTCTTCATCTTTACATTAAAAGGAGGAAAAAAGTCGGGATTCTTGGGTGGCTCAGTCAGTTGAGCGTCTGACTTCAGCTCAGGTCATGCTCTCACTGTTTGTGAGTTTCAGCCCTGCATCAGGCTGTGCACTGACAGCGTGGAGCCTGCTTGGGATTCTCTCTTCCTCTCTCTCTGCCCCTCCCCTGCTTGCTGTCTCTCTCTCTCTCTCTCTCTCTCTCTCTCTCTCTCTCTCTCTCAAAATAAATACATAAATAAACTTAAAAAAAGATGGAAAAAAGCCATCCTAGCCATGCTTCACAATTTTTTAATTTTAGTGTTTATTTATTTTTGAGAGAGAGACAGAGAGAGAGCACAAGGAGGTGAGGAGCACAGACAGAGAGGGAGACACAGAATCCGAACCAGGCTCCAGGCTCTGCGCTGTCCAGAGCCCGATACAGGGCTGGAACCCACGAACTGTGAGATCATGACCTGAGCTGATGTTGGATGCTCAACCCACTGAGCCACCCAGGTGCCCCAGCCATGCTTCACATTTAATCAGATTCTTCTATAACAATGCATAAAAGGTTTGGAACAAGTCGTTCTTGACGAGAAATAGTTCATATTAGAAAAAATTAGAATAAGAGCCTAACGTTCAATTTTCTAGGTTCAGAATGTCTGAGAAAGCATTTTCAACTACAAAAGTTTATTTAACAAAAAAGTTCAATATGAAAATGCGCGATCTGATTTTTACATTGTAGGAAAACAGGTGCCATAGAGAGGGGGTGTGTGGAAGCCGCTAGTTTCTTCCCTTGAGCACACCCACCGTTTATGCTCGTTCCAAGGCTCCTAACACGATGACATGACTTTCTGGAATTACCGCCATTCTAATGTCGTTCTGTCGCCCACTAGTTGCCATCACCACACATTCATCTATCACAAGATTCATGAAGGGATCAACCCCCCCACAGTTTCCTTGGGAGTGTCTGCCACCATTTAATTTCAATAATAATTTCTTGTCCATAAATTTTTCCAGCCCGGTGGGGGGAGCTTTGCTCATGGCATCTACTTGGTGAGCTCAGACATGCCACTCAAAGACTTGGGTGAGTTCCCCAAAGTGAGACGATTCTATTAGCAAGCCCGGACTGGACTTCACAAACAGCTAAGCAGTGTCTGCTGCCGGGCAGCACGTGAGGGCCACTGGCTCCCTGACCCCGGGTGCACTTGGTCATGGTTTCTATTTGTGTTTATCTCGTTATGGAAGAAGCAGGACATTTCCCTGTAGGTCAGTTTGCAGACTTTTTTGTGTTAAACTGCATTTTTAAGGAGCTAAGAGCAGAGAACCATGAGGGTACTGAAGTGCAGTGAGGGACCAGCAGGGGGAACCCCAGACATGAGCACTCACCCGGCACACCCAGTTCCTCCGCCAGTCGCTGGCCAAAGGCCTGGGCACAGAGCACACACTCATCCATGGTGACGCCCCTCACTGGGATGAAGGGGCACACGTCCAGGGCTCCCATCCGAGGGTGCTCCCCTGCAGAGAGATGGGGGCTGAGGAAGGGGAGGCCAGGGGTGGGTGGCTCCTGGACCCCGCACCTTCTGCCCCCAACCTGCCCTCCATCCACACACCCAGCTGGTCACGCTGCCCCACGGGGAAGCAGCGTCTTTGTGTAAACCCCTCCCTCTCCTGAAAGCCACAAAGGTCACTGCCCGGGGCTGCCAGGCTGAGCATTCAGAGTCCTGCCTGGCTGGTCTTGCCGCCCAGCCCTCCCCGCCACCCCCTGGCCCTGGGCAGCTAGCAGAGCGTCCTTTTCAAAACCAGAACCCCCACTGTGGGTCAGACAAGCTGTGGTCAGCAGCCCCCCAAGATGATGAGCCCCCTCACCCGCCACGTTCCCCCACCCCCCCCTCAGGGAGCTCCTGGCTTTGAGATAAGCTTTCTAACTTTACCAGTTGGGATCACTTGTGGATTCCCTTCAAGTGGGGCCTCACCTCCCCCCACTGTGAGTGGCCAGAGACCCTGCCCTTTTGACCAGCTCCCTGTGTCCACCAACCTTTGACCCTGCCTGCCACAGTAAATGTGTTTGCTTTTGCAGGCTGTTGACAGGCCGGTTTCCGAGTCTTTGCCTCCCTGCCCCCCAAGGCCCCTAGGCCTGAACAGAATGCCACAGTCTCACCGCCACTCATGCACAGGGAACCCCCAAAACATGGGTGGAGGTGCCACGGACCTTTGCCCGGCATAACACATTCTGTGTCCCGGGGGTCCCCCAAGGGTAAGCTCACAGGCCATTCGGCCCCTATGCCCTGAGCCAAACCCTGTGGGTGAGGACAGACAGCCTGGTGCTCTGGCCCCTCACCTTTGTGCTGGCTCATGTCGATGAGCCGGAAGGCAGCCCGCGCAGCATTGAGGGCCCCCTCCACCACGTCTTTGGGTTGCCCTACAAAGGTGTAGACGGTGCGGTTGGTGGAGGGGCCCGCGTCCACATCTAGCAGCACACAGCCCGGGGTCTGCGCCACGGCTCGGGAGATGGCGTCAATCACCTGGGGATGAAAGTCCGACACTGTGCCTCAGTTTCCCCACTTGGAAGAGAGAACAGGAGCTTCAGAGGTAGGCATGCCTTTCCTGCCACCCCAACCACCACCCAAACATGGGCCTAAGGAGCTGGTGCCGAGCATTTGGGAATTCCTCAGAGTACAAGCCCAGAGAGGCCTACCACCGAGCTATGGTTGCCAAGAAGGAGGCAACAGGCGGCACCCTCCAAGAGAAACCGAGGCAGGAGTCAGAATCCGGATGGAGGGCTTGCTGGGGCTCCCAGAAGGTGACCTATAGGCCAAGGTCACAGAGGTCAGGGCCCTAGCTTCCCCATGCAGCCCCTAGTGGGAGCATTTGCACTAGGGGAGGGCCATGAACGGCCCAGAACCTTCTGAGGCAGCAGCAGCCCAGTGGTTGGGAGCAGGGGCTCAGGGCCTAAATTGTTCCGTGGCCCTCAGTGGCCTGCACCAACTCTCTGTGCCTCAGTTTCCTCGTGGCTGACATGGGGATAATGTCAGAGTCCACCTGATAAGGTTTGGAGACCTTCCAACTTCCCTGTGACGCAGACCCAGGTCCAGGACCCCTGCCTGACTGCCCATCCCACAGTCTCCTCCTCACCCATCAGCCACATCTCTGTCCCAGTGCTCATGGGACCCATCCCTGCGGGGCTGACAAGAAGTGGTTCTGTTTCGGGAACCAAGCACACCTCTTTCTCCTTGCCCCGGGCCACTTGCTTAGCCCGGCCCCCCCCCGGCACCTCACCTCCTGCTTGTTCCCCTCGGAGAAGTTGGGAACACATTCCACCAGCTGGGACATGGTCTGGGCCTCGATCCCGGTACTCCTCTCACGGGGCAGACCGAGGGAAGGAGGGACGGTGCTCTGCAGTGCCTGGCGGGGCCTTTATCCACCTGGCGGGGCCCTCCCATGGGGGCCGGGCTGCTTATTAACCACAGGCTGTGGTCCCTGCGCAAACGCAGAGCAGCTGGGAAGGGAGCAGGACCCCTGTGAGCCAGACAATGGAAGGGGAGGGATCCCCATACCCAGCCAAGAGCAGGACCTCAGCAGGGGTGGGGAGTAAACCCTCTCCAGGCAGTGGACTCAGGCCAGTCCAGGCTCCAATCCCAGCTCGTCCCGGCGCTCCTGAGGACTGTCTGTGTGGTCCTCCGTGTGAGCCTCCACGCGACCCTCCACGTGGCCCTCCAGGGGACCCTCCATTTGATCCTCTAAGAGACCGTCCACGTGACCCTCCACATGGCCCTGCACGTGACCCTCCACGCGACCCTCCATGTGACCCTTCAGGTGACCCTCCATTTCATCCTCTAAGCGACCTTTTGCGTGACCCTCCATGTGGCCCTCCAGGTGACCCTTCACGCAACCCTCCATGTGGCCCTCCAGGTGACCTACTGAGCCCCGATTTCTTCACGTCAACTCGTCAGCCTCAGGCAGCAAGCAGATGAGAGGGATCGTGTGTGAGACGCCACCAGTGGACGAGGCTCTTGGTGGAGGGCAGCTCAGCCTGGCCAGGCAGGAGAAGGGCAGGGAGAGATCGAGTGTGTGCACATGTGCGGATGCCCTTGGGGAGCAAGTGCTCACGACGAAGTTCCGGCTCTCCCAGTCGCTGGCTGCTGTCCCCCGAGGCCAGAGGCTCCCCACAAAGAAGTGATGTGCTCAGGCCAGCAGCCCAGGGCCCTGCACCCAGAGGGCCCAGCTGGAGTCGGTGCCATCTTGAATAGGGTGGGCACTTCCAGTCTGCAAAGCCACCTCTCGTGGCCACTCCAGCAGTGTACAGATACCTCAAACCTGAGGTTCACCTCTGCCCCGCCTCTCAGGGCACTCTCAATCCCCCTGCAGGGACCCCCCCAAAGGCAGACCATACCCCATCTGCCTTCTTCCCGGGCACAGGCACCCACACAGCCGTGGCAGTGCAGGGTAGCCACAGGGCCCAGGTGAGGAGATGCCCGGATCTCGTGGATCCCCAGCTGTGTGGGCTGCGGGACCCCACCTCTCCAGCGTCAGCCCTGGAGCAGCCAGGCGAGCCCAGAGACCCCGGAGGCTGGGGGCGGGCCAGACCATCTCCAGCCACGACTCCCCTGGGTGGACGCAGACGATGGCTGCTCCACTCCCGGGTCCAGCACGGTCACAGGGGAGCCCCAGCAGCACCCGGCAGACAGCAAAGACCCAATAGAAACATTCCTCCAAACCCGGCTGCTAACGCCAAGGCTCACCCAGAGAGAGCCTGCATCCCAGAAGTGCCCACCACCAGTCCCTCCTCCAACAGCCCAGGTGCCAGACCTGTGTGTGCCCTGCAGAGACCCCCAAAGTCAGAGAGTCCCTCAGCTGGGGGTGGGCGTCCCGTGGCTGGAAGGGGAGGATGGCGTCAGTTGTGGACTGAATCGTGCCCACCTCCAAAATCATAGGTAGAAGCCCCGACTCCCCAGCACCTCAGAATTAGCTGTATTTGGAGACAGGGTCTTGAAAGAGGTAATAAAGCTAAAATTATGTCTGTCATAGGATGACCCTAATCCCCTCTGACCGCTGTCCTGAAGAGGAAATCAGGACACAGACATGCAAGGGGACAAGGATGTGAGGACCCAGGGAGAAGGCTGCACCCACACGGCCAGGAAAGGCCTCAGGAGGGACCAGCCCTGCCACCACCTGGACCTCAGGTGTCCAGCCTCCGGCACGAGGAGGAAATAAATGTGTGTTGTCCGAATGCCCCTGGTCTGTGGTGCTCGTTACAGTTGCCCAAGCTGTGCCCTAAGGTGCTGGACACCTGGGACACCAGAGGCTGTGAGGACCGAGGGACGGTCCTCACACCACCAGCAGAGAAGTGACCAGAGACCCTCTACTCACAGTCAAGGCCAGGAAGGTGCCAGCACCAGGCCCTGGTCCTCACGTGGGCCCAGAAGGTCACCTGTCCTTAAGACCCCAGGAGAGACAGGGAACTGATGGCTCCAGCAGGGGTCAAGGGGTGGGGTACATCAAATCATCTCAAATAAATAGCCTCCCAGGAATCCTCACAGGATGGGCCTGTGTGCATGGGCCCTATTCTCTATCCCACACGCTGCTGTCACCTTCTTGAAATTCCTACTTTTGAACAAGAGACCTGTGTTTTCACTTTTCACAGAGCTCTGCAGATTCTCTTGCTGTCCCCCCAGCATCCGGATCCTTGCCTCAGCCTCTCCGTTTGGGGAAACCAGCCACTGGCCCTTTCAAGGGAGGAGACAGACCTCAGAGGATGGTAATGGGGTCATGGGGAAGGCCCTGAGGGCCGGAGGGTCTGGGAGCCTGGCCAGAGCCACAGCCCCCTGCCCTGAAGGCTCGGTCCTGGCTTCTTTCCACAAATACCAGCAGGCACCTCCTGCTACGCCCTCCACGCCTTCAAAGAGCCAAAGGTAAAGGTACACAGGAAAACAGATGATTTTAATAAAGTGCCACAGTGCCGCACAGGGGTGGGCGGCGGGCGGGCCGGGTGCCCGGGGCGCGGCCCGGTTGGTGAGAGGCGCCTGTGGCCCCGGGCGCCCTGTCGGCAGACTGGGCCCCTGCCCTGGGCCGGAGGGGACACGCAGGAGGCACGTGGCCCCCGGGTTTGGAACAAACATGTTTATTGCAGGCAAGGCACGGCGGGTGCGGACGGGCTCACCAGGCGAAGAGCGGCTTGCGGTCCTCCTTGGAGAGCTCACACAGGCAGGTGAGCAGCAGCAGCGCGTCACCCAGGAACTTGGGGGGCACCACGTCGATGACCAGCTTGCGCAGCGCGGCCGGGCTGCTGTGCAGCGGGTCGGCGCGCAGGTCGGGCCGCTGCTTCAGGATGCCGTAGGTGTTGATGAGGAACTCGCTGAACACCGGGTGCACCTCACGGTTGTAACCCAGCCTCTCCAGGCGCGCGGTCAGCATCAGGTAGCGGTGTGTCAGCTCACGAAGCTTCTTCTCGTCCACCGACCCATCCAGGGACTTGATGGATGTCTGGGGGTGGTGGGGGTGGGCACAGCGCGGGCGTGGGTGGGGGCGACAGGGGCCCCAGGGCAGGGAGGGGTCCTCACAGCAGGGAGGGGACTCCAGGACAGGGAGGGGACCCTGGGGCGGAGAGGCACACCTGCTTGATCTTCTCAGGGATGTTGGACACGGTGAAGCCATACAGCCTGGTCACTCCCGGGAAGACATAGGCCAGGATGCGCCGGTCCAGCTGGAAGGCGATCTCCCCGACGATGCGCCCGTCCTTCGCAGCGCTGGAGAAGCCCTGGATCTCTGTGAGCAGCGGGGGCAGTGAGCCAGGCTGGGGGCTCCAGGACACGGACGGTCAGGGGCCACCCGCCTTCCTCCTGCCCATGCCCCAGGATCTACTTTGAGAAAAGGACCAACCTAAACGCAGCTGCTGTAAGTTTGGGGTGAAGCCACTGGGGCCTGGGCGGGGCTTCCCAAAGGGGCCCAAGCATGATGAAGGCGCATGGCCTGCTCCTCCCCACTGCTGCATCCCCTGCCCTCCACTGTGAGGGCAAATACAAATGGAAAAGAAAACCTTGACTTTTCTGTCACCAAAAAGGAGAGAGACCTATTCTCTTTTCCCTCTTAGAGCAACCTGAGAAAGCTGCGATCCTGAGTCCTCTCTCTGTCCCTTTGAGATGGACAGAAATGTCTTTAAGAGCTTGTTTTACAGCCCAGGACTATTTGTATTGCCCCTCCCCCAGGGGATTCTGGCCAGGCACCTGGGTCAAGAGTAAGCCCTACCAGAAGGCCCACCCCTCTGACCAGGTGCATCGGGAGAGGCTAGGTAGGCATGTCCCCTCATCTCCTGAGGGCGGGGTGCAGGTTGACTCGACAACACACACGGGTGTGTGACCCATGTGATTCAACATGTGTGTGCCCCGTGTGACTCGACAACACGTGTGCCCCATGTGACTCAACACACATGATCCATGTGACTCGGCAACACGCTGACCCATGTGACTCAACAACACATGTGATCCATGTGACTCAACAACACATGTGCCCCATGTGACTCGACAACAGGCATGATCCATGTGACTCGACAACACGTGTGATCCATGTGACTCGACAACACGCATGACCTATGTGACTCGACAACACGTGTGATCCATGTGACTCGACAACACGCGTGACCTATGTGACTCGACAACACGTGTGATCCATGTGACTCGACAACACGCGTGACCTATGTGACTCGACGACACGTGTGTAACTCGTGACTCGACAACACGTGTGACCCATGTGACTCGACGACACGTGTGTAACTCATGTGACTCGACAACACATGTGTGCCCCATGTAACGGGTCCTGTCCGCCTGGCTGTCTTGGAAGCCTCTGCATCACAGGCTGGTTTAATGTTTACTTGATAATAAAACTCTTCCCTAAGTTTGTGGAGAGGATTGCTAGGTGGGCAGGAGATCCTGTCTAACTGTCTTCCTGATGTTTCCAGGCTCAGCAGCCACCCTCCCCCCCCAACACCTGCTTCCAAATCTGCCCTCCTACAGCAGCCTCTGTTCATTGTGCAGCAGATAGGCGGCCACGCCTTCAAAACCCTGTGCTCTCTGAAAAACACCCTGCCAGTTACTACCGTTGGATGAATCTGACATGGAGAGACCCAAAGCGAGGGGGCCTGCGTCAGAGTCAGGCAGAGCCTCTGCGCTGGGGACCCTCCACCTGACCGGGGCCCCCAGACCCCTGCCGCTTCCACACTCTGCTCTTTCATCCCCACGAGAGACACTTAATAACAGAGCCATCCGTAGAGCCTTTCCTAGAGCCCCTGTGGCTTTTCCCAACCTGACCGCGATGCAGACCCTCCAGGGCGTTGACCGGGTGCAGCCCACGGGGCCCACCCAGCAGGCGGACAGCGCACGCACGGACTAGGTCCTGTTACCCGCACACAACTGCACCCTCCGGAGGCTCGGGCTCCAACACTCAGGACACCCCACACCAGCCCAGGGGAGCCTCCCGTGTGGCCATCTGAGCCGTGAGCGCTGCGGAGCCCCAGGACCAGCCATACCTGTGACCCGTACAGTTGGCCCCCTCCTGTGACTGTGTCCACATAACCGCTAGTCCCAGAAAGCTGCCAGGTCACTCCCACCACAGGAACACGGTAGCCCCTCCCAGCACATAACAGCCAGTCAGCACGGGCTTATCAGCTCCTTCCAGGACAGGCTGGACAGCCAGAGAGGACAGGCCGAGGGGGTAGGGGACTGTGCTTCCACTCCCTCAGCCGCACCTGCAGGCACTGAGCGGGGAGTCCATGACCGAGGCGCACGGGGCACAGTCCATGTGGCTCTGCAGGCGGGGGTGGGGAGAAGGAGGGGCCACAAGGGTGTGGATGCAGATGGCCCAGAGCCACATGTCCCCCAGCAGACCCCGCGAGGAAGGCCTTGGAGCTGTGAGGCCCTGGAGCCAAAGGATCACCGGGTGGGGAAAGTCGGATATGAGCTGAGACGGTGCAGGGCTCCAAGGGCCCAGGAGAAATGCTGGGGTGGAATGCCGGGGAAACGGGCCACAGAGGGTGTCAGAAAGTGATCTGGTGTCACTCAAGCAGCTGGAGCGGCAAGAGGGGCAGTGGCTCCCCACACATCTCTGGACCTCAGGAGGTGAGCGGGTGAGGGAGGTTCCTGGCAAGACGCCCCCTCCCAGAAGCACCACCTGATGGGGATTCGGAGCCCTCCGAGGCATCCTGGGGGGCGGCATCCGCTTTCTTTCCCCAGGAGCGTTTTCTGGTCCCTCTGGGACTTCATTCATCCTCACCATGATCCCAAAGGGGGCTCAGACCCCACTTACAGACAAAGGAACTGAGGCATATGGGGCCCAATGCTTCCCCGATCATTTAAAAATGTTTTTTATTCAGATACAATTCACATCCTATAAAACTGAGTCTCTCAAAGTACACAGTTCAGATGTTTTTCTATATTCACAGTTGTACCGCCATCACCGCAATCAAATTCCAAAATATTTTCATCACCAAAGCGATACCCTGTACCCACTATCAGTCACACAGCGCTCTCCCCGCAGCCCCGCAGCCCCGCAGCTACCAAACTACTTCCTGTCCTTATGGATGTATCTATTCTGGACATTTCATGCAAGTGTAGCCACGCAGCAGGTGATCCTCGGGCTGGGCTGGCTTTCTCTCAGCTGTTTCCGAGGTGCCTCCACACTCCAGCAGGTGTCAGCACAGCATTCCTATCTGGGGCAGAACCAATCCCGTTGCGTGGATGGACCACATTCTGTTCATCCCTTCGTCCGTTGAGAGGCCTTCGCGCTATCATGGACAACGTTGCTATGAACATTCATATAAAAATTTTTGTGTGGGGGCGCTCAGTCAGCCAAGTGTGACTTCAGCTCAGGTCATGATCTATCTCATCACTTGTGAGTTCGAGCCCCACACTGGGCTCTCTGCTGTCAGGCAGAGCCCACTTCAGTTCCTGTCTCCCTCTCTCTCTGCCCCTCCCCAGTTCGTGCTTTGTCTCCATCTCAAAAATAAATAAAAACATCAAAAAAAATTTTTTTTAATTTTGTGTGGACAAATGTTTTCAGTTCTTTTAGATACATATACCCAGGAATGGAATCATTGGTAATTCTATGTGTAACTTTTGATGAAATGCCAAACTGCTTTCCACAGCGACAATGTACATGGGTTCCGATTGTCTCCACATCCTCTCCAACACTTGTGCCGGTCCCTCATTTTTTTATAGCCATCCTAGTAGACGTGAAGTGGTTTCTCATTGTGGTTTCATCAGTATTTGGCTGATGACTGAGGATTTGGAGCATCTTTTCATGTGCTTATTTATCATCTATACATCTTCTTTGGGGAAATATTCATTGTGTTTTGCCCATTTTTAATTAGATTGTCTTTTTACTGTGGAGTTGTAGAGAGTTCTTATATATCCTGGATACTAGCCCCTTATCATCTGATTGACAAATATTTTCTCCCACTCTGTAGGCTCAGTTCACTTTCTTGAAATGTGTTCCTCTGAAATACAAAAGTTTTGGGGCGCCTGGGTGGCTCAGTTGGTTGAGCATTCAAATTCAGCTTAAGTCATGATCTCATGGTTCATGAGTTTGAGCCCCGTGTCGGGCTCTGTGCTAACAGCTCAAAGACTGCTTCAGATCCTCTGTCCCTCTCCCTCTCCCTCTGCTCCTCCCCTGCTCGTTCACTACCTCTCTCAAAAATAAATAAACATTAAAAAAAAAAAAAAAAGATTCTCCTTCCGCCCCTCTCCCCTGTTCATGGACTTTCTCTCTTTCTAAAATAAAAAAATCAATAAATACAAAAATTTTTACTTCTGATACAACCCAATACATATACTTTTCCTTTTGTTGCTAATGCTTTTGGTGTCACATCTGAAAATCTATTGCCAAATCCGAGGTCATGAGATTTTTCTCTGTGTTTTCTTCTAAGTGTTATATGGCTTTAGCTCTTTTAGATTTTTTTAGGTCTTTGATACATTTTAAGTTAATTTTCACATGGGGTGTGAGGTCCAGCTCATTCTTGTACATGTTTGTCCACTTGTCCCAACATCATTTGTTGCAAAGACAAGTCTCTCTCTGCTGACACAAGTCTTGGTGTCCATGTTGCACATTAAACCTGTAAACGCCTGGGCTTATTTCTGGAACCTCAATTCTACTTTGCTGATCTCTGTACGTCTGTCTTATGACCACCACACTGCCCGGATTCCTGTAGCTTTACAGTAAGTTTTGGAATTGCGAAGTGTAAGTCCTCCAATTTTGCTCTCCTTTCTCAAGATTGTGTTGCCTGTTCTGGGTCCCTTACATTTCCACCTGAATTTCAGGAGGAGTTTGTCAATTTATGCAGGGAAGCCAGCTGGGATTGTGATGGGAATCACGTTGAATCTGCAGGTCAACTTGGGGAGTGCTGCCATCGTAATGATGTAAAGCCTTATGTTCGGGTCCCCGAACATGAGATGTTTTTCCACTTATTCAGGCCTTCTTTATTTTATTGCCACAGTGCACTGTAGTCTTTAGTGTTCTCCTTCCCTAATCACTTTGCGAGGCTGCATAAGTACCCAAGAGTTCGAGCTGAAAACCAGATTGACTGCACAGCAGTTTATCAGGGCAGATGAGGGCCATGAAGCTCAGAGTGCAAATTTCCCCTTCTATATTCATACACTTCTCTAATCAGGAATCAGTCTCTCTTACCATCCTGTTCTGTCTTTAAAGCATAAATTGGATGGAAGAAGTGATATATACCTGAGATGTTCTAGCAATCATTTCTAGTCCAACCTTGGCCTTCCAAGATTCAGCCAAAATCTATTCTTCACAGAAAAAAGTCAACAATATTGATAAACCTGTAGCCAGACATATTAGGGGAAAAGAGAAAGAGGACAAAAATTACCACTATCAGAAATTAGAGATGGTCTCACCGCAGATCCTACAGATGTTAAAAGGATAATAATGGAATACTAGAAACAATTTTATGCTAATAAATTTGACAGCTTAGATGAAATGGATTAATTCCTTAAAAAACACAAAAGCTCACTATCGTGAGTGAATTGCCAAAGCTCCCTAAGAAGAAATAGATCATTTGAATAGCTGTATATCGACAAGGAAACTGAACTTGTGGCAGGGGAAATATTCCTACAAAGAAAATTAAAGACTTGGGTGGATTCAGTGGTGACTTGTACCAAACATCTAAGGAATAAATGATACCAATTCTACATAAACATTCATCGAAGTCAACATTAACCTGGTACCAAAACCAGAAAATGACATGAAAAGAAAACTATAGACCAATATCATAGACAGCAAAAATTCTCAACAAAATTTAGGAAATTAAATCCAACAATACAAAAAAGTATAATACGTCACGACCAAGTAAGGTTTATCTCAGGAATGTGAGGTTGGTTTACAATTCAAAAATCAATCAATGTAATTAACCATATTAGCTGAAACAGACTACAAATAAAAACCAAATGCTCATCTCAGTAGATGCAGAAAAAGCATTTCACAAAATCCAATATCCTAAGAAAACTAGGAATTAAAGGGAACTTCCTCAACCTGATAAAAGTCATCTACAAAGACCTGAGCTAACATCATACTTAACAATAACAGACTGAATGCTTCCTAAATTAGGAAAAGATAAAAAAGAAAAAGTCCACTGTCACCATTTCTTGCCAATGCAATAAGAAAAATAAAAGGAATACAAACTAGAAATGAAAAAATAAATTTGTCTTTATTTGCAAATGACACAATCATATATCCTAAGGAATCTACAAAAAGCTACTAGAACAGTGGTGTCTGGATGACTCAGTCAGTTAGCGTCCAACTTTGGCACAGGTCATGATCTGCTGGCTTGTGAGTTCAGGCTCCGCATCAAGCTCTGCACTGGCAGTGTGGAGCCTGCTTGGGATTCTCTCTCTCTCTCTCTCTCTCTCTCTCTCTCTCTCTCTTTCTCTGCCCCTCCCAAATTTGTAAGCTCTGTCTCTCTCAAAATAAATAAACTTAAAGAAATCTACTAGAACAAATGAGTTCAGGAGGCGCCTGGATGGCTCAATAGATTAAGCCTCTGACTTCAACTCAGGTCATGATCTCACATTTCATGATTCATGCCCAATATTGGGCTCTGCACTGACAGCACAGATTCTCTGTCTGCCTCCCTCTTCTCCCTGCTCCCTGACACTCTGCCTCAAAAATAATAAATAAAAACATTTTAAAAAATAAGTGAGTTCAGTAAGGTTGCAAGATACAACATTTTTATTTTTCAGGGTTCTCCAGAGAAATAGAAACAGAACCAACAGGGTGTGTGTGGGTGTGTGTGTGTGTGTGTGTGTGTGTGTGTGTGTGTGTAGGAAATTGGCCCACATGATTATGGAGACTAACAAGTCTCAAGATCTGCAAGGTGAGTTAGCAAGCTAGAGATCCAGGGAGACTGAAAATGTTGTTCTAGCCTGCCTTTAAAGGTCTGAGAACCAAGAGAACCAATGGTGTGGTTTCAGTCCAGAGCACTGCAGGCTTGAAACTCAAGAACATGTTTCAGTTCAAGGCATGTTTCAGGTCCAAAGGCAATCAGGCAGGAGGAATTTTCTCTTCCTTGGGGTAGGATCAACCCTTTTGTCCTATTCAGGCCTTGAGGTGATGGGATGAAGCCCACCCACACTGAGAGGGCAATGTGCTTACTCAGTCTATTAAATGTTCAACTCATCCAGAAACACTCTCACAGAAACACCCAGAATGTTTGACCAATTATCTGGGTAGTTCTTTTCATGGCTCAGTCAAGTCGACAAATAAAATTAAGGATCACAGGAGTAAATACACAAAAATCAACTGTGTTACTATATACTAGAAATGAGCAATCAGAAATTGATAATGATAAAGGCAATACTACTTCCTATAGTATCAAAAATGCAAAAATACTAAGAATTAATTTATCAAAATGTGCAAGATCTATACATAGAAGACTATAAACACGGTTGAAAGAAATGTTTAAAGAACTACATAAATGGAGAGACACACAGCATTTACGGACCCAAAGGTTGAATATTGTTATTATTAATAAATTGTTAATTTCCCTGAAAACTGACCTAATCAATCTGTAGATCCAGAGCAATCCCAATCAAACTCCTTGCAAGCTTTTGTGCGAAGTTGGACAAGTTGATTCTAAAACTCATGTGGAAATGCAAAGGACCTACAATAGCCAGGGCAACTTTGAAAATGGAGAACAAGACATTATATGAATGACGATCTTACTTTAAAGCTACAGTAATAGAGACCATATGTACTGGAATCAACACAGACAAATAACACAGCATGGCAGGGGGAAGGTGTCCAGAGATAAACTTATACGTATATGAACAGTTGATTTTTGACAAAAGGGTCAAGGCAATTCAATGAAGAAAAAATAATCTTTCTAAACACTGGTGTTGGAAGAAGCCAACAATGCACAAAAATTGACTTGAAATTGATCAGAAACCTATATGTAAAATCTAAAGCCATAATACTTCTAGAAGAACACATAGGAAACAATCTTTGTGACCATGAGTTTGACAAAGATTTCTTAAATAGGACACAAAAAACATGAATTGTATAAAACAAAAAAAAATCAATAAACTGGACTTTATCAAATTAAACAGTTTTGCTCTTTAAAGAACACTTATGCAACTGAAAGGCCAGAGAGTGGGAGACAACATTTGCAAGACACACACCCAGAAAAGGATTTGTATCCAGAATATATGTAGAACTCTGACAACTCGATCATAAGATAAGCAAGTCCATTTTTTTTAATAGGCAAAAAATGTCCACAGAAGCAGCCCCAGACCCTGGCCTCCCAGCCACACTCTCCTCCCTCTGCAGGAAAATGGAGAAGCTGTGCCCAGCTGGTCACCCAGACTACTGCACCCTGGTGCCCGCCCCTGCCTGGGCCATACCGTTAAGGTAGTAGCTCCTTCTCGTCCTGTCCCCAGACGGCAGGCTGCTCTCTGAGAAGCACACTTTCTTGGGCCGGACCATCTCCCTGGGCTCCAGCAGGGTCTTGTCTGCCAGTGGGTCCTGCAAGGGGTTCAGGAGCGGGGACAGCTTCCTGTCAGTGCCTCGGGGTGCACGCAGCTCTGGGGGGCTGAGGAAAGCCTTGAAGGGCACCTGGGAGGAGGTGGCACAGCCAGGGGAGGCGTCATCCTCACTGGAGATGGGGGCATGTGAGCACAGCAGGTCCTCCAGGGAGGACGTCTGCAGCTGGGAGGGTGCATCAGGGACGCCACTGAACCTTCCAAAGTCTGCACCTGGGATGGGGAGGGAGGGCAGGTCAGGCTGTGTTCCTGAGACATCCCTAAGGAGGGAGAGAATACAGAAGAACATCCACATACCCAGCCTCAATCTGTGACACCCCACCCCGTGTTTCAGAGCCCTCCTCCTCCCTCTAGAGAATATGACACTGTGGGTGCCCAGCCCACCTGAGGAAACCACCAGCCTCAAGTTTATGGGCATGGCAAGCACACGTGCCCCCGTGCGCTTCCCACCCACCTGGGAACCCACACACAATACAGAGGGACTTGCTTATGCTTTTAAATGTACATAAATGGTATCATCCTATACATGTTTTATCCTGCAAAATACCTTTTTGCTGCAGCATTTTTTTGGGAATTCATCCATATTGAATCATTGGGTAGCTTACCTGATACATTTAACCATTTTTTGGCACACATGGGCATGCATGCATGCACGCATGTGAGCATGCACGCGCGCGTGCGCACACACACACACACACACACACACACACAGCAATTTTCATATCCACTGCCCTGTTGATAAGCATGGGGATGATTCCTGTTTTCCTTGAAAAAGCAAAGCTATAATCAGCATTCCTTAATGTGCCTCCTTGCTCACAGTGGGCAAGGTGTGTGCTGTTTATACTGTCTACACTGGGCTCAGGTGTGTGCTGTTTAACCTCCTCTGTATTCTACATCAGTGGTCCCCCGGCAGAAAACAACACATGGCTTTTCCCTAATCCCCAGTGATAGTGAACATCATTTCATGTGCTCATCGGCCCCTCAGGTTTCCTTTCTGTGAATTTTCTTTGCCTTTTCTCTGCTTGTTTTTTTGGGGGGAGGGGTAGTCTTTAAAATTATTTGTAGCAGCTTTTTTTGTCTCCTGCATACTAATTCCTTGTTGATGAAAAGTGTTGTGTCTTCCGGTGGGTGCCTTGCTTAGGTCTGAATCTCTTTCATACTGACTCTCATGCAGAAGTTTTAAATTATAATGTAGTCAACTTTAACTTATCGATTCTTTTTGATTTATAAAATCCTTTCTTACCCTCATGTTATAATCTTGTTCTCCTGGCAATAAGGTAAATATATACTTGAGAAATAGTGTGTTTTAAGAGCTATCATGAAAAATTATATCCTAAAAGGTGCCTCCTCAGGAACCAACTGATCTATCTCCAGCAATGATTTCTCAGAAAAAAATGTTCAAAAAAAGACATCCATTAGGATGTGTCTTGCCTCCTGTTGCCCATGTGGCCAGGAGAAAATTGCATTTCCTCAGAAGTAAAAGCATTCTCCCAAGTAACGATCACATCGAGGAAGAAATAATAATAAAAAACAATCATTATTGATAATGAAAATCAGAACATTATATATTAAGACATCAGTACGTTTAAGACTGTATTTGGATTGAAATTAGTAATTTAAATGCTTCAATTACTTTTTAAAAATCATCTCGGGGCGCCTGGGTGGCTCTGTCTCTCTCTGTCTCAAAAACAAATAAACGTTAAAAAATTAATAAATAAATAAATAAATAAATAAATAAATAAATAAAAATCATCTCAAAATTAAACATTCAAATCAAGATATGAAGAGGAGCTCTTAAGAAAACAATGAACACGACCGCGAAATACACCGCAGACAGTTCTGTGAAAGTCTACAAGACCATGAAACTGTGGAAAACTACCTTAGGGAAACAGAAAACATGAAGAAATAAAATTGGAAATGAGAAAAGCAACATAAGAAAGACCAGGAAGAGGTCTGAGTTACAAGCAACCATTATACACAACTGCATCGTCACTAAGATTTCAGTAACAGGAGAACTCTTGCGGGAAATTATTTTTAAATGACTCAGTAAGAAGTAGAAAAACTAAATGGACCAGTAAGCAAAGAAGAAAAATCTAGAAGTTATAAAACAATTATGCTCTGAGGGCTGCAGGCCTGGGGGCCTAGTGGTAAATTCTTTCAGGCTCCAAATGATTCTGAATCCCTATATTACATAAATAAGGTTAGAACACTGAAAAAAATTAAAAGATGCTTCTTGATTGAGATTATAACTGGTCACAAGTCTGGTATCAAATCCCCAAACAGAGATCCCACAGAAAGAAGACCAAACCCCAGATCCAGGTAGGAACAGAGTCCCCAGATCCTGAGCAAAGACCCATCCTAGCGAACACCAGGACAGACAACAGGAGCCCGGGCCTCCCGATGGAGCAGGCCAAGGGCAGGAGCTGAGGGCACCCTACCAAGGCCAAACAAGGTCATGGAAACTGAACAAAACAAGCTGTTTCTCAATTTTTCTTGTTCTTTAAAAAGAAGGACTAGAAGGATCCTCCCAGCACCTAGCCTGCATGCCCCTCCACCCCCAGGCCCAACTGCCACCAGAGCCAGGGTTCTGGGAATACCAAGGGCAAAGACAAAGGCAAAATTAACAAGTATACACACTGTCGATCTCATTTAAATCATTTGCACACAGTGCGGTTGTAGACTCAGAAAACAGACCAAACTAACAAGCGTAGCACACAGGGCACACAGGCAGCTGAGGAAGAGGCTGGTGTGCGAGCCTAGCCACTGTGCGTGGTCCTGTGGGTCAGGAGGGCACTGGAAGGGTGCAGAGGACACAGCAGCATCTATTTCAACAGCACAGGGCCTTTGACCCAAGGATTTCCCGGCCGTTACCCCAATGGCAGGTGGCAGGGGGCTGGAGGGCACCGCCTGGCCTGGCGCCGGGCTGCTGTTGTGGGGAACCCCTGCCCTCCACCCCGAGAGTCGCTCCAGAGCTGGAGTGCAGGCCCTGGATCTAGAAAAGAGGACCTCCAGGTGACAAAAGTAAGGTGGACGGAAGGGGCAAAGTATAGAACAGTTCAACCGTGTTTAGGGGAACCCAGAAGATCCCCCGATGTGCGCATGAATATCCACCACAAATTTCAGACAGAAACCCAAGAAAATGTTGACAGTGGCTCCCTTTGGGAGCAGGGCCAGGAGCACGAGCTTGGCCTTGTATGTTACATCCTCTTGGGGTATTTATAAGTTTGCCAGGAGCTCCTGTTGTTGAATGAAGAAAGGTTTTTAAAGCACATCCTGCGTTGAAGGCAGATGTTAAGGGCCCGTGGGAAACATGAGCCATTGCTGGTGGCAGTTCCCTTCTGTTCACAAATGTCTGCTGCTGTGTTAAGAGTCATTCCAAACTCCAGTCCCCAAAGAAGGCTGAGGGTTGTGGCCAGGCCCGAAGGCAGTGTCCCAGAGCCCCGGGCATGGGGGTGGCCCCTCCCTGAGGATGATCAGCCATGCTGACGTTGGCCCACACCCTGCAGCAAGGGCTCCAGGCCTCCGTGTGGAAGGCTTGGTGGTGTTGGGCTGGCCCAGGGGACTGGAGCTCCTGCTAAGACTGGTGTCTAGCAAAAGTCTGGGATTGCTAGGGGTGACCCACAGGCAGGGGTGCTGGTTGTGGTCCCAGAGACTCTGCCCTGACCTAGGCCCTGACCAGGGTCTCTCCAGGAGCAGCCCGACCCTTGTGAGTCCGCACCTCTACTAACCAGGCATGGGAGGGAAGGTGAGAGAGGGAGGGCCTCAGCATTCCTGCCAGTACTGACACAGGGGTGGCTCTGAGCCCTCAGAGGTGGCCCCAGCCTGACCCAGTTCTCAGGACAAAGGACAATGAAGTCACACTGGGTTTGATTCTTGGCAGTAATCACAGCACCTATGAGGCTTGGTGACAAGTGCCTTTTGCAGCCACTGCACAATGCATCCCTGGTGGCCCAAGGCGGCAGCACTGACCCTCTGTGGGATGTCACACAGGTGACAAGTCCTGGGAGGTCAGTCCCTCTTCAGCAAGTTTCTGGTGACAAGCATGTGCCTTGGCCTCTGGTGGGAATTCAGAACTGGTGGGGATAGGGTTTTCTCCAGCTGCCCCTTGGGGCGTCATTGTCCTCTTTCTGCCATCCTCCACCCCCACCCTCTGCTTGTCCAAGCTCCCTCTTCAAGGTCCTCCTTGAGGCTGAAAGACCCCAAGGACATGTTTGCCCAAGGGGCTTTGCATCCATGAGCTCTGTGCAGGGGGCTGGTGAGTAGCCGCTAGTGAGGTGGGGGGCTAACCCCCACCCCATTTTCTAGATGTGGCTTCGTGGCCCAGAGGGCCTTACCTGAGGACACACAGGAGAATGGGGAACTGGGTCTTGGTTTACTCAGACCTCAGGGATGGGAAGGGGCCCGAGACCACCGGCATCACCGAACAAGGCCCCTGCCGGGGCACAACGGCCTCACCACGGCTCCTGGACCCCAGCAGCCAGCTGGGCCCTGCTGTCCTGCCTGTAGCCTCACCTGCGCTCCCGGGGGAGCTGTCCTCGGGGTAGGCGGGTGCCTTGGGGAAGGGCAGGTCCCGGCTCCCAAGGCCACAGCGCTCCTGGCAGCTCTCGCTGAGCAGACGCTTCAGCATCTGGTTCTCCTTCATGAGGCGCACCTGCTTCTTCAGGTCTGCATTCTCACTCATGAGCCTGTTCATCAGCTCACTCCCCTCGGCCATGGCCACGTCTTTAGGTGCTCACGTATGGGCCTGCAGCCCCATGGAGGTGGAAATCCAGTGCCGTAGACGCTCCAGAAACAGCCCTGGAGTTCCACCACTGCCTGGCCTTCCGCAGCCTTGTGATGTCGCCCTTAAAGAGCCAGTGCCACCCCGGCCGTCGCCCGTCCCACCTGCTGCACCCACAGACCTCACCTGTGCCGGTGCCCACAGAGCAACACCTCCCACCAAGAGTGAGTGCCAAGAACACAGGGAACGGACAGGAGGAATGAGGACGGGTCTTGAGGGGAGGGCAGCCAGCTCAAGAGAGGAATGTTCCGGCACCTTCTAGCAACAGCCAGAGCACTGGGCTGAGGGGAGCACCAGGCCATCCACACCGTGTGGCATGTGCAGACCTCAGGGGGATTCTGCCTTTACTCCGCCTGACTCATGGTGTCTCTGCCCATGAGTGGCTCCCCATTCCGGGGGGTAAGCGGGATCCCCCAGAACCGAGGCCGGTGTCTGGTGTGCAGACACGTATTAGGGTGCGCACCTGGGACACACACTTTAAGAAAAAGGGGCAGTGGGGCAGAGGGAGGGGAGCTCGGGTGCCCCCAACAGCCCACAAGCCCCGTGGACTCCAGGAGGGCTCTGATCTGAAGGGGCTGGCAGTTGGAGGCAGCCTGCTGACCACACTTCCCTCGTAAGAAGGGCTGGACTGTGAGCCCTGAGCGACCGGAACACTGACTGTTACTGGACCTAACTGAAGACTCCCCCCGACCGGGCACAAGGGCTGTGCGGACCAATCACACACAGACCTGTGCTTGTGGAGTCCTGCCAGGGTGCAGATTTTGGTCCTCGGGTAGTGGGACCACCACAAAGCCACCCCAACACCCGCTCTTCCAACTAACTACTGAGGGCAATAAATGCACTCAGCACTGTTTCCTGGCTCTGGAGTTCTTGGTCGTGCTTCTTGGCAGCCGTTGAGGCACCAGAGAGGTCATGTCCTGATCCTCTTGGGAAGGGATAGAGTCCAAACAAGGAACCAGCATATCCTCCATCCTTCAGCCCCAACATCCAGGGTTCCCCATGCCCCATCAAGGGCACTCGGGGTACAGGTAGAACAAAGCCATTATTTTCCCCAGACTGCCAAGTTAGCATAAGGTTCCTTCAAGGAGAGAAAGCCTTGAGTCGGGTTTTGTGGAAAAGATTTTTTTTTCTTTTTTAACTTTTTAAAATGCTTATTTATTTTTGAGAGAAAGAGAGTGTGAGTAGTAGAAGGGCAGAGAGAGAGAGGGAGACACAGAATCCAAAGCAGGCTCCAGGCTCTGAACTGTCAGCACAGAGTGTGATGCAGGGCTCAAACTCACAAACCGTGAGATCATGAGCCAAAGCCGGACGCTTAACCCAGGCACCCCTGGGAAAGAGGATTTCTAAGTCCCAAACGTACCTCATGCAACCTGAAACAGGCCCAGTGTCTGGACCCACAGCCTCTCACATCAGACAAGGACAGCGGGGACATGGGTAGTGCCCACTAAGCAAGGGTGTGCAGGAGCTCCCAGGACGGAGGATGGATGTCTCCCCTCGAAACCCCTAAGAGCAAGGCCCTGGGACATGAAAGCATCCCCCCTACACCATGGCATTTAAAATGCCATTTCTTACAACCCCTAGAAAACCCTATGGAAATCATATCCCCTCCAGCCACAGGACCATCACCCTCTGCCAATTTTCTGATCATGATGCACCATTCTTTTATCACTGGGTTCCACTTGCTAGTAGTCTGTTAAATATTTTCTGTATTTGTGTGGGGAAGTTGATCTGTATTTCCTTTTCCAGTAATGTCTTGATCTGGTTTTCTATCAAGGTCACACCCTCTCAAAGGAGTCACAAAATGTTCTCTCCTCCTCGAATGTCTGGGTATTTGTGTTAGATTGTTATTTGTCTTAAATGATTGACAAAACTCACCAGGAAGCCATCTGAGACTAGAGCTTTCTTCTAGGAAAGTTTTAAATTTCAAATTAATTTCTAAAATAGATACAGGGTGATTTAAATTTCCCACTTCTTCTCAGGAACACCTATATAATAACCGTGTCTTTCAGGGGATTTTTTCCGTGTCTGCGCTGTGGAACACTGGCACTGAGCACCCCACGACATTCTCTCATTGTACTCTGTGGTCTCATGCCTCTGAGGACAGACCGCACGGCCACAGCAGAAAACCTAACGTGAACGTGGAGCAGCAGCGCCAGCAGGTGTGTGCAGCAGGACATAAGGATCAGCAAGCCAGGCACAGCAAGCCAGGCAGTGCGAGCAGTGGGATGCAGAGAGGCAGCAGCACGGTGAGCTCAAGCGGACCACGCCAGGTCAGTAGGCCTGGGGGTAACCAGGCTGGATACTGCCTGCTGTCTGCGGGACCTGTGGCAATGCACCTTTTTAATGCCTGCTGTAGGTGTCCTTTCTTTCTGGATCAGACCAGAGGCTTGTTAAGTTTCTCCAAGCATCAACTTCACTGATCTCCTCTGTTATGTTTCTTACAGCATTTGACTTGTGCTCTTTTATCTGGTATTTCCTTCCTTCTACTTACTCTGGTTTTAAGATTTTTTTTAAATTTTTTTTATTTTTGAGAGAGAGACAGAGTGTGAGTCAGGAAGGGGCACAGAGAGAAAGAGAGAGAGAGAGAGAGAGAGAGAGAGCGCGAGCATGAGCAGGGGAGGGGCAGAGAGAGAGGGAAGCACAATCTGAAGCATGCTCCAGGCTCTGAGCTGTCAAGGCAGTCTGATGCAGGGCTCAAACCCATGAACTGGAGATCATGACCTGAGCCAAAGTCGGACGCTTAACCGACTGAGCCACCCAGGTGCCCCTGGTTTTAAAATTCTTAAGGTGGACATTTAAATCACAGATTTGAAACCTTATATAGTGTTAATATTTCAGCCTGTAACCATTTCTATGACCACTGCTTTAGATACATCCCACAAATTTCGATGTCATTTTTTTCACTTAGCTTGAAATATTTTATTTCCCTTGTACTTTCATTTATTGATCATTGGCTATTTAGAAGTATAATGCTTAATTTCCAGATATTTGGGATTTTCTCTTTTTTTCCCCCATCACAAATTATGCAGTCAAGTTTCCTACATTTGGGGAAATCGCAGGGGTCAGCACATTCGGAGTGCAATGGTAGCTCCCCTGCCAAGTATTCTTTTTGTCGCTGATTTTTAATTTCATTCCATTACAGTTGGAGAATACACTGTATGGCTTCAATCCTTCCAAATTTCCTCACCCCGCATGTGGTATTAGTGAATGATGGGTCATAAGCTCTTGAAAAAGAATGTTAGGTGAAGTGTTCCATAAATGTCCATCACTTCAAGTTGGCTCAAGATTTTGTCTACTCAGGATTGTTCCTGTTGAGACAATGTTAAAATCTCCCACTTTATCGGATTCCCTCTCCCTCTGCCCATTTTCGTTTTTCATATTCTGAAGCTGTTATTAGGGCATACGCATTACTGTTATTAAATGACTCTTCGCTTCTAGTACCATTCCTTTTCCTGAAACCTACCTTATATTAACAGAGTACTTTTCCTTATGATTAATGTTTTTTCATATAGTTTTCTAAACTAGTCCTTTTATCCTGTATTTTTGCATTTAAGATTTCTCACGGACAACACACGAGTCATGCTTTTTCATTCAATGTGACAGTTTCTGCTTTTAACTAGAGCACTTGGTCCTTCAATTAGTAAAATTACTTAAATGGTTGGTGCGGCAGTTTTCTAGGGCTACCTAACAAAACAGCAGACTGGGTGGTTTTAACAACAGAAATTTATTTTCTTACAGTTCTGAAAGCACAAAACCTGAGAATCAGGTGTGGGCAGAGTTCTGTCCTCACGTGGTCGTTCCTGTGTGTCCCCTCATCTCTTCTTAGGACACCAGTCCTATCAGATCAGAGCCACCCTGTGACTTCATTTAACCTTATTATCTTCTGAAAGGCCCCATATCCAAATTTAGGTCCTTTTCTTCCAAATGAATGTTGGGAGACACAATCCAGTCCACAAGAGTTAGGTTTATCACATTTTCTATCGTCCTGTCTGTTCTTTCTTCCTGTCTCCTTTGGGATTATTTTGTCCCCTTTATCAGTTTTCTAGCTATACCCCCTTTCTTTTTTTTAGTGGTTTACTCTGGGTTCACAATAGGTTCCTTTTACTTACAACAATCTGTGTCCTGGTAAATACTGTCACTTGGGGACGCAGCACTTGACACACAAGGGGAGCCTTCTCGGCAGCATCTGAGCATCTGCCGTTGTCCTCCAGCACATTTCTTGTCCGTGTTCACATTCTTGTTTTTGCCTTTAAAAGTTAATTCTATTTTAAAGAGGTTTTTGTTTGTATGCTTGTTTTTAACAAAGGGGAAAAAGCCTTCTACACGTAACATTTCTGGGCCTCATTCTTTGGTGCAGATCAGTTTCCACCTGGTTGTCACTATCCTTGGGCCCAAACAACGTTTCTTGTAGGGCAAGGCTGCTGGAGAATTCCTTCAGTTTTGGTTTGTCTGGCAAGGGTCTACTTTGCCTTTTTCCCTTTTAATACTTTATAAAGACGTCATGCAGCAATGCCTTCTGGTTTGCATTTTACCTGATGAGAAGTCAGCTGTCCTTCCCTTTGTTCACCTGTATATAACATGTCTGTTTTTGATTGCTTTTAAACCTTTATTCATCACTGGTTTTCATCAACTCATGATGTGCTCTGGAGGAGGTTTTGGTTTTGGCATGTTTCGTCTGTGTGATTGTTCTGTGTCTGCTGAGCATCACAGATCTATGGGTTTATATATTCCATATCTGGAAAAATTTCAGCCATGATTACTCAGATGTTTTTCTGCCTCCCTCCCACCCCATTCTGTGAGACTCCAATCATATGCATGTTGGACCACACAAGATCATCCAACAGGTCACTGGCACTTTTTTTTTTTTTTTTTTAAAGTATTCTGGCCACCATGGGCTGTTTCAGTGCTCACCTGTTCCTGGATGGTCCAAGAATAGTTCCCACTTCTCTACCCCCTCCCAAGAACCAGAGAGGGCATCAAAGACACAGGGTCTCCAGCCCACTGCGTCTCACTCCCACAAAAGGCCTGGTTGTGGGGAAGGTATCTGAGGCCACCTGAAGCCATGCAAACTAGCTGTTCTCCACTTGTCTCAAGCATGGGTTTCAGACACTCCCTGGGCCATCACTGTCCCCAGAGGAAGGTTGGAAATCACCCACCAGTAGTCATCATGGAGAAACTAATGGGTGAATCATTTTCACTGAAGAAAACAGGTAACCTTAAGTTATCCATATCACCCTTATATCCTCCTGAGTGATGAAAGGGAGTCTTTGAGACAGCACCCAAAACCCCAGGTGAAAATGCCAGGCATGAAGTTCATACCACAGAGTGACCCGGTGCTCTCCAGAGCAGCATCCTCAGCCTCCTTCCATTGCCACCTATGTGGGTGACTATGGTGGGATCCCACCGCGAGCAGACGCCCTAGCTGTGACCCATCCACAACCGGTGAGACCAGCATCTCCCCAACTACTGGGGCTGTTGTGTGTAAGCTCCAGCCACCTCCTAGAAAGCTAAGCACCAAAACTGAGGTCATAAGAACAAACCAATCTGACCCCGACCCATGCCTCATGTCCTATCGACTTTCCTCTGACTGTTTCTACCCTCAATTCCTTTTTAAACAAAGTGAATCGTGAATAAAAATTTATATTGCAGATGGAGACAAAGATAAATCAAGCTGACCAATTAACCTATAATTAGCATAACTGCTGAGATAAGAAAAGGATAAAGAAGCAACAGTAAATAGCATTACTTTTTATAACATTTTATTGCCTAAATAAAATTTAAATATATGTAGCATATTGATTAGGTTCAGTAAGGAAAAGTATTTTCTTAGAGTCGAATTTCCACTGTGAGTTAAGGATTTATAGTTAGAGAATTCCTCAAAGGAAAGGTTTAAAGTTTACATCTGGTGAATGCAGAAAACCTAATATGGCTCCAGCAAAAACTTCCCAGTAAATACTCAGAATCTGCTCCCAATAACCAAAAATAATTTGAATTCAAGCATCTTTGATGATTTGCCCAGGAAAGAGAGCCTGATTCTTTTTTAATCTCAAGTACAACTGACACGCAAGGTTGTGTTAGTTTCAGGTGCACCACACTGATTCAACTGTGTACATGCTCAGTACCCCCAAAGTAAGTGCAGTCACCACCCAACGGGACTGCTGTATCATCAGCTATATGTTTCATGCTGTACTTTCTATCATTTGACTTACATATTTTATAACTGGAAGTTTGTGTTCTTATGCCCCTTCTCCTATTTCACTCATCCCCCATCCTCTCCCCTCTGGCAAGCACCAGTTTGTTCTATATTCATGAGTCCATTCTGTCTATTTCTGTTCTGTTTTGTTGAGAACTTGATTTTTAATTAGGCTGAAGCGCATAATTTCCATTCAAAACAACATGCACCTGCTCATCTTTAAGCAGTTACTCTTATCCCCTGAAACTGATGAGGTGGTGGCCCAGTGTCCAACATGGTATCCAAGTGAGTCTCTGAAAACCCCAGATCTGTGACTCTTTCCAAGATGAGACAAAACACAAGTGTGACATGCTTCTAAGGGAATCACATGTCAATTTATTAAGGTAGCTGCCCACAGAAGTGACAACATTTGCAGTATAAAAGCAGATTTTCATTTCTTAGGTTTCATTAACCCTATGATCTGGCCATGGCTGGGAGCCTACCAGGGGCAGCAGCCACTTCAAGGAGAAGACTGTGGTCAATCACCACCTATGTTGCTATTACCCCAGCTGGGGAGAACAGGGGCCACGAAAAGAAGTGCAAGAGCAAACCTGATGATTTCAAATGGATCCCAACAGTTCCTTCAGCCAAAATAAACCCGAATTTAAAAATGTCTGGGGAGAAGTGCTGATGTCAACAGGTATCCACTGAACACCCACTACATGCCACACAGTGTGGCAGCCAGTAGAGCCGATGGGGCCATCTACGTGTACACAAAACCCAGCCCTGCAGGGCTCATAGCAGAAGCACCACCCTGGGGCAAGAGAAGTTAGTGAAGGAACAGCTCAAGCCCAAAGCAGGCAAGCCCCAAGCAGAGTCAGGGATGGCACTCAAGGCCAAGAGAGCTGCAGGGTCAAGGCCATATGGTGTAAAGTCTCAGCAATGGCCCTGTAGGGATCTGGGCAGAGAACGGCAGGAGCAGAGGAACACTCAGACATCTGGCTGTCTGAGGGAGGACGGTCTGCCAAGGGAGCACAGTCAGGGGCGGCTACCAATCCAGGAGGTGGCACAGAAGAACAGGCAGAGAGGCACTAGGGTGGCCAACCAGAGCAGGGCCCTAGGGGCAACACCAGGCCTGGATTTTATTCTCATCAAAGCTCTTGGTGACTCCTCACAGCCACACTCCTAGCGAAGCCCTGAGCACATGACCCACTTGTCCTCATAGGTCAAAGGCAAATCCAGAGCCCAGGTTTTTCCATCCTGGCCCCCAAATCCATGCACACCAAACCAGACATAGAGCCAGAAGGGAATTGAAAGGTTTAGCTCCTAAGAGGCACCACCCTGGAATTCCAGCCCTCACTTCCCCTCAGAGCACAAACCAGGACACGAGCATTGGCGGCAGCCAAGAGGGCACCCTACAGCATCAGGCCCGTCCAGCCAGCAGCGCTGACTGCTCCGCTGTGCCTGGCACACGTGGTGCCCCATGGTGGTAACCACTGAACCACTCACGAGCACTTGTCCCTCGTCACACTTAGTCTCCTGCCTGCGCCTGTCAGCACGAGACACTGCAGGCTACAAACTCGGGAGAGAGCGATACTGGCGCTCACAACTTGTGACCACGATGCAGCGTGGGTGAACCTAGGGTGTAGGGCACGGCCAGCAGCCACATCTGACTCCCCTCCACACAGCCACAGACACTCGGCGAGTCCGGTCCCTGTCCCTTGCCGTGCCCGGGGCCGCCACGGTGAACAGATCACGTCCCTCAGCCCCACAGACAGAAGAAATAGGAAGAGCCAGCCTAGGGGCAAGCCCAGTCGGGCTGGCTCCTGGGCAGCACCGGGCAGGAAGAGGGGAGGCTGCACTCCCCTCTCCTAAGAACTGAAGTACTGGTGGAGAAAGCCCTCCCAGCCCCAAAGCAAGGCCGCACACCCTGGCTAGGTGCTGCAGAACACACTGTGCCAGGATCATGGCTCATCTTGTTCTTTCCTCACCTGAGCTCCACGAGCTCTTCTAAGAACTAAACCTACCCTGAAAATCAAGTACCTAAAGCCACCGGCCCCACCCCTGCCCCAGGCCTGGTCCCACCCCGGGGAAGGGGTTTGTGAGGGGCACTGGACCCCTGGGCAGGGGATCCTGCAGCTCACCGGAGATGATGCCCCCTTCCTGCCCCGCCCTCCCGGACGACAGTGCCCACCACCCACCTGCCTGCCAGGCACCCTCAAGGGCGGCCAGCAAGGGCACTCTCAGGGTACAGGTGGGAGAAGCGGCCAAGGGCCCAGATGGGGAAGATGTTCCTGTAGCTGCTGTAGTTGATGACACACGACTTGTTGAAGACGCCAGGGATGTTCTCCTAAAAGAACACAGAGAAATAAACACAAAGGCTCTAGCAGGTGGCTAAGGGGCTCCCTGAACAGAGACCCTAGCCAGAGAGCTGGCAGGCTCCCAGAGGCAGGGGGGTTTCCGAGGGAACCTCTGCAGGCCATCCCCCTGCTACCACCCTAGCTCTGGACCCCTCACCCTGCAGCAAACCCTCTGGCCTGAGTTACCAGCCCCTCACAGCTGTCAACCCTGGACTCATCCAAGGGAGGGGGTCAGCCTCGTGTGACCTCGTGACCCCACATCAGAGGAGACAGGTGAAGGTGCTCCTGCACTCCATGCTGAGGCAGAGCCTGAGGCTATCCAGCGTCCTCTGCCCCAGCACCACCAGCCCTGCCTCCGAGCCAGGGCTTCCTTGTAGACCTGCTTCCACCACAGGCTCTCATTGGCGGTGTTCACTAATCTCAAATCCCCAAAGCTGAGACCCCGCCCGCGAGGAGGTCACCAGGGACACAGGGACAGCGTAGGGCTGTGAAAACATTCGTGCAAATCGAGGTCGGTGCTGGGCCTCGAGCTCTTCAGACCTCCTCAGCATACCTGGGGCCAGTCGCCATTGGGGAGCTGTTTTCTAAGCAGACACCGGACTCCCTTCTCCAGGGCCTCTACGCAGGGATGCCTGGGGGGGGAAGAGGAGGCACTGAGTGCACCTGCCACCACTCTCTGGGGGAAGTGCCTCTGGCTACAGCCCAACCTGCACCCGCACCCTTGCGCTACTGGCACAAGGCAGATGGGAAATCCTGCGTGGTGACTGAACTGGCGCTGACGCACACAAGGAACCAGAACCCACCATGAGAGTTAGCACGCCGCAGGCTACCGCTGCACGTTTTCTACCCAGAATCCCAGAAAAATGCAAAAGGCAGCCAATGTGGAGGTGAGCCGGCCAGGTGGGCAGCCCCACACTTGTGGCTGGCTGATGGCCCTGCCTGCTCCAGACCTGCCCCAGGGCCCTGCCACAGGACACTGCTCTTTTGGACAGAATGAGGTGAAACCTCATGGCTGTCCGGCCCACTGGTCCTCAGGACCCTCTGAGGGCCGCACACGCCACATGTGCTAATCCTCACTCATCATGGAAAGGGATGACACCCCAGGACGGAGGGTGCAGGACTGAGCTTGGCTGTGGTAGGCAGATTGGGGGTTGGTCCCTGAGCCCCCTTCCCTAGAGGTCCCCCCACAGACTGCTGCTCCTGTTCACACTGACCTGGCCTAATTTTGAGGGAGTTTTAGGAAGATTCCCCAAATGGCCTCAAAACCAACAAGACCACACAGGCTGGGACACTACGCGTGTCTGTGTGCATGTATGCACACGTGCACACACGTGCATGTGTCTGTGCTTACACACACACGGAGGTAGGAGGGCCCAAAGACAGCAGCTACAGGGACTTGCCTCACCCTACGCTGTTGACACAGGCCTCTTGTCTCCCTGGTCACTTTGGGTGGTCTTCTAAAAGGCAAGCCTCTCTGCAGGAAGCCCTGTGTTTGGTCAGACATATGCCCTCGCCCTGCAGGCCTCACCTCCTCCCACGCCTGCTCACAGGTCAGCCACCCACACCCCACTCCTCCCAACCCCACTACTTGGGGATGGGTCTCGCAGCCCCCACCTGACGGCCATGAGCCCCATCAAGGCCCAGGATGTGTTGTGGATCTGGGACGTGGCACTCTGTATGTAACGCCGCTGCTCGCAGGACTCAAAGTCTTCCCCCCAGCCCCCATCCACCATCTGCTGGGATAGCAGGAAGTCACAGGCCTGGGAGACCGCCGCACACACAGCCCTGTAGAGACCAGCAAGACAGGAGATGCTGTCACTCCAGGGAGGTCCCAGGCGGCCAGGCCTCCCCAGGGGTAAGGGGAGGAGAATGGTGGGGGGGAGGGAGGCAGTCTGCACCCAGTCCCACCCACTATGTGAAGTGAAGGGCACAGAGACACCTGCCTCCTAGGTATGCTGGGAAGATAAACTGAAAAGCTCTCTGGCTGCAGATGCCACACAGGTATGACCACCCCGAAACACCACAAAACAGAGCTGGGTGAGGTGGCTGGAGACAGCTAAGGTGCCCCTCCACACACAAGCCAGAAACTTCCCAGAGCAGTGTCTTTACTAGAAAGGGTGCTGTTGGCTCATGAGCTTAGAAAAATACAAAATACTTCAAAGGAAAAGACACCCCCAACAGAATGTCCTACTGAAAAGAGCCTCACTCCAGCAGGGACAAATGCCCATACTCACCCGCTGCTATAAGTCTGCCCCATGCAGGCGAAAGCCTCCAGCCCAAACCAGGTGCCGTAGGTGAAGCAAACTCCCCAGGAGCTGGAGGGGGGACAGAGGAGGACCTCAGCCTTGCAGTCTCATTCAGAAGGCGTGTAAAACAACAGGAATTCTGCCGGACTTTGGGAACACCCTCCATCACGGAATCAAGGAAGCTGGGGTGATTTGCAAGAAACCCATCCACATAGCCTTCAGCAAGCAACTGACTAGTGCCCCCAGGCTCTCAGGCCAAGGAAAACAGACCTGCCATCCCCGGCCCTCACAAGATGGCTCCAGCTGCTGCCGCCACAAAGCAGTGTAAGAACTGATGCACACCCAGAGGAAGGAGTAATCACAGACACAACAAACCAGGCACCAGGCCACCGAGCCCTTCCAACACACTTGGCCAAACCGCTTTAACAGTGAGCTGAGCAAGCACCGCCAGGGTGAGGCCAAGTGTTCAAAACTGAACAAGGCCCACCAGAAATCTGTTGCTGGCAGCTCACTCCCGGAGCACACGACTGAGCATCACAGGAGCACAAAAGAGCAGAGCCCTCCCATCCCACGCACACAACCGGGAGCTCACTTACCCTTCCCAGGAGCCGTCAGCCCGCTGCTTCTGCCGACAGAACTCCAGGCCCTGCTCAAGCGTCTCCCTGGAACACAGAAGGATGGCTAACCAACAGAGCAATCCACCCACCCGGAGTTCACCCGTCCCACGGCCTCAGAAGAATGAGCAAGGTCTCCCTTACAAAAATAGGTAAAAATAAACCAACAATTGAGAGAAGAAATGCAAAGGTCAGAGAAGAAGGGATGAGAGGGCAGAGGAGGGAGAAGCAAACTGACAGTGAAAAGAAATGCAGGAGGGAAGTAAAATGTCAGCGATGAACCTGTATTACAAGCAGCTACAGATACAGACAAACTCTGTTTCACCGCAATGTCACTGACGCGAGTTTCAGTAAATATACAGAATGAAATTTTAAAAAGAAATGAAAAATTAGAAAATAATAGATTTTGAGGGCAGAGATCCATCCTAAGTCTAACTGGTACTTTAGGAGAATAACTGGTTCCCTGAAAAGGCCAGAGTGAAGATACAAATACACCCTCCAAGGTGACCCCCGTGACCTTCACCAACAGGTACCCACACCCATGTCATCCCATCCCTTGGGTGTGGACAGCACCTAAGACTTGTTCCCAAACAACAAATTGCAGCAAAGCTGATGGGACATCACTTCCGTGACTCGGGCACAGGGAAATCTAGCTTCTGTCTCGCAAGCAGACTCCCTGGCCCTTCCCAGCTTCATGAGACACCACAAAGGTGCCCAGATGGCAAGAAACTGAGGGTGGCTCCAGACAACAGTCAGAGAAGAAATGAGACCCTGAGGCTGATATTTTGCAAGGAATGGAAACCTGCCAGCAACTACATGAATGCCATAAGACCCTCCCTTAGCCGCTGTTCAGATGAGATCCCAGTCCTGGCCGGCATCCTGGCTGCAGCCCCATGGAACCTGCAGCAGAGCACCTGGTTAGGTTCCCGACCCACAGAAACTGTGAGGCAACAGACATGTGCTGTTTGAAGCCACCAAGTCTTAGTAATGTTGTGACTCAGCAAGAGATAACAAAGGATGAAGGGACAAATAAGTAACACTAGCAACCAAAGAGTGATGTGACCACAAGTATAGTGGAAACTAAAAGGTTAAGAGAAAATAAAAAAAACTTTCGGCAGCATATGGGAAAACTCAGAACGCACAAACTACTGGAAAAGTAGCTTCTCAAAACCACCTCAAGCAGAGAGGGAGCCTGGATGGTTCTACAACTACTAAAGACAGGACTCACTTTGCCCAGAAAAAGAAGTCCAGGCCTAAAAGTTTAAAAGGTAAGTTCTACTAACTCACCAACAATGATCATTCTAATGTTACACAAACTCTTTCAGAAAACACAGGAGGAAGGAACACCCCTTGTTATTCTGCAAATCCAACAGACCATATAAAAGTGATGTAGCAAAGCACAATTTTCAGGCTATTGATTAATGAACATAAATGCAAAATTCAAATCTAAATATTAAGAAACTGAATACAGCATAGATATATGCCAATACTAAGCTGGACATATGCAATACTAAGTTGGCATAAAACACCTCCAGAAACAGAGGGGTTTTAACACTAGGAAGATCTATAGTAATCATCTATGACATTAACATATAAAAGAGATTATGTTTATCATCCTTACAGAGATAGAAAAATTTCCTAAAATACAACACCCATTCACAACAGAGGGAAAAAACAACTTAACAAAATGTTAAGTAAAAACTTAACATTAAAAAGAACTTTGTCGGGGCGCCTGGGTGGCTCAGTCGGTTGGGCGTCCGACTTCGGCTCAGGTCATGATCTCGCGGTCCGTGAGTTCGAGCCCCGCGTCAGGCTCTGTGCTGACAGCTCAGAGCCTGGAGCCTGTTTCAGATTCTGTGTCTCCCTCTCTCTCTGACCTTCCCCCATTCATGCTCTGTCTCTGTCTCAAAAATGAATAAACGTTAAAAAAAAATTAAAAAAAAAAAAAAAAAAAAAAGAACTTTGTCAGGAGCGCCTGGGTAGCTCACTTGGTTAAGCATTCCACTTCAGCTCAGGTCATTATCTCATGGTTCATGAGTTGGAGCCCCACGTCGGGCTCTGTGATCACAGCTCAGAGCCTAGAACCTGCTTTGGATTCTGTGTCTCCCTCTCTCTCTGCCCCTCCCCCGCTCGCACTCATGCTCGCTCGCTCACGCTCGCTCTCTCTCTCTCTCTCTCTCTCTCTCCCCCAAAAACAAACATTTAAAAAAAAAAATCAAAAGGGGCACCTGGGTAGCTCAGTCAGTTAAGCATCCGACTTCGGCTCAGGTCATGATCTCACGGTTTGTGAGTTCAAGCCCCACGTCGGCCTCTGTGTTGACAGCTCAGAGCCTGAAGCCTGCTTTGGATTCTATGTCTCCCCCTCTCTCTGCCTCTCTTCTGCTTGAAGTCAGTCTCTCTCTCAAAAATAAACATAAAAAAAATTTTTTTTAATTACAAAAAAAGAACTTTGTTAACCTGAAAAGGGGTAATTAACAAAAACCTACAGCAAAAATCATTCTAAATGGAGAAATATTGGAAGCAGCCCCCTTTAACATCAGGAAATACTACAAAGATGCCACTACTGCCACTTCTGCTATGCAGGCTTAGCCAAGGCAGTAAGACAAAGAAAAATATATCATTTGCAAGTGATAGGACGGTCTAGGGAGAAGAATCAAAAGAAGCCACAATTAATTAGAATATAAAGAGTTGCCCATATGGATTCACTGGTGATTTCTACTAAACATTTAAGGAAGGAATTATACAAAGTGTCTACAGTGTTCTCCAGACAATAGACACAGAGGGAACACTGCCTGATTCATTCTAGGAGGACAGCATCACCTGAATACCAAAAGCGAAGACATCACAAGAAAGGGAAACTATAGAACATTATCTCCCAGCAGCACAGACACAAAGATCCTCAAGAGTATTAGCAAATCAAATACAATAACATGAAAGAATTATATACCACAAACGATATCCCAGGTACATAAAGCTGATTCTACATTCAAAAATCAACTAATATACTCTATCAAATCAACTAGGCTGAAAAAGAAAAATCACATGATCACATCAATAGCTGAAGTATTTGACAAAATCTAACACCTATTTATGATTAAAAATTTTCAGCAAACTAGGAATAGAAAGAAGTTCCTCAACTTGATAAAGAGCAGCTACAAAAAACCTACAACTAACATCACACTTAATGGTGAGAAATGATGCCTGCCTGCTGAGATGAAGAACATGGATGTACCCTCTCACCACTCCTCTTCAACATCGTATTGGAAGTCCTAGCCAATGTAACAGGACAAGAAAAGAAATGGTATATAGATTGGTGTGGAAGAAATAAAACTGTGCCTGTTCACAGATGACATGATTATCTATGTAGAAAATCCCAATATCTATATAGAAAATCCCAAAGAATCAACCCAAACACTTCTGGAACTATTAAACAATCATAGCAAGCTTGCAGGATACAAGGTTAATAGACAAAAAACAATTCTACCAGCAATGAGCAATTCTGAAATTAAAATCACAAGATCAATTATGTTAGCATCAAGAACAAAAATTAAATACTTAGGTATATATCTTTCAAAATATGTACAATATCTATAACAGAAAAGGTACAAAAATCCAATGAAAGAAATCAAAGATATTCCCAACTTCATCTATAGATTCAATGCAATCCCAATCAAAATTCCAGCAAGTTACTTTGGAATACTGACAGATTCCAAAGTTTATACAGAATGACAAAAGACCCAGCACAGCCAATACAATTCCGGAAGGAGAATAAAGTCAATGACCAACACCACTCAACTTCAAGACTTGCTATAATACCTACAGTGACCAGACAGTGTGGTGTTGGAGAAAGAATAAACAAAGAGACCAATGGAATAAAATAGAGAGCCCAGAAATAGACCCACATAAATTTAATCAAGTGATCGTTGACAAAGGAGCCATCAGACTTCAGCTCAGGTCATGATCTCACAGGCTTCAGGCTCTGTGCTGACAGCTCAGAGCCGATGTAGGGCTTGAACCCACAAACCCACAAACTGCAAGTCTGATGCTTAACTGACTGAGCCACTCATCCAAGCCATGAAGAGATAGGGAAGAGGGGCGCCTAGGTGGCTCAGTCAGTTAAGTGTCCAACTTCGGCTCAGGTCGTGATCTCACATTTCATGAATTTGGGCCCCACATCCGGATCTGTGCTGACAGCTCAGAGCTTGGAGCCTGCTTCTGATTCTGTGTCTTCCTCTCTCTCTCTGCCCCTCCCTCGCTCACGTGCTCACAAAAATAAAAACATTTAAAGAAAGAAAAAGAAAAAGTGATATCACTAAGTGAAAGAAGCAAATCAACTGTGAAATTCTGGAAAAGGCAAACTATAGTGATTCTCAGGGACTGGAGGTAAGGGGAAGGGTGAACGGGCACAGAAAATTTTTGGAGCAGTGAAACATTTCTATAGGATAATGATGAACACACGTGTTATAGATGTGTCACAACCCATGGAATGTACAACACAAAGGGTGACCCTGAATGTAAACCGTGGACTTTGGATGATAACATATTAATATCAGTTCATCAATTGTAAAATAACGAACCAATTTATGCAAGATGGAGTAGGAGGTGGAAGGGGGCTGGTAAACAGGAACACTCCACTCAATTTTCCTGCAAACCTAAAACTGCTCAATAAGATAAAGTGCATCAAATTTTTAAGTTCAGCAAATTGTCTAGCTGTAAGATCAATATCAAAAATCAATTGGAGAGGACTCTGGGAAGGTGGCCGAGCAGGAAGCCCCAGGAACCTGTCTCCCACCTGGGCACCAACAGCACCGGCAGCACCTTGTCTGCTGTAGCTCTGGAGTCTGTCCGAGGCTTGCAACCTCCAGGGGGAGGCTTGGAGGGGAAACTGCAGCTCTCAGCACGGCAGCAGCCACCCGTCTCCCAGCCCCAGCCCCTCGACAGGCTGGTGTGCACCTACTCCTGGAGCAGCTAACACACAGGTTACAGCGCCTAGGTGGGCAAAAAGGACCCTGTCTTCCAAAATATTGTGCTCTGATTGCTGCTTCTGATCAGACATTGCTGCACCTCCCACTCTAGCTGAAGTGACCACCAGGGAATTTAAATGCTGTTCACTACAGCATTAGTCACAGTGGCCAAAACGTGGAAGCAACCCAAGTGTCTCTCAACAGATGAACAGATAAGCAACATGTGGTCTATCTATACAATGGAACATTATTCAGCCTTAAAAAGGAACTTTGGACACAAATCACAACATGGATGAACCCTCAGGTCATTATGCTCAGTGAAATAAGCCTGTTGGGGAAGGTCATCAAAAAGGAGCGACTGCCAACTGACCCATGAGCTGGACCTGGGCACTTGGGAGGCTCCTCACCCCTTCCCCTGTCCTGGGGATATGGGTTCCACTTGCTTTTCTGGCTACCAGAGGCCACTCCAAGGACCCAACCTTGAGATGGTGATGTGGTACTAAGAACTTCTCCAAGGTAAAAAAATAAAAAAATAAAAAAATAAAAAAAATAAGAACTTCTCCAAGGTATACAGGACTGAGCCCAGGTAGGGCCTCTTTATAAACTTCTATGATCTGGTGAGAGCCTGCAGGGATCCATTCACCTTTCTGCCCCTCCCCCCCCAAGACAGGTCTTTGCTTATTAAAACTGCCCAGGGGCACCTGGGTGGCTCAGCTGGTTGAGCGACGGACTTGGGCTCAGGTCATGATCTCGAAGCTTGTGAGTTTGAGCCCCATGTCAGGCTCTGTGCTGATAGCTCAGAGAATGGAGCCTGCTTCAGATTCTGTGTCTCCCCCTCCCGCTACCCCTCCCCTGCTCACACTCTGTGTCTGTCTCTCAATAATAAATGTTAAAAAAAAAAAAAAAAAATTTTTTTTAAAAACTGCCCCTACCCATCTGGAGGGTCTGTCTCTTTCCTCGGTCTTTCCCTGCCCTCCACATACAAGGCATGTTTCAGATTATACATGGGAAGCTCCTAAGGGGGGTGAGAACCAACAGACCCAGTCACAAAAATATATTACAGGATTCCACTTACATGAGGTAAGAAAAGACAGAAAACAGAATGTGGACTGCCAGGGAATGGGGGCAGAAGAGATGAAATAAAGCTAACAGGTACAGGGGCACCTGGGTGGCTCAGATGGTCAAGCATTGACTTTGGCTCGGGTCATGAACTCGCAGTTCATGAGTTCAAGCCCCGCATCAGTCTCTGTGCTGACAGCTCGGAGCCTGAAGCCTGCCTTGGATTCTGTGTTTCCCTCTCTGCCCCTCCCCCACTCGCATTCTGTCTCTCTGTCTCTCTCAAAAATAAACATTAAAAAAATAATTTAAAGGGCCCTGCGTCAGGCTCTGTGCTGATGGCTCGGAGCCTGGAGCCTGCTTCCGATTCTGTGTCTCCCTCTCTTTCTGTCCCTTCCCTTCTTGGGCTCTGTCTTCTCTCCTTCAAAAATAAATAAACATTAAAAAAATAATTTAAGGGGCGCCTAGGTGGCGCAGTCGGTTAAGCGTCCAACTTCAGCCAGGTCACGATCTCGCGGTCCGGGAGTTCGAGCCCCGCGTCAGGCTCTGGGCTGACGGCTCAGAGCCTGGAGCCTGTTTCCGATTCTGTGTCTCCCTCTCTCTCTGCCCCTCCCCCGTTCATGCTCTGTCTCTCTCTGTCCCAAAAATAAATAAACGTTGGAAAAAAAAAAATAATTTAAAAAAGACAAAAATAAAAATGATTAAGGTGATAAATTTCACATTAGGTATATTTTAACACAATAAAAAAAAAGGAAAAAGTCAACAGCATAAGAATCCATGACTCCACATTAATAAACAAACAGGGGAAAAGCAAACAGTAGAACACCAACTAACACATATGGAAAAAACGACAGTTTTGTAGCCATCATATAAATAATGATTCAGGCAAAAATCATCATCAGATGAGAAAACTAACAGAAGTTTGATGAGAAACAGGTCACTTACATAATCTAACACTTTCTCCCACAAGAAAAAAACAGTAACTTCACAGTGGAGAAAACAAGTGGTCATCACCTTAATCACAGGGTCCATGTTGACGTGCACATCCTGGTGTCATGCACTAAGAAGTCCCCATCACTTTTGTAATCTTCCTGACATAAATGCATAATTTCATAACCTGAATCTAATCATGGGGAAACACCAGAAAAACACATGTTGAGGATATTCTACAAAAACTTGTCACGAGCCTTAAAAATGTCAGTCGTCAACCCCAAGGAGACACTAAAGGATTGTTCCAGGGGGAGACTAACAGCTGGCAGCTCAGTTCAGTGACCCTGGGTTAAATCATGAGGGAAGATTTTGCTATAAAAGCAACTTGGGCAATTTAAATGAATTCTGTAGAATAAACAATAGGATTATATCGACACTAATATTATACAGTGTTAATACTGTGACTTGTATTTCCATAAGAGAATATCCTTGTTAAGAAAGGCTAAAGTACTGGGGCATCTGGGTGCCTCAGTCGGTTAAGCATCTGACTCTTGATTGTGATTCAAGTCATGATCTCACAGTTCTGAGATCAAGGCCCACATCTTGCTCTTCACCCTGCTTGGGATTCTCTCTCTCTCTCTCTCTCTCTCTCTCTCTCTCTCTCTCTCTCTGCGCCCCTCCCCCACTCTCTCCTTCTCTCAAAAATAAACTTAAAAAAATTTTTTTTAAAAAGCAATGCTAAAGATTTTAGGGATTAAGGCACATCACATTTGCAATTTACCCTAAAATGATTTTGGAAAAAATATACGTTGAAGGAACACAATGAAGCAAATGTGAAATGTTAACAGCTGAAGAATCTTGGTAAAAGATAAAGAGGAAAGCTTTGTACTACTAGTATAACTTTCCTGTAAGCTTGAAATTAAGAGAGAGTTTCAAGTCAAGATAGTAAAAATGGAATGTTCCATATATGTAGCGTCACAGTACCTGGCTACCTCAAACTATATCTCTAAAACTCGCCCAGATAAATTTAAAATTTTAATATAATAAATTAATACATTTATTTAAATGCTTCTGTTCAAACTGGCAAGAGATAAAAATGGTCTAGAGCTTTAACACAGTTAACAACAGTCACTCTGTGCTTCCCGAACTGTTGCCCCCACCCATCCCACTATTCCCCTTGGGTCGGGGAGTCCAGGCCGACAGGGGAAGTGACTGGGACCAGGACAACACTACCAGGAAAGGGCAAGGGTGGAGGGGGGGGGGATCTCCCCACACAGGCTGACCCTAAAATCATGTGGATCTAGGGAAAAGTAATGGTTCTGGATGAAGATTTAGCAAGAGGACACTAATTAAGGTTAAAATGAGGAAAAGCTGAAAAATGACAATGAAAACTTAGAAACACCCAAGACACTACTGGGCCACTAAAACAATGAAATGCCTACAACCATCACAACTCCTGCAGGAGGAAAATGGGACTTCCTGACATGGAAAGTCATCCCCGGCTCTCAGACTCCTCGCCAGCACCAACTGAGCCTGCTCTATAGGACCCATGGAAACGTGGAGATCAAGCAGTCCTCACAGATTCCTCCCAGCAATGATGAGCTGCTTGCTTCTGCATTCTCCAAGATTCCTCCAAAGGGCACACTTTACTTTTTTTTTTTTTGAATACTTCCTAAAAAGATGATCCATTAAAAAAGGTCAATTACATGAGAGTGTCACTGAGAACAAGCTGTACCCAGAGGAAGGGACCAGAGATCACCCTTCAGCGCAGTGCATGGCTCATGGACCCCCAGGCCCAGGTGACAAAATCACGACGAGACAGAGGTGACAATATCATGACTAGACAGACACAGCAACCCCCCAGCAGTTGTACCACCTGCCAGGACAGAAGAAAACCAGCAAATCACAACTAGAAAATCCTCCATTTTTTTTGGAAATGAAGCCTCATACTCCTGAACAACTCCTGGCCAGAGAAGAACTCACAACAGAAATAATTTTAACCAAATGATACACCAAGACTTACTGTATCTTAAGTGCACATTTAAAAAGCCTGAAAATCATTTTAGTATCCATCTAAGTTAGAAAAAGAAAGTAGAAAGAAAATAATAAAGAGCAAAAATTGATGAAACCAAAAACAAACATCAAAAACATAAACATAGCTAGACAGAATCAAAGACTAAAGATGGTTTCTGTGAAAAGACTGGTGAGATTGATAAGCTGCTGGTGGAGAAGAGGTCCAAGCTGCCAACATCAGGAAGGAAATGAGGCTATCAGTGGCAAGGGAGCTGTTGAGCACCGTGGGCAAGCTCTGTGCTGATCCAGAAAATGGAGCTAAACAGGAAAATCCCCAAAACTGATAGAAACACAAACAAAAGGAAATCTGTACAGTTCTATAACAAGTAAAGAAACTGAACCTGTAAATAAAAATTTAACCCTTTCCGTCAAAGGGAACTCCAGGGCCAAATGGAACCTCTAAACACTTGAGGCAGATATAGCACAAACCTCACAAACTCTTCCAGAAAATCTAAAAAGAAAATATACTTTCCAACTCCTCTTACAAGTCCTGCGTTACCTTCTTGGGAGAGCCTGACAAAGACATCGAAGGGAAAGAGTAGACTGGTTTCTCTATAACCACAGTGGTAAAAAATCCTTTCAAAAGTACTCTTCTAACTAGATCCAGCGATATCCAAAAAAGAAAGCACACCACGACCAAACTTGAGTCTATACCAGGTTTGCTGTGAAGCATGAAACAATGAGATCACACTGGATGAAGGCTTATCTACAAAAGTGAATGAACGTACCCCACAACACAGAGTACACTCCTAAGCACGTGTCCTCAAGAAAGGGGTGCCCTGGGCAAGTACAGAGTGTTCCCAGCAGGATAATTCACAGGAACCCACTGAAAGGCTCCCAAGGATCCAAGACAAACCAATGGATAAACAAAGTGTGGCATCTGCGCCAAACAGAAATGCCGCCAGCAAAGAGGGTGGGCTGCTGCTCCACAACCACGGCCTCACCGAGCACCGAGCCGAGTGAAAGAAGCCAGACCCACGAGTCTGGCTGTGGGACTGATTCCCTAAGTGTAGGATCAGAGCAGCCTGAGAACCAGGAGGGCAGCTTCTGGTTACATGTATGTGCCCACTAGGTGATAAATTCATTAGGCACCACACATAGGAGATCTGTACACCTCTCTGCATATGTGTCAGATGTCAACAGGACAGGCTTATTTAAAAACTACCGTTTATGGGGACACAGGTGGAGTTGGGGGTACAGATCTTTCTGACCTTCATTAAGAGATGTGAAAAGTAACTCATTTTTGCGTTACAGCTCTGCCACTCTGAGCCCTCAATACACATATTTGATGTAGAACTGACTTCAGAACACGGATTCCACTTTTACGCAGATTTTTCTCGATAAATATCATACTGTACTGTAAATATATTTCGTCTTATTATTTTAATGTTTTCTTTTCTTTAGCTTACTTTATTACAGTATATATAACACATAACCTACAAAATACATGTTAATCAACTACTTATGTTATCAGTAAGGTTTCTAGTCAACACAAGACTATCAGTAAAGTTTTTGGGTAATCAAAAGTTGTATGCAAATTTATGGGGTGCCTGGGTGGTTCTATCAGTCGACTGAGCATCCAAATTCAGCTCAGGTCATGATCTTGAGGGTCGTGAGTTCGAGCCCCACATCAGGCTCTGTTGCTGACAGCATGGAGCCTCGAGAGTGCTTTGGATTCATTCTGTGTCTCCCTCTCTGCCCCTCCCCTGCTTGCTTGCTCTCTGCCTCTCTCAAAACTAAGCATTAAAAAAAAATTTCTTTTTCAAATTTTTTTAATATTTACTAATTTTTGAGAGACAGAGACAGAGCATGAGCAGGAAGGGGCAGAGACAGAGGGAGACACAGAATCCAAAGTAGGCTCCAGGCTCTGAGCTGTCAGCACAGAGCTGACACGGGATTCGAATCCACGAACACTGAGATCATGACCTGAGCCAAAGTGGGACACTTAACCAACTGAGCCACCCAGGCGCCCTCCACTCCCCGGCAAAAAAAATTTTTTTTTTTAAGTTACACACAGATTTACAACTGCACAGGGGTTTGGCACCCCTAACTCCAAAGTTGTTCAGTTCAAGGGTCAACTGTACTTTAGGGCATACAACTAGACTCAGGAACACTGGAAATCCCTTCTGTTATTAAGTGAGTTTTAATCCACAGAGTCCCCTTCCTGCAGTGAGCCACCCAGCCCAGCAACAACACGCTCTGTGTCCTGTGTGGCAGCATCTCAGTTCTTGGTTCCTGAGCTGATGACACCCGTGGCTCAGTGACCAAACATCCCTGTGCCAAGACCACCCTTACCGGATCTCCCTGGCCCTGTGGTCCGGGAAACGCTCATGGAAAAGTTTCAGTGCCTGCATCACAGCTGAGGTGCACTCCACATATGTGTAGTCAATCATGATGTCCCCTGGAAGAGGGAAGGAAGAATTGATGCCTATCAGCTTCACCTTGTTGCCCAATTTGGCAGCTCAGACCACACCATGAAGAATGCAAAGATCATAACATGCAGACCTACATGGAACATCCAGAGCCTGAAGGTCCTCCAGAGGAACAAGGGAAGAGACCCCAGTGACTGGCCCAGGAGACACAGCCACTGGGGGGGGGGGGGCGGGGAGTGGCCGGCACATACACAGTGACCTGGAGGCCCATCTGGCTACAGAAGAGCTAAGCCAGTGGGAGGGGAAAGGAGAGGGGTACAGGGCAGAGCCACTCCAACTAGACCACATTTAACAGTTACAGAAGCAAGACAGAGACCTGCAAGCAGGGTATAGGAGCATTTGCAAGGTTTGCAAGGAGAAACTCAGGTGAAGGCACACAGGTAAAGCAGCTGCCCTTACAGACCGGAACCATGCGCACAGCAGGGAGGACACAGGGCTAGGGGGTCCCTACCGACACCCTCCTGCCAGGTGCCTGAGCTCCATGAAGAGCACGCAGGACACAGGGTGGTCTCCACGGAGGATGGAAAACAGAGCAGGAGCCAGCCCAGGCTCGAGCCAGAAAGCCAGGTGACTCCTCTGCCAACCTCCGAGAAACAAAACCACAGCTTTTCCATCCACAACCACAGGCACTATGGCCACCTTCAGAGGCCAAGGAGCACAGAACATTCCAGTGTTTAGGGAGTGCTCCTTAAAGGATCCACCATCATCTGCCAACACCTTTGTTGGCACTGCTCCCACCCTGGGGGAGGAACTCCGGGCTCTGGTTGGCAAATCCATCTCAGGGCATGCAGGGCCCCTGGGTCTGCGTACCACCTGGCTGGCCAACCACTCACCAAAGACCTCCGAGGGGTTCAACAGCTCCAGCAAGTAGCCCCCACGCTTAGTCTCATAGGTGGCAAACCCTCCATCAGGATTTCTCATGTCCAGCAACTAAAACCAGAGAGAGGGCATCCTGAGAGTTCACTCATGTGGTTAAGCAGGCGGGAGAGCCCACAGGTTGTGGCAGACCATTCTAGAAACACCCAAGGCTAAAACGAAAGGGGCAGGGATGGGGAATGGGGGGCCAGTTCTCATATTAAACTGAGACCTTCAGTGCCTAGAGGAGTGGGCCACAACTTTATCACTCAGGTGCTCTACGAGTGACCATCTGGGACCCTGACATGCACCTGCTTATCCATTTATAAGTTACATGTGTGCTGCCAAGCCACACGATCTCCATTGTAAAACACGCACAGAGTGGGTGTACTGAAAGGGTTTTACACAAAAACAAACAGAAGTTCTCATCTTTCTGCAGATACCCCGTGGAGAATACCAGCCTTCCCGAAGGCAGCCCCTGGGAGCAGCCAGATATGCAAGCCTCCAACACAGGGCTCACGGCTTCCCAAACACAGACGCTGTCAGAGGACATGCCCCTCTGGGCTTTCAATCTGGCCCTGGGGATTTGTGGACACAAAAGCCACGGGAAGTGCAGCTCCTACACAGCACAAAGTGGACCCAAGGGTTGGTGGTGGGGCAGCCGGGTCTCCCTCGTGCCCAGCAGCCTTACCACAGCAACAGCATCATAGATCTGCTCTCGTGCAACATGCTTGGTGACAAAGGGACACTGTTCTTGCAGGAGAAGGATGGACTTCAAGGCCTCAGCTGTGCAGTCAGTAACAATCCAGCCACAATCCAGCGTGCTGAAGGGGAAGCCACCCTGGAAAGTGTGGGGCCAGTCATGGCCAGGGCAGAGGGCCGAGCCCGTACCCTGATCTTTAGGACCACCCGAGGTGATGGTACCTCCCTCACCCAGGCAGAGCCCTGGCCACCATAAAGGTGCAGCCGCAGCCCCACACCACGCACATGTGGACAGCCTCCCAACCTGATGTGAGAAGGTGTGCACTGCATCCACGCTCCCACACGCCCAGAGGAGCTGCCCTCCACCCTCTGCAGCTCCCTCATCACCCTAAACCACATTCCGACAGCGTATCTGGTATCTGCATGTACTGCTGTCTAATAGCATCTCTGAGGCACAGGTGTGTGTGTGGGGGGGGGTGGGGGTGGGGGTGTGTGCGTGCACAAAACACTTGTCGTGGCAGCATGAGGAAGCCTCACACGGCTCACTAACTCACGCACACAACTCCCCAGTCAGGGAAACCTTGAGTGTGTTGGTGAAACCCCACACCGTGTGTCTATCAGAGCAGGAAGCCACAGGAGACCGAGGAAAGAGCCCTATCAACTAGCAAGGCATAGCTAACTGTGGTGGTCTCTTTTGGAGCGCAGGGCGTAGGACTTGGGGCAAACAGGGATGGCCGTGGTACCTTGCTCATCTGGCGGTAGTACTTCTGGTAGTCAGGGGGGCTGTCTAGCACCTAGGCGGCATCCACATGGCACATGCAGAAAACAGAGAAGGCCCATGTCACCATCAGATGCAGACACCAGAGCCAGTAGGAGCTGGTGCAAAATACACAGGGACCAAGAGCCACTGGCCTACTGCCCTTTCAACCATCGGGGCCAAAGGCACCCTTTAAAGCATCACCCCGTGGCCCAAGGCCTGCCACCCCCATCCACTGCTGGGGAAACATGACCAAGGCACCACGCGGTACCAGAGAGGGCAGACCAGGGTGTCAAGGCAGAGGTGAGAAGGCGGTACCTCTGCGTGCAGAAGCCCCACCACCCTCAGGTCAGATCCGACCTCACCTGTGAGATCCGGATAAACTCATGTGCCTCCTGCAGGGAGGACGAAAACTCGGGCCTGTGCTGTGCCCCCGCCTGGAAGAGACAACAGAGGCTAAGCTGCTCGCTGACACAAGCCTGCACAGATGAAGTGGTTCCCAGACAATCCTGGTGACGTCTTGCCACCACTGGGAAACAGGAGCAAACTCACCAGAGTCTCAGGCTCTGGATTCTGCTGACAAGTCAGAAAGATGTAACAGAGAAATAAAGTAGGCAAAAGAGACAGTCCACACCACATCCAGTGGAGCCCAGCCCAGCCCATGTCCAGAGGATCCCTGCCCCATCTAAGGCAGACCATACGTGGCCCTGACCACTCTTCAAGGTTCTCCAGAATGTCACCACTCTCAATCCTACCAGCACAAAAACACATTCTGGTTTCCCTCCAGCATGTGCTCAGAGGTACCCATAATGAGCAATCTGAATGTTGAGAAAAGCCTAGAGCCCACTTTCCCTCTGCTAGAAGCTTCCTGCCCTGTCTCCCCAGGAATAGACCTTATACGCTCCCTACTCCTGAAGCCTCCCAGCTGGCAAGATCACTGCCAAAACTTCTGGGCAAGATCACTGCCTCAGCAAGACCATCGCCAAAGGCCTCGGAGTCCAGGTGGACAAAGAGTCAGGGCTAGCAAGTGCCACGTCCACATTGGGTGCAGGGGTGGACACCCAGGAAAGTCAATTGGAGCCACGGGAGGCTAAAAAACAAGGAGGCAGAGCCACGTACCTCTAGCAGAGCCTGGATGGTAAATGAGGTGTCCCACACCTGTGAGCCGTTGGTGCCCTGCACGCAAGAACAAGCCATTAGAACAGCAGCTGCAGCTGGGCACTTGGGTGGCTCAGTCAGTTGAGCATCCGACTTCAGCTCAGGTCATGATTCTTGTGGCTTGTGAGTTCGAGCCCTGCATCGGGCTCTGTGTTGACAGCTCAGAGCCTGGAGCCTGCTTCAGATTCTGTGTCTCCATCTCTCTCTGCCCCTCCCCCGCTCATGTTCTGTCTCTCTCTCTCTTTCTCTCTCTCTCAAAAATAAACATTAAAAAAAAATTTTTTTAGAACAGCAGCTGCAGCTCCCTCTACCCACCCACCACTGCCCAGGATCCTCGGGGATCGAGGGCACCTCAAGGGCCGAGGAGGAGTCTGGGGGCTCACAACAGCTCCCGCAAAGTGGTGGGAGCCTAGCCAACTCCTGACCTAGGCTCCATGTTCTGTGCACCCCTCAATGCCCCTGAGGGCCAGAAAGGGGACGTCTCTGCAGGCAGATGAGAGTCAGGCAGCTCCACCTGCCTTCACCAGGCCACCAGTTGGGACAGAACCCTCTCAGGGCACTTCCGGTATCTGGACAACCACTGCCCGTGACCTCCACTGTCCCAATACCCAACAACAGGCTTTTGCCCCAATCACAATGATGACCAAAAACACCCCCTCAGTTCTGAGTACACCTGGAGGTGGTGGGGCCTGGCTGAAGCCTCAACAGAGCTGAGAAGGCCCCCTTCAAATCCCACCCTGGGAGCCTAGTTCATTGGTCAACACTCTGGTCCCACCAGAATGCCAGTGGCCAAATTCCAGTGACACTAAGATAGACGGTGACAGACACTTGGATAATAGGGACAGGGATGGCAATGCCAGAGCCCAGACCAATTGGCGGCACTGAGAGAGCAACAAAAACCATGGCCTTGCAGGACAATATATAGGAAGGACACCTGCCACCAGGAAAGCCTCCTGGCCAAAAGAAACCTGAACTGGATCAAGCCTGAGGGTCTAAATGCCAGTTGCAGGAAATACAGGGCACAGAGGAAACAACCAGTCAGATCCAGAAGGGGGATGCCCTGGGAACCACTCAGTCATCCAGGAAGGAAGGGCAAGCACCCAGAAGACACTGGGCAAAAGTGGCTTCGAGGACCAGTCACCTGGCTCAAACCCTGATGCCAACAAACCTGCCACAAAACCAAACTAGGGACTGTCATCAACCCCATAAGGCAAAAGCAGTGTGATTTTGCAAGAACAAATAAGCTGGGGTGCTCAAGGAGTCAGAGGGGATGGAGAGCCCACACAGGGGTTTGTGACCTGCCTCCACTTGGCATGTAAGAGTCAGGGAGCTGGGAGTAAGGCAAGGACGCCGAGGCGAGCTCTGTACTGGGCAGTGCTGGGTCCATGTGTATCTGTCCCAAGGGCCAGTGGCCTATCTGACCCAAGAACACTGCCGGAGGCTCTGTGTTTCCACACTTAGCCAGGTGGGTGACAGTACACATTGTCACCAAAACTCCCACAGGGTGATGCAACGGTTCCCAGGTCGACCGCTCTCAGGTCAGCCCTAGCCACAGTGTGACCAGACACCTCCACCCCCAGGGTCACACACAGGAAATGAGCCAGGGAGGGAGGTGGTGGCAGAACACCATTTATGATAAATGGCACAAAAAGCAGAGCAGCGGACACAGAGAAGGGCCACAGGGGAGCACATCTCAGCCGGGGGTGCGAGGACACGAGGCTGGGGGCATGAAGCACAGGCTCCCCTCCTTCCTGCCTGACGCCCACCTCCCATGGGGGAGTTGCAGACTCTCAGCCTTCCCGCAGCCTTTGGGGCCTGTCAGCATCGCTGTCACACGGCACACGCCCAGGAAGCACCCCGGCTGTCCCCTCAGACTCAGGACTTGGGATACCAGCGGCCGCTCAGCACGTGCTGCCAGAACTCACTGTGAGGACTTACTGAATCTTAACAAACCTAAAGAGCAGGAATGGTTGAAAAGGAAGCAAACGGCCATGGCTTTATAGCCTTTACCTGCATTTTCATGCCATCGAGACCCAGCCTGTGAGGACAAGAAAAGCCCAGGTCAGGAAGCAGAGGGCAAAGAGCTGAAGTCAGGCGGCCACCCAGAGCCCGGCTCACCCCACTGCTGGCAGCAGACCCACCTGGCAGACCCACCCACCATGGTCCCAACTGCAATCAGTGACTGACCCATTACTCTTGTTGGCGAGGCCTTTCTGACGTTCACCAGAACCTGTCCCATGCACTCCCAGGCTTCCTAGCTCTACCTTCCCAAACCACCAGAAGTTCTTGCCACATAACAAATCTTTCAACTCAGAGATAACCCTCACCATCTTCCACACAACCCCTGAAATTCCTGGTTCCAAATGTCACTATACACATACGTGATCTCCACGCCTGCCACTGTGCTGGGGAGGCCCCCACGCACGTCTGCCCTTGGCTCTCAGCCATGTGCGTCAGGGACCAAGTGTGATGCTGACCAGCCACAGGCCCTTCCAGCTGCACTCACCAGAGGTAATCAGGAATCCTGGAGATGTGCTCCTGGAAGGCAGAGGAGTCTGGCCCGTCCACGTACCAGCGCACAAGCATGTTGATGGTTTTTGAGATCTGCAGGAGACACAGCTGAGTCAGGACCTTGCTCCAGACCTGTAGTGGCTCCCAAGCATGAGGACCACAGCCCAAACACTGGGCCCCCAGCACAGCCTCGCTCCGGGCCAGACAAGGCCTTCGACTCTAAGTGGAGCAACTCACTGCTCACCAAGCCCCGAGAGCCAGAGACCTAGCCAAGTTGTGCCGCCAGAAAGGGAGATGGGAACGGCCTGGGGCACGTGCATAGACAGAAGACAGAGCATCCTGTGAGAAACAACGTGAGCCGAGGCAACTGGTGAGCAAGCACAACCGCCATGAGGGCTGGGGGTCCCCCACGTGGGCATGCAGGGTGTGCCTTAAATAACTCAGAGACGCAGAACAGGATGGCAGGAGGGGCAGGGTAGAGACAGAGAGATAAGACCTGTGTGGCATGGACTGCTTGCTCACGACAGAATGTTGGGTTTTTTGTTTTTTTTTTTAAAAATGATTTGATACTTTTTTTTTTAATTTTTTTTTTTAACGTTTATTTATTTTTGAGACAGAGAGAGACAGAGCATGAATGGGGGGAGGGTCAGAGAGAGAGGGAGACACAGAATCGGAAGCAGGCTCCAGGCTCCGAGCTGTCAGCACAGAGACCAACGCGGGGCTCGAACTTGTGAACCACGAGATCATGACCTGAGCCGAAGTCGGACACTTAACCGACTGAGCCACCCAGGCGCCCCTTGATACATTTTTTTAATGTTTATTTTTGAGAATGAGAGCAAGAGAAAGAGTGTGCGCGAGCATCGGGGAAGGGCAGAGAGAGAAGGGGACAGAGCATCCAAAGCAGGCTCCACACTGACAGCACAGAGCCCAGTGCGGGGCTCAAACTCACGAACCATGAGATCATGACCTGAGCCGAAGTTAGATGCTCAACTGACTGAGGCAGGCAGGCATCCCTGGAAAGAACGTTCTAAAGGCCCAAACCTCCGACTCTGGCTTCTCATAAGCAGTTAAGTGCTGTTCTCATGTAGGTCAGCCATGCTTTACTCAGTGCTGAGCCGAAAGCCCATGAAAATCACACTGCTGTTAAAGGAACACGACTCACTGCTCCACTGCTCCGTCGAGGCAGGACAACCCACCAGGCTGTCAGAGGCCCCACAGAACACCAGGGAGCAGGCTGCAGAGCGGAGCCGCGGGATGCCACACCAACTGGACTTCCCCAGAGAGGCCGCGGCACGGCCCACCAGGGGCCCAAAACAACAACGTCCCCCGCAGCTGTCACCCCATGGCCGTAAGGCAGCCCCCCAACCCTGCACCGGCTGGGGTACACCCGCCTCTGCATGCGTGTCCACACCCGGCCTCTGTCAAGCTCCACAGCCTCACGACGCAAAGCCAGGTCAGGAGCCTGGAGGCTCGGAGAAGAGAGCTCCAAGTCACCAGGCGTGGCAGGAACCAGGACTGGAACCTGAGAGCCCCGGCACTCCAAACCCCACAGGACAAGGGCAGAAAATGAGTTCTAGGGAAGACACTCAAGAGAGGCCAAGCATCCCTCCCAGCAGCCAGAGAGATCTTGAGAGGCAGCCCCAGGAGCAGCACTACACACTCACCAGGTGACAGGAAGGGAAGGGAGTACTAAGTGCAAGACACAGGGGACAGACGGGGGTTCTCTCTGCCAGGCTCTCGTGGGAGGCCTCACCTCCGGGAAGACCCCCACTCCCAGCTCCAGAGACTGGCCTCGAGACAGTCTTCTGCCCCAGCTCCTCCCCCCACATGGGCTGCAGTTGGGTGCCCACCCCAGGCCCAGACACCCAGCAGTGGGATCACTGACCGGGCCAATGCTAATGTACTTGGAGAAGCAGTCATCGGCCACGATGTGCTCGTACAGCTTCTGGATGGCCCGCTCCCGCAAGCTGGTGCTGTGGTGGCCCTCGTACAGGTTGAGTAACACTGCGGGGAGTCAAGGGTGTCAGCACAGGGCAGCACCTGGGGCCTTCCCCATGACCCTCCTGGACATCCTGGTATGGCGCCCTGCCCTGTCCCTGATGCCATGTTCAGGGTCCACTCCCCCGAGTGGAACTCCAGCCCGGGTACATCTCAGCACTGACTGGGGCAAAGACCCAGCTCCCACCCCAGGGCTCAGCACAGAAGACGTGAGCAAGGCGACATGTGATCAAGGGAACATGACTCACACGCGGCACCCCATGCTGGACCCCGAGCCACCAGGGTTCTCGCAGGAAGATGGGTCTGAGCTGGGCCCCACAGGGTCCTGCCCCTTCTCCCCTAAGGAAGGAACAAGCGTGCCCTCCAGGCCTGCAGCCTCCAATCCTCTTGTCCAGGAGCCCCAGCCACAGGCTTGCTCCAGAGGTGAAGATAGGGCAGGCCTACTGGACACGTGGCGCACACGGTAGCCCTGGTCACCACAGGACCCAAACGACAGGCGGTGAGGAAGAGGAGGAGAGTCAGCATCATTTTAGGTGTAGGAGGCCCACCAGCCCCTCAGAAAGCACCCACCGTACACCACACGGAGCAGCCAGCTGTGCGGTGTGTACAGATCATCAGGGCACACGTTGTTCCTCTGCGCCGGCCAGTCGATGCTAGCGTAGTCCTCCACGTAGAGCTCCTGGGGGGCAGCAGCACCTCAGCACCCTCCTCTGCCCACTCCCTTCCCGAGGGCACGCCCAAGGAACATCTGCACCCCTAGCCCCATCTCAGTACCTCCTTCCCCAAGACACAGCGCAGGCCAGGACTCTGCTCACAGGTGCCCTGAGGCCATCCCACCATGCAAGCCCTTTTGGGAAGTCACTTATGATATGGGGAGGTGCAGGATTCACCCCCACTTCATAGAACTCAGCCCTGCAGGGTCTCCGGCAAGCAGGCATGTACAGTCGGGACTCAAGGGTAACCCCTCACCTGGGGTCCCTGCCCAGGAATTCTCACCTGACGGAGGCTCTGGACCAGTGGGTCCTCCTTAGCGCTCAGCCGGATGGCATAGCAGTAGCTCATGGGCAGATAGACCTGTCGGCAGTGGCACCAGAGTGTGGAGGGATGTGCAGGCATCCAGTCAGGAAACAGCCTGGGGAGACGGCATGTCAGCAGGAGATCTGGCCCCGCCATCACCACCAGTACAGCCCAGGCCCTTCCAAGGGTGGAGTCGGGGTAGATGGCTATGCTCAGCCCAAGTCGGCATGTCACAGCCACGTTCCTATGGGGTGCCGAGGAACATAGTCTGCAAGAGTGACAACCACTCCTCTCAGTTCAGCTGGGCACATGCTAAAACCAGGAGACTTGACTCTTAAACTTTCAGGACTGTCTGTGGGTTCAGCTGGGACAAAGGTACCACAGTAATATAAACTGTTAATAACAGAAACAGGGTGAAGGGTCTACAGGAACATTCTGGACTATCTTTGCAACTTCTTTGGAAATTGAAAACTGTTCCAAAATAAAAAGTTTACCTAAAACCCTTTAGAACTGGCACATCTTCCCAAGGACTGAGGCTTGGAGAGTTATCACCACCAACACGTTTTTGCCGAGTTAGCCTGACCTCAGCATACACAGTTCCACCAGCTTCCCACATAGGTGGGTACCCAGAGTATTTTCCCCACGCTTTCCCTTCAAGCCTCCTATTCTCGTGTGTGAGAGGCATGGGCATGCCAGTCACGAGCTGGGCAGGCTCCCGCCTCTCCCAACCCTGTCCTCAGGCCACTTCCCTCACCCTCAAGGGCTTGTCTACTCACTTTAAAGGGAGGTATTTTACAATCTCTCTGTAGCTGGTGGTCCAGGATCTCTGGTCCCCCTCCTGCACACATTCCTTTCATCTTCTACCCGTCCCTTCAAAACCACTCCAGGAAAGACTGGCAGTGCCCTCACAGCCTAGCACTGACTGCCAGATCCACCATGTAGGGACACAGACAACAAACAGTGCTCTGACACCCACACACCCTCCTGACACTCTGCCCATTCCTTACACACCAGGCAGGTCCAGGGTGCAGCCAGCAGGCAGCCAGTGAGCACCATTGGGATAGCCCCAGAATGCCTCCCGGACTCCTCCCAAGTGTAGGCCTTGGGTAACAGACCCCCTCTCCCACTGCCTCCTCACTGCCCCTCAAGGCTGCAAAGGCTTGGTCCTCAGCACTTTCATCAGGATCTTTCACCCGATGCCTCTCCTCTACCAAAGTCATCTAATACAGAAGCCCTCCAACCTCCCTGATAGTTTTCTGGGGGGCTGCAACATCACTGGTGTGCTCCCAGGAGCCAGCAGGGGCTCTAGCAGGGGGCTCACCTCCTGACGGGGACTCTGGGTGATCTACACACACGTGAATGTTCTCTGGGAAGACGCCCATAGCTCTCAGATATTCACAAAATGTGAATATCATTGATTAGAAGTATCACATTAGTGTTGATGTGACTAAATATTTATTTATTTATTTAGAGAGAGGAGGAGGGCATGTGCACGAGCAGGGGAGGGACAGGGATAGGGGAGAGAGAGAGAGAGAGAGAGAGAGAGCAAGAACTCCAAGTAGGCTCCGTGCTATCAGCGCCGAGCCTGACATGGGGCTCAATCTCACAAACTGAACAGTGAGATCACGACTTGAGCTGAAATCAAGAGTCAGATAATCAACCTACTGAGCCACCCAGGTGCCCCGATTTTACTGAGTATTTAAAAAGCATTGTGGTTCTGTAATTCTTCTCTTTTAAAGATACACACTGAAGTGTTCACAGATAAAGTATGATGTCTGGGATTAACTTTCACATTCACCAGCAGAAAGCTAAGGGAACAGAACAAACAGCACAGCACACTCCAGTGCTGAGGCTGGCAAGGGCTGCATAGCCTACTGCCTTCTTGTCTCCACTTCTACAGATGCTCAAAACATCCCTAACAAGACACAGGACAGCACTGGTTCTCCCAGCCCTGCAGGGCCCCACCCACCTGCCACATGGCCCACCCCCATGGTACCTCCCTCCGTCCTGCCCAAGTGGGAACCCCTTCCATCTGTCTGCAGGATTCAGCCAAGCAGGCCTCCACCAGGAGCCTAACACAGCCTCACTCCACAGAGTGGACCGCCTCTTCATCTGGGGAACAGGCAGCAAACGATCCAGGGCCCGTCACACAACTCAGCAAGGCACTGGCAACCCAGCCACACATCAACCTCAGAAGGACAAACATACCACATCTCCGGGAACAGAGTGTTGAGGCCTTCCCAGCTATAAACATTCAGGACAGCCAACCAGAACTTCCCCCAGGAGGGGATGGCCACAGCACCACCTGCAGAAGAGAAAAGGCCCAGATCATCTGCCTCTTACTATGAAGATTAGCTCCTCAGAAATCACGTGTGCCTCTTCTCACATGAACTGAAGACAGTGCTAAGGATCCTCCAACCCCAGATGAGCAACAGGTTCCAGAGCTGCTCAGAACCACCCAACAGCACAGTTGCTGAGTGGAACCAGCTGCTTCCCCAGAATAAGTGTGTCCAGCCCCAAGAGAGACATTCATAGCCTCCACCTGCAGGAAGGCAGCTACCTGGGCAGGTGAGGGGCCCAGATGCACGCAGCAGCCTCAGGCCTAGAGAAGGTGATGAGGGGAAGTGAGCATACACTCAGCTTTCTCTCTTCGGGGGACCATACCTAACTGTTCCTCATCTGGGAGTCCCTACTTGGCAGACATGTCCACGCCCCAACATGGCGTTCAGAGACACTCAAGACGCCAAATTGGGGCCACTTCCAGAAGCACCAGGCCTAGGCACAGAAACACTGTCCAGGACATGCTTCCCAACAAGGCCTCACCCCAAACCCAGGTGTGTAAAGTCAAACACCCACAAAGCTACTAGGAAACTCCTTCACCACGCAAGGAACCAGAAAGCAGCCTTGAGGCTAACGACGAGTTCACCATCAGAACAAAACCTGTGAAGAACGCAGGATCTATTAGAATGTCCACCAAGAGGCTTAATCTAGCCTGGTGGGTCAGGAAGGGCTCCCACAGAAGTGACAACCACAGTGCTGGATGAAGGCTAAGTAGAAGTTCCCGGGCAGCAGGGTGGGAGTGGGTCAGGAGGCTCTAGGCAGAGGAAGTACCACATACAGGGCCCAAGGTAGGAAGGGGCCTCAAGGAGCTGATGGGAGGCCTCTGTGTGAGCACCGAGAGCGAGGAGGACAGGCATATCATGGAACGTCTGTGACACACAAATGGGAGAGACCTTGCCCAACCTGTAGAGCAGCAGGAGCCAAGACGCCCCCCAGAGCTATAATCTGTCACCTTCAGAGTCCAGAGGGGAGGGAGGGAGAGGCGCCAGCTGCTGGAAGCCCCACGGGGTGTGTGGGAGGGTGACTGTGGGGCTGAGCAGAGCCAGCTGCCTCCAGAAAAGCCACTCCAGGTATAGCCCTGCCAGCAGCACACTGGCGGACTACTGGCTGAGTCTTTGCCATTGTGTGAGACAAACGGGATTATGTACTTTTGAAAGTACTTTTGAAACATTTTGTACCTTTTGAAACAATACCAGTGAGGTTAGAATGTGTCCATCTCTTTCTGCTTTGATGGATCCCTTTTCACATATTTCACCCAGGATTTCAAATGGAGGCTGATCTTTCTAGTTCTCATTTGCTAGAGCTCATTATGCCCAGGTGATATGGACTCTTAACCCAATGCACGCTGTGCCAGGGGTACCTTTCTTGTGAAGAATGTTCCGGGCTCGTACCAAGTCAGGATCGTCAGGGCCAACACCCAGAATTCTCAGAGATACATAGTTGAGTGCAGTCCCAAACACTGTGGACTTGTCCTCCATGTGCCTAGGGGAGCAAAGGACAGAGTGAGAGAATGCCATGTTTCATTACTTGTAAGGAATTAAGCAAGGTTTTCAGCAAAATTTCCTCAGAAAATCAAAAATACTAAATTACCTTACACTGATACAACATGACAACATAATAAAACACAGAACAGCAATTTTCCAGTAAGAATCCACGTGCCTCCCATAATTGAACAGTTCCAAAAGTGCCTGTGCAGGACTTGCCTGCCTCTTCGGCTTATTTCCCATGCCTGAATCAACATGACCAATCCCAGGGTGCAAATCCAACTAAGGCTCCTTTGTCACTACAGCACACAGAACAAGCATCAGAGGCAACATGGCAGGTAAGGCCAAGACCCTGTGCCTGTCCAAGGGCACTAGTGAGATTTCAACATCCACCAAGATGCCCTGGGACCTGCAGGCCCGAGAGCCAAGGCCTTAAGCTTGAGGCCCACAACTCTGTCAAAGGATGAAGAGAGGCTGGGCTGTCCTTCAAGAATTGTAATGGAGAATCCCTGTGGTGTGGATTCAGCCCGCCAGAAAGAACCCCATCTCTGGGTGTAGAACAAAGGGCAGCAGAGCCCATGACCAAGGTGGGCAGGCAGCTGACCATCCTGGGGGAAGACCATGCTCCCAGAGTGTGCTAAGTGTCAGAAAGGCACACTGAGACCTGGGGAGGGTTACCTGGCCCCCCTGGTTCCACCTGCTGCCATCCCAGGGCCCAGAACAATTTCCTTTTGCCTTAGCAATAACAGCCAGGTGGCTTTCTGTGGGGTGTGGGTCTCAAGAGCCTCTCAACCAGTCATAAAGTCCAGGTACAACATAAGCTATGAAACCAACACCCAGAAAGCAAGTAGCCACCTATTGTAAGACCCTTGGGAAACCAGAGTTCAGCACACAGCATCCAGCCAACCTCCTTCCTCCTAGGTTCTCCCCCCGACCCACCCAGGTCCAGAGCTAGTCACCCCACCCTTGACAGGTATATCTCCTACATATGAACATGTGTGCACAAGTAAGCACATGTGTGCAGTAACAAAATGACTCACAGGCCCCAGCCGCCATCAGGGAGCTGCACTGACCGCAGGTACCGCACTATCTCTTCTTTATATCCGGCTGGCAGATGGATTTGCGCCACATAGCACGTGATCAGGAGACCTGTGTGGCAGAAAGGACGTTCCTTTACTGGGAGGAGGAACACTCAGTACTGCCAAGCCTAGGCCCCTTTCCTCTCAACCCAACAGGGAGCTGGGTCTCCTTTGCATGGAAACAAGCCAGAAAAGGCTATTCCTCCTGGCCTCATGAGGGACTTTGGGAGTGAGGGCCCGGGGAGCAGCCACAACACAGGACACTCCTTACATAGGGTGTGCAGAGCCCACCCAGCCAAGTTCAGGGTCCTGCAATACTGTCCATACTTGCTGGAAAAGAAATACCAAATGGGTCACCCCTGGACAGAATATTTATTGCTTATGTTTCTCTGTTTTATACTTTTTTTTTTTTCTACCACACATAGGAATTTTTTTTTTTTTTTTTTTTTTGTAGAGAGAGAGAGAGAGAGAGAGAGAGAGAGAGAGTCAAGAGGGGGAGGGGGCAGAGGAAGAGAGAATCTTAAGCAGCCTCCAACCTCAGTGCAGAGCCGGATGCAGAGCTTGATCCCACGACCCTGGACCATGACCTGAGTTGAAATCAGGAGTCAGATGCTCAACTGACTGAGCCACCCAGGCGCCCCTATACGTTTTTTACTAGCATATGTCACTTTGCAAATGTGGGAGAAGGACAATAAACATTACCCAGCCTAGCCCTCCTCAACATGGTGCTCCCAGGCCATCTTCAACCCCACTCTTATCTCCCCCAGCATTGGCTCCATCAGTCACATGCTGTAGCGCCCTGCAAGGGGAGAGGTGTCTTAGGGTAGGCCTTAGCCAAAATGCACCATGAGATACATGCCTGGCTCTAGATCAGAGGCATCAGAAGCCCTGGAAGACATGGCCACACACAGACACAGCCTGGAAGAAGGGACAGCTAGGTCTGGAGATGCTACAGAGGTTCAGAGAAAAAAGTCATCCCAAATCAAGCCCATCTCATTTCATCAGTTACAATGCTGTCAAGACAAAGAAACATACGTGGGCAAAAAACAGAACCAGTGTCTCCCTCATCTTACAGGCAAGGAAACTGAGGCAGGGGGCCCAAGTGGTGGGATTGGGGCGGGAACCCAGGGGGTTGGACCCGAGAATCAGGGCTCACCACAGCGATACATATATGTATATGTATGACTGAATCCAACTCCCCATATCACATATGAGGCAGCCAAGGCACAGTGAAGTCCTGTCACCTTACCCAGGGTCACAGCAAGCCAGTGCCATGTCATTGCTTCCCCATAAAGACCCCTGGGAATAGTCAATGCCACATGAACCACACTCAGTCAGGAACTGTCTATACAGAATCGCCCCCCCCCCCCCCCCAACCAGGAGCATTTTCCAAATTAAAGCAGATAAAGGAAGGACCAAAGCTCACTCAGCTACGGAAGAACGCTGGAATGGTACTTCTGAACAGAACAGCATCAACCTGAGGAAGAAGGTCTATCCAGAGTCCAAAAAGGGGAAGCCCAGGAAAAGCCCCAACCTGCAGCCTGCACAGAGCAGAAGCCCCAGCTGGATGAGCCCAGAGCTGCAGCAGCAAGCCTAAAATAACGCAGGACCAAGAGCTCCCTGCGTGCCTGGTTTTGTACGTGTATGACCTAACCTGATTCTCATCATCTTCATGTCACAGATGAGGTGGCTGAGACACAGTGAAGTCCTGTCACTCTGCCCAGGATCAAAGCAGACCAGTGGGATCATGTGCCACTACTTCCCTACGAAAACCTCTGGAATAGTCTCAACAGGCTCCTAGTGGGGCCAAGGGAAGAAAAAGGCCCTTGACTTGCCCCTAAGGACATGCCCGTGGGTTCCTGGATAGAAGATATAATGACGTACAGCACAGGAGAGACAAGAACACAATGGATTCCCAATGCTCCTCCCACTAGGAGAAAAGAGCTCTTCTACATAAATTCAAAGGAGATTTCTCACATTACATGGCCAAGTATTTCTTCAGTGAAACACTCTCAGAACACAATGGCCTTACCTAGCCAAACCAGTTCAGTACCCAGGAGGCCTAAGTGCAATCCTCCTAGGACTCAACCAACTGAACCTGCAGTTTCCCTGCCCTGGTTCCCTCAGTCACCCCTTCAAGGTCAAGTTCACACACCCAAGCTGTCTGGCCTCCCCCCCACCTGCCCAAAGAAGCCTTAAAGATCCCACCCATCAGGGCACCTGGCTGGCTCAGTTGGTAGAGCACACAACTCCTGATCCAGGGGTTGTAAGTTCGAGCCCCACGTTGGGTGTAGAGATTAAAAATAAACTTAACGGGGCGCCTGGGTGGCGCAGTCGGTTAAGCGTCCGACTTCAGCCAGGTCACGATCTCGCGGTCCAGGAGTTCGAGCCCCGCGTCGGGCTCTGGGCTGATGGCTCAGAGCCTGGAGCCTGTTTCAAATTCTGTGTCTCCCTCTCTCTCTGCCCCTGCCCCGTTCATGCTCTGTCTCTCTCTGTCCCAAAAATAAAAAATAAATATTAAAAAAAAATAATAAAATAAAATAAAAAATAAACTTAAAAAAAATTAAAAAGGTCCCACCCTTCACCTGCCCACTCTAGCTAGCACCTTTACATAGGCTAGGTCCTCCCCCTTGGAGTGTCCCTACCACTCTGTACTGGGACTCAAGAGCCACTCCTCCTCTGTCCCCACAAGAGTACCCCTTGCTTCCCTTACGGAAACACTGGGCTGGCAGTGAACACTGGGGATGGCACTCCCATTCCCCAGCACCAACACCAGGACAACACAGGCACAAGGCAACCCTCCAGAGACATCTTCCAAGTAAGCTCCTGGGTTTTCACCTGTTTACTCATTCACACGCTGCATTCACCAAGGACCTGAACCAGGCCCGACCAGGACCCCAGGACGGCCTCACCCACAAGCTGGGGCAGCACCCACCTACCTGGCAGGAGGAAGAGTGGGCCACCATAATCACCTGCCCAGTGCCCATCCTCAGCCTGCAGCCCCACATAAAATGTCATCCCATTCAGAGCCCCTTCGTGGGCTGTGCAGGCTTTGGGCAAGTCCTTAAAGTAACCGGTCTGCAGAAGACAAAAGAGAGGAGAGATGAGGGGTCTGTTGCCAGGCCAGAGGAACCCTCAGCACCTACAGCCAGGCCAAAATTACTTTCCAAGTTTCAACTGTTCGGATCAAAAGTCTACAACTCTTCGAAAGCACTGCCACCTCAAGAGGCAAAAGGAAGGTTCTACGTTCTCCTGCTTTCCAGTCACTATTTTCAAATTTCTTCATAACTTCTCTGGGACGTCTTAAATCAATAAGACAGATGTCCAGGCGCGCGGGAGGGGTGCAGTGCTGCCCCGGGCCTGCCCCCCTCCCCCAGCCTCTCTCGGGAAGGGCCGCCAACGGGACGGGACTGGACTGAACGGCACGGCAGGTGGCAGCGGCAGACAGGGCCCCAGGGAGAAGCCCCACCGCCCGGCGCCGCACACTCCTTCCACCAGCCGAATCGCTCACATGCAATTTCCTGGATCAAAAACGTGTTTCTCAAAAGGACAGCGGTTTCCTCCGCGTCACTTGGTGCTAAAGGGACTGAAGCAGAGGAGCCCGGCCCACCTTTAGGGGACATCTTGGTCCGCACGCCCCACCCCCGCCGGGCCCGGCGCTCCCCGCTAAGGCAGGGGCTGCGCACTGGCTTCCGCCCACCTGCCCGCGGCGCCCGGCGCGGGCACCTACCGGGTCCAGTCCCAGCGAGTGCGCCTCCAGCCGGGTCTGCCCGCGGCCAGGATCCTCCCCCTCCTGGAAATACGTCCACGTCTGCCTTCCCCTCTCATTTCGGAGGCGCCAGCGGCTGAGGTCGGTGGCGGGCTCGGTGCGATAGGGGCCCCCTCTACGACGCAGACACCTGAAAATGGTCGCGCTCCGGTGAGAGGCCGTCCTGCCCCTTCTTCCCAAGTCGGAGCCCGGAGGCCGCGGCCGTCCCTTCCGGCAGCCCACAGACAGGCCACCGTTTTCCTCAGCTCACAAAATGAGAACTCTCCGCGCCAGCTGGGCCACTACGCTCCCGCCGCCGGATTTCTCCCCGAAGCCCCACGCCCCCGCGGCCCCTCGGCCGCGCTCCGGACCGCTCCCTCCCTTCCCGGGGGTCCCGGCCTCGTCCAGCGGGCGTGCTAGGGCCGCGCAGGGGTCCCGGGAAGCAGAGACTCACGTGCCCTCCGTCATGAAGGCGGCCGCGACGTCCCCTACCCGCGCCCCGGCGCGGGTCCGCGTGCGCTCAATACATAGACTCGCGCCTCGGGCGACTTGTGGAGCGCGGTGGGCCGATGTCCGTGCAGCCAATCAGAACGCCGCGAGGGTGGGCCCAGGGCGCGCCCGGCCGCCTCAGTGGTGGAGAGCCAGACGCCCCAGCGCGATGAGGGCGTGGCCTGGGCGGGGCGGGGCCTGCAGTCAGGTCCGGAGCTCCAGGTGGCGAGCTGCGTGGAGGGTGAGGAGGAGTGCCTGAGGCTTAGAGCCGCGTGGGGAGGGTCCCGGTGCGCCGGCGGAGGGCGGACTGGCGGGAGCGACCTGGGAGAGAGGCTCAGGCTGAGGTCACAGGCAGGGAAGAGCTCCTGCCCTTGAGGGAGAGGCCGGCTAGCTGGAGGTGAGTGCTTGAGGGGAAGACGGAAGCCTCGAGGTTGGGTCTCCAGGCGATGAGGTGGGAAGCCTCCTCGGCGGAGGAGGGAGGTGGTAGGGACCCGGAGGAGGCTGAGCCCCCGAGCTGCCCTGATGGGGATGGGCCTGGTGAGGCGAGCCTCCGCCCCCCCCTCCACCGCCCCCGCCCCCCACCCCGGGCCCAGGGGCCGGGAGGGCCAAGCGGGGACGTCAGGTGACGCTCGGGGACAGCCTCGGCTACTCACAGGGGTGCCCCGAGTCAGGGTGTCCCCAGGATAACTTAAAGGTGAAAGGGCTTGACAGTAAAGGGAAGGGAGATAAAGGTGGAGACACAGAGTAACCGAGCTTGAAAGGGACAGCTGGGGTGGGGGCAGCCTGGCCCTCAGGGGTGCACCGCAGAAACCTGGGCTGCGGGGAGAGTGGAGGGCATCTGATGGAGGAAACGGTGCTGACCCGGAGGGACTAGAGCCACAGGGCCCAGAGGCAACCCCTCAAGAACCCACAGGCCGCCCCACCATTTGGTCCTCTGCGGACAGAAGCCCTGACATCCCTCTGGTCCCGCGCCGCCCCCTCCACCCCACGTGTGAACCACCGAAAGCCAGAGGGAAGGCGGTGGGGGAGGGGCTCCTTGGAAAAGAAGAAACACACACACCTTCCCTTTAATGGAATGAGTATTGGGGTTTTAGACGGTCAGTAAAGGACACTTGCCTCTTCCAATCGTCGTTCAGAAACTAGTGAAGATGACACACAAGTAGGATGATATTAAAATACCAGCCTTGGGGCGCCTGGGTGGCGCAGTCGGTTAAGCGTCCGACTTCAGCCAGGTCACGATCTCGCGCTCCGTGAGTTCGAGCCCCGCGTCGGCCTCTGGGCTGATGGCTCAGAGCCTGGAGCCTGTTTCCGATTCTGTGTCTCCCTCTCTCTCTGCCCCTCCCCCGTTCATGCTCTGTCTCTCTCTGTCCCAAAAATAAATAAACGTTGAAAAAAAAATTTTTTTTTTAAAATAAATAAAATAAAATAAAATACCAGCCTTCCACATATACAAAGTAGTTTGGAAGACATGCCTTAGATCTGCAATCAAGAGGGGAATACTGACCCACCCCTAAATCAGGCAAACATCTCCCTCAACCCCTGACCAGATGGGCAGCTGCAGCCTCGAGGCCACAGAGCTGCCTCACCGAGCACCATGCAGCCAAGTGCACGGAAGAAGATACCACCAGCCTGTGGACCCCACGAAGTGTACTCAGAGGAGCCTGAGCATACTTTACCCTGTCCATTCTCCCAAATTCACCAATCCATACTTCGTTGGGAGTAGAAAACAGTTTTTCTCCACTGATGTTCCTCCACGTGGAAACACAAAGAGTGGGAATTAGGGCTCCAGCCTACAGTATGGACATCTGAAACCCTGAGTCTGGCAAAGCCAAGGGACAGAAGCAGTTTCAGTTGGAGCACACTTTGAGTTTTGATATTTTACTGTACTGGAATTTTTATGAGCAAAATAACAATTTTTTAAAAATATCTTGGAGAAAAAAAGTGTAAAAATCCATCTGAGAATTCACAGGTAAGACTTTCTAGAGACAGTCATGAGAAAAAATAATACTTCTCTCTACTTGCACCCTACCAATTCCAACTCATTTAATAAATTGGATACAGAAGGCTCCAAAGTTTTTGGCATGAACAACTGGGCATATGATGGTGTTGTTTACAAAAGTAGAGAAGGTTTTGGGGGAAATTTCAACTTAGATTGGAAACATGTTAAGACAGATGCTCATCAGACATGTGAGTGAGTACACTAGAGTAGACTTGTGTTCAGGAGAGAGGACAAGGCTAGAGAAAGGAATTTAGGAGTTACCTATTTTTAGGTGATGTCTGAGAATAGGAGATTGGACAAGATCAACTAGAAAGTGAGTGTTCCAAAGAAGATTTTCTGGGTGAGTCCTGGGGCAGGAATAGTTTCCAGTTCAGAAGAGAAGGAGTAGCCAGAAAAACAGGAGAAAAACCAAGGTAATGTGGAGTCAGGGAAGCCAGGCAAAGACATGGTTGCGTAAAGGTTTTAGAGGAATTGTAAAATGGGGTCTGAGAATTGATGATTCTAAATGTTGCAAGACAACTTGTTGGTGACTGATAAGAGCAATGTTAGGAAATGTGAAGAGAAGAGCCCGGCAGCAGAGTTTTATTTTGTTTTTAAGGGGGGAATTTCCAGTTAAACATGTCAGACTGAGCACAGGCATTGACTTCCATTTCCCATCCAAACTCTATTTACATAAAGTAATAAAAGATAAAAAAGTGAAAGAACGGGAGAGAAGTTACCAGCAAACTAGACAGATCAACACAATTGTAGAAGTTGTGATGTAAGAAGTGATAACTGACCTAGCAAGCCAGAAAAAGCTGAAACCCACAGGTAGAAGTGAACCCATCAAGAAAGAGACCATTTTTGCTAACAAATCCAAGGAAGGTGCAGAAATCGAAAGACCTTTGAATAAGCAGTATGATGATAGGTCCCTTCCTCTACCTGGGTGGGAGCCTGTAACAGTTGAGTCAGAGCAGGTGTGAACTCAGGAAAGACACAGTTGAAGTCTACTGAAAGTGGGGGGGGGGGGGGGACAGGGGAAGGTTGAGTGAAAGTCTTACACTCGTGTAGGAGCCCGGTCCTGCGCCTTCCATTCAGCCATAAGACTTCAGGCAGTAAGAAGAGGATTTCTCTGGAGCAGATGGCCCCCCAAAAAGACCTGCAAACATTGACAGCTGGGACCCACTGTTAAAGTGGAGAAGCCAATCGGCTGTCAGGTTGTAACCCTTGACACAGAGCTTCCAACAAGCTCCTTAGAGCCCTTCATCAACGTGAGCCAGACATTTGAGGAAAGCCTCTATGAAGAAAGACAACAAAACATACCCAAAAAGGGAATTTTGAGAAATAGAGAGGATGCCAGGTGTGGAAGAGGACTTGAACAAAAACATGTCCTCACAGAGGTAGGATGTTGCATCCATGAAACCAGAACCACCTGATGCTCTTTCCCTCCCTACACTATTTTCCTCAGTGCTTCCCACTGATTAGCAGACCAAACAGTTTGCATATTTATCTTGTTTACTGCCTATCTCTCCATTAAAATATAAGCCCTGTGAGGGCTGACGTTTGTCATATCCCCAGCACCTGGAATAATGCTTAGCAGATAGTAAATATTCCGAAAGTATATACTGAATAAACGAATGAACAGGATTCTCTAAATAAGAAACATTAAGGAAAAAGACTCTCAGGAATAAAAAATATGGCATCAGATTTTAAGTCCCTAGAATAGCAATTTAAAATAGGGAAATTTTAGGATAGTGGGATAAAAAATAAGGATATAAAAAATAGAGGAGAAAAAATTAGAGGATCAATCCAGGTGGTCAAACATCTGAATATTAGGAGTTGCAAAGGGAAATAATGGAGGAAAAGAATATATTAAATAATTTCAAAAAATTCCAACATAGGCGGATAATTTTCCAGACTGAGAAAGCATGGCATATTGTTTTCTAAAGATTCCTGCAACACCTCCCATCTCACATGCTCTTGTACAATATGGTCTTAACACTCGTCCCAATGAGAAGTGGGATCTACATCCCATCCCTTGAATCTGTACCCAAACACTCGTAATACCTTGCTGTGAAAGTTATCCTGCACGAGTTCCAAAGCTGGGGTTGCATTTTGCTCACTGGAGCACTTGTACTTGGACCCCTGAGATTCCATGTAAGAAGTCTGACTACCCTGGGCAACCTTGCCATGGCCACATAGTGAAGTCACATATTAGCCACTCAGGTTGAAAGGCCCAGCTGAGCCCCCTGCCAACCATGTGAGTGAACTTGTCTTGGACAGCCAGTCTAATCAAGCCTTCAAGTGACTGCAACTGTGTGAGCAATCCCCAGAGAAAGCTGCCCAGCTGAATCCTTCCCACATTTGCTACCACATATGTTTGGAGTAGTCTGTTACACAGCAATAACTACTGGGGGGGGGGGGATGCACCACTAATGCTCAGCACAACAAATTGGGTGGGTAATAGAGGAGGGAGACCAACACAATCAAGCATGTTTTTGAGAAATTTAAGAACACTAGGAACAGATGATTTGCAAAACTTCCAGCAACAGTAACAACCAAAACAGGAGAATGATTACCAATCTAAAATTCTATTTCCAGGGTGCCTGGGTGGCTCAGTCGGTTAAGTGTCCGACTTGATTTCAGCTCAGGTCATGATCCCAGGGTTGTGGAATTGAGCCCTGTATCAGGACCCATACTGAGCATGGAACCTACTTGGGATTCTCTCCCCTGCCCTTCTCCCCTACTTGTGTGTACGTTTTTTCTAATAAAGAAATTAATTAAAATTAAAAGGGGCACCTGGGAAGGTCAGTCAGTTGAGCATCCGACTTAGCTTAGGTCATGATCTCACAGTTCATGGGTTTGAGCACCACATCGGGCTCTGCTGTCAGCACAGAGCCCCTGTGGGTCCTGCTTCAGACCCTCAGTCTCTCTCAAAGGTAAAATAAATAATAAAAGAAAATAGGGCACCTGGGTGGTTCTGTTGTTAAGCATCTGACTCACGTCATGATCTCACGGTTTGTGAGCTCAAGCCCCACTCCAGGTGAGCATGAGCCCTGCTCCAGATGGGCCTGCTTCTCTCTCTCTCCCTCCCTCTCTCTTTCTGTCCCTCACTTGCTCCGTCTCGCTCTCAAAATAAAAGATAAAATAAATAAAATTCTGTTTTCATTCAAATGATAAATCAAATTTAAGGGTAGATATAAAGACAAGATAGGAAAGCTCAGAAGGCTGCTAGAATATGGGCTCCATCAAAATGAGAAAGCAAACAAAGGAAGAGGAAAATCTAGGACTCAGAATCCAGGACATGTCCACACTGTGGCAGAAAAATGGGTGTTTCCCAGTGGGTCATCTCCAAAAGAAAGTGGAGCCTAGCACAGTGTTGGAAGGAACTTTACACTTAGCACAAAAAGTTTTGGGTGAAGTAGTGATAACATAGAAAAACAAGTAAAGGCAACCAACTCCAGGGAAAACTGAAAAGTTGGACCTGTTAACCTTAAAAATAAAATCATCAGTTATTCTTGCCAGCAAAAATGGGTTTATTTGGGAATTTCAGAGAACCACAACGCAAGACAAGCAAGCTAAGGCAAAACCATAACTCCAAGGAACAAACCAGAACATGGCCTTATAGAGGAAAAGGGGGAGTTGGGCAGGTCTATTGTAAACAGAAAATCAATTGTAGTAAACTGGGTGCTGAAAGTGTTGTGGCTTCTCATTAGCTGAGCTGTAACTTTCTCCCATTGCTTGAGCTGTGGCAGTCTCTCATTGGCCGGACTATTGCCTGGCCTGGGCAGGAGGAAACCTTCCTTCCTCCAGTTGGGACAGTAAAGTAGTATCCTGGCAAGATGTCCCTCTTCCTGATAGGTCTTCAGTTGGTAGGGCACTAGAGCTCCCCCTACTGGCCTCCCGACTCCATTTTAAATGAGGTTTCCTTTTATTAATTTTAACGTAACTAAAGGAAGTGTAATCATAAACCAATACTGGGCTCAATGGCCAACAGTATTAATAGTCACACTGAACTCCGAATGCACACTTCAGCCCACATTTTGTCAAGCTGTTTGGAAGACTAGTAGAAGAGGAAATGTGGATATTTAGGCATGCATAAAGTATGTTGCAGAGAGGATAGTCCAGGAGAGCTAAGTTCTCTTCCATTGTGGGAAATCAACAGATAATGTCTAAAATCAAGATTAAGAAATAGCGTTATTTAAGGTCTTTATTGATGAACATGAAATTAATCACTGAAAAAATCCCTAAAAAAAGTAAATAGTTTTGTTCTGAGGAAGTGGGGATTGGCTGGTAGATTTGGTGGTCGTGGGATAAGAAGTTCTGTTCTTAGTGCTTCTGTTTTCTCAGTGACATAAGCAAGGTCATCATCTAAGAATGCTGGAGGTTTGAGGAGAATGAGAAGATACAGTCTTCTTGGAGAGTCTAAAGGATTATAATAGGGAGATGCTGAGTGCCAATTTCAGATTGGTGGTCATACTCAGCATCACCAAATTTATTAATACCTACTTCTGTGGATGGCTCAAATTTATCCTTCTTCCGCACCAAGTGCTAACAAACTCAAGATTATACCTTTCCTTTTTCACATGGATGGCTGCTCAGCACCCCTTTCGAGATTCCTGCCTTGTCTTGCTGACCAGAATTGCCCATACACCATCTTTAAAAGAAGTGACTGAGTCACTTCTCTCCTAATATCTTCCAACAACTGACTCCCACAGCACTCAGAATAAGGCAGCAAGGGTCTCTGTGGTCTGGCCTATCCCCCCTCACTTGGCAGTACTACCACACTGACACCTCCAGGTGCCATGACCTCTCAGTTACGTCACATTCTGCCCAGTTCCACCCTGCACTCCCCTCCTGGAATTCTGTCTTCTCCACATAATCCTCTGGTCTCCCCTCTGCTTCCAGGGCAGGGATATGCCCTGCACACACCTTCAGATTGCTATGTACATATAACATTGGCTCTCTTGGATGTGAGCTAGGTGGGCCTGGTGAGCAGGGTTCCTGTGTCTTGTTCGTCCCTGTGTTACTGATGTCTGACACATCAGTGATTGCAACTTAGAAATGAATGATGCACACAGAAACGTAAGCTGCAAACTCCCTCAGAGCCTATGTTGGTGGGTGACAATGTGAGGAGATGAAACGTAAGAATATCAAAGACACTACACAGGAGAAAAGAGCCTTTCATTCTGAAAATTTGGGATGGCCTCATTAGACACTCAAATGGTTTATTTGCATGATTAATAATCACATTTCCAACAGTGCATCAAACATCTGAGAAGAACATTATTTCGAGTAAAGGCAAAAATCTTCGGGAGACTCTCACTCTCTCAGGTCCCGTAGCTCAAATGTCCACCATGTCCAGCAGTGCAGAGAGATGGAGCTCAGAGGCAACTTCCTCCTCCCTTGAACTCTGCATCAGCCTTTCCAGGTGCTTGAGCCGTTCAGTCACAGATGTGCCTGTTGCCTCTGACAACTGCAGTTGCTCCCTTGGCCTTTCATTCTATTTAAATAAAAAAGAACCTAAAAATAGTTTGGGGAGATCCATAAACCCAAATATATTCTCTTTGAAGGCAGTATATCTGATTCATGTTAGAAACTTCATCTGTGGCCTGCTGGGCTCAACAAACCCGTTTCTTGGCATCTATCATATACATCCTTCCAGCCTCTTTCAGCACATACATATACAGCTGGTATCACCTGCACATAGAATGTTTCTCTTCATTGTATCATCCACTTCCAGTGTCAGTCATTTTTATAAAATATAATTGTCAAGGGCTATGAGCTATTCCATCATATGTCCTGTAATTGTTTAACCTGACTCCCATCTTTGGATATTTAGTTTCCATTTTTTTATGCAGTATGATTAATACTACAGGTGAACAACAACAACAAAAACCCATCAATTTTTGTTATATATGGTAGTTTCTTTAGGGCAGAATTGTTAAGTCAAAACGTACAAACATTCTTAAGGTACCTGCCAAACTGATGAATGGAAAGAGTATGCCTTCTTAATTTGCTTTTCTTCCCTATTGAAGGGCTTCCTAAAACCAGTCCAGGAGCATACTTTTTAAATGTCCAGCATTATAATCTATGATGAAAACTGTTTTTGCTTCTGTTACCACTGAAAGAGGATAATGAGGTAGAAAGACCTTGAGCTTCGGAGCCAATCAGGTCTGGCTCTGAAAAGCAGCTCAGCCACACTCCTGGGTGAGCCCCTGACGTCTGTGATCTTACCTTCCTCGTTCATTAATTTTCCTCAGGGAAAGTTAACCCCGCAGAGGAAGACTGGGGTGATGCCAAGGCTTGGACATCATGTGCACAAACAGAAGCCACCGTCATCACCTTTGTTATTCTCCTCAATGCCCTCACTGCGTGTCAGAACACGGTTATGGGTTTTGTTCAATTTGTAAGCATGTTTTAATTCCACTCTCCCTTCATTTCACACATAGAAACTCAGAATTAGTTGGGCCTCTATAACACTGACAGATTAAGAAAAGATCTAATTTAAGCTAATAATTTATTGGTCATCACAATACCATATGATGAATGGAGATGTTACTTTTCCCCGCCATTCTCTCAGTCTTCAATTCTAATTCAAATGCCAAATGTATGCTCCTCCCACCTGAGGGCTGGTAGTGGTCACTGTCTTCATCACAGGTTCAATAGTCTGAGGCAGAGACACCAGGGTCTGAGGAAGGTAGAGGGGAAGGGATGTTGAATCTGTAAACACTCCTGCGTCTGCAGACAACCACTGCTGAAGCTGATCTTCAAACCTAAAGCATTTGAGAATGAGGAATAAAACGTTTAACTATCATTCACTTTTCTCCTATAAATATTTTTAATTAAAAAAAATTTTAAGATTTTATTTTTTTAGTAGTCTATCCAACATGGGACTCAAACTTACAACCCCGAGAATCAAGAGTCACTTGTTCCACCAACTCAGCCAACCAGGCACCCCTACTTTTAACGCTTTGCTTTTTACTAAGGGTAGAACAGTTATGAGAAGCAGAACCACACTCCTAAAAATTTTTAGTCTTCTCTTTAATTTGTAAGTCCAATTTATATTTAACAGAAAAGGTCACATTTATCCAAACAACTGCTTTTGCATGTTACTTAACATTACTCATAATTCTCTCATTTGGCTTATTTTCTCTGGCTTATTTTGGTATTTATAATTAATTCTTATCTCTTGATGGATTATCCAGATGTGTGGATTGCTGCTTATAGTTTAAAATTAACTCAAAATAATATCCCACCACCACCTAACACACTTGTAAGATGTTCACTCCATCCACTTTTTTCACTGATCTTTTCAAGAAAAACAATCTGATCCAACTGCTTAAGTGATACACACCTATAAAAGTCTACTTTGAAAATCATGACACATTCATTCACTCTTCCAACAAGCCCCCACCAAACACTACACACCATTTGAGGTACCAGGGATACAGCACTGAAAGAAAAGAGACAAGGCCCGGCTGTAAGCAGCTTATAGTTTAGTGAGGGGAGATAGACAAAGAACAAAAGAAAAGGGAAATGCAGTCTGAAGGTGAGAAAGACAAAGCAGAGACATGAAGACAGGAAGGGTTTGGGGGACAGGCAAGGAGGCCCTCGCTGAGAAGCGGACATTTGACAAGTCTCTGGACATGAGTGCAATGTGAGCCACAGGGATATCTGGAGGTGGCTGAAGAGTTCCAGGCAAAAGAAACAGCAGGCACAAAGGCTTGGCTGTGTGCTACCTCACAGGTTGAAGGAGCAGAGGTCAGAAAGGAAATGGGAGGCAGATCACATAGGCCCTGCCCACCTCATAAGGATTCTGCCTTTCATTGGAGAGGAAGTCATTGGAAGGTTGTGAGCAAAGGAAAACATGACCTCTGCTTCACACGAAAGGTTCACACTGGGTCTGCCAAGACTAGACCACAGCCCACTGCAACATACGGTCCAATTCTGAATACGTTTTTGATAGAGACAATAGGATTTATGGATGAACTGGATGTGGAAGAATAATTCCAAAGCATTGGGCCTGGGCAGCTGGAAGGACAAAATCTCATCAACTGGGAAGACCATCTCAAATGGGGGAAAACCTGGAATTAGATTTGGGATGTTAGCTTTGAGATGGCTATCAGGCATCCTATAAATGACCAATGAAGATTTTAAGGAAGCCGTTGCATATTCAAATCTGGATTTCAGAGAACTCAGGGTTTTTAGATATAGAGTTGTCAGAATATTCACGTTATTTGAAATTGGAGGTTATCACTGGGGAGTGGGGGTGCAAACAGCACAGAGGCTAGGTGAGGGGGTGGGGGGAGAGCCCTAGGGGGAGTTACCAGCTGGGCAGGAAAGGGACGAGGTCTCCTGCGAGGTAGGAGGGAGAGAACAAAGGTGTGGAACGCTGCTGGAGACGGGGGCTCATGGTCAGTTCAGCAAGCTGCTTGTGACTCTTACCAGAGCAGACATGGGGGCAGGGACGGGCTCAGGAGAGACTGGGAGGACAGAAGGGAGGATCACACTGTTTGAAGAGTTTACGATCAAAGGAGCATGGCTCAGGCATGGTTCCCTGTTCTAGGGTGCTGGGAGGAAGGGGACATAATAGAGAAGCTCACGTGAGTGTCCTGAGTGGGTGGGAGATCGGATCCCAGCCAAGGGGAGGGGCTGCCCTTGGTGATAAGCTGGACCCAGGGAGGCTGCTGGGGGTGAGAGGATGGGGTACAGGCCACCTTGTAAACTGCCTTCTTCCTGGTTCTCTTTCTCAGTAAAACCATTAAAAAGGGTGGTGGGAGACGCAGAGGAGTGTCTACGGTGTGGGATGACGCACTGGCACCCTCAGGCTTGCCAAGGGCAGAGAGCCGGTGGCAGCCCACATTCAGCACTCACTATCCACTGAAGAGACTCCATCAGCCAGCCATGCTTTCTCTCCCACCAGAAAACTTACCACTCTCAGTAATAAACAGTAAATGAAACTGATTTCAAACAGTTTAAGACCTACTATCTAGGGCACTGCCTCTGCCTTCAAAGAGCTTATACTTATACACATCTGACTTGCCTTCTTTTTTAAACAGTCACGTCACCGTGATCCTTGCTAATCCAGCATGAAGGGGCCTAACGGACACAATAAACCTAAGGGAATAGACTTCACCTCTTGCTCTCCTCTTTCTCCAGCAGCAGACTCCGGGACAGACACTGGGCCAGGAGCTCCTGGGCAGAGGCTCCACGCATCAGATCCTGGGTGCTGGGAGCCCGCCCCTCTGGGCCATGCTCTACATTCCTCTTCCCTTTCCAGTGCATGTGCAGTATCGGAGCAGGAAACTTGTTTGCAGACGGATGCAAAGACTTTATCCCCAAACTGTAAGTACATGTTTTGAAGTGCTTATGGTCAGGAAGGAGGAAGAAAGGTTCCTCCAGCAGCAGGTAGAGTGTACATGTAGACACAGAGCCCCAGACCTACCCTTGCCTACTCCTGCTTCCCTCAGGGTCAGGCTTGGGCACAAAGGAAGGAAGGGCAACCTCTGCCTTACAGGAAAGGCTTACCTTCTCTCCTGGGCAGCTAGGTGCTTGGAGCTTCTCTACTCAGTTTGGTTTCCCATCCCAAGGTTATCAACAAGGTTCTATTTTACCCTAATATTGGTAAGGTTCGTATTTTTACATTTAGCTCTTAAATCCCTGTGTAAGTAATATTCACAAACAGAGGGAGAAAGGGGGTCTACTATTTTATTTTTTCTAAATAGATGCCAACGTCTGTCCTCACTGGTTTCGCATGGTACTTTGTCCCATATGATTTGTTTCTGGACTTCCTATTCTCATCTATTTGTTGTAACTTTACTATATGTTCTGATGTGAGGCACAGCAGTTCCTCCTTGTTATTTATTTATTTATAATGTTTATTTGTTTGTAGGGGGAGGGGCAAAGAGCGAGGGAGAGAAAGAATCCCGAGCAGGCTCTGTGCTGACAGCACAGAGCCCGAACCAGGACTGGATCCCACGAACCAAACTGTGAGATCATGACCTAAGCCAAAATCAAAAGTTGGGTGCTTGCCCAACTAAGCCACCAGGCACCCCACCTCCTTGTTATTCTTATTCAAAATTTTCTCAGCAATTGCTACATATTTTCTCATCCTAATATATTTTAGAATTAACTTGTCAAGACCAGGGGGAAAATTCCTCTTTTGGGTTTTTGATTAGAAAAGCCCTGACTTTACACTTTAAGAACTGACATCTTTACAGCACTCCATCTTCCCATCAACAAAGCTAGCTGACCTCTCATTCATTCAGGTTTTCTTCACACCTTCAAGTCCCTGAGAGTTCCCTGCACAAGGGTTTAGTTCCTTTCCTGGATCAGTATACGTCCCTATGTTAAGGGTTAGTTGCTGCTGTGAATGAGAATTTTTGTACATTGTAAGTCCATCTGTCTGATCACCTGGCTGAACTCCAAATAGTTCTATGGATGTAACTGTTGATTTTCTTGAAATGACAATTTAACTGTCTAAAAACGACAGTTACTCCTTCTTTTTGGTATTTACCCCATCTTATCTGTGTCCCTGCATCGGGGCAGCATTCCCAGGACAGCAGTGAACAAGTGAAATCAGGCAGCTCAGGCTGTTCTGACATTCATATTTCTAATGTCTTAGCAAGAAGGATTTTTTTTTTTTTTTTTTGGTAGTTTTATGGTGAAATGCCTTATGAAGGTAAGGAGTTTTTTTACCCAAGTTTGATAAGAAATTTTATCAAGAATGAGTATAAATTGGGTTTGGAGGGTACAGATTTTAATAAAAGAACTTAAATACCTACTGAAATGATCGCTATTTTTCTATGACAGCAAATTACAAGAGATTTCTGTTGTTGACATTGTTTATCCTGGGATAAAGCCTACTTGTGAACTTTTTTATGTACTGGTAAATTGTATGTGCTAACACATTTTATTCAGTACTTTTGAACTAGGTTTGTAAATGAGATGAAATGTCTACTTTCTTTTGTCTAGATTCTCCTGGCTATGTTATGATTTCAGGGTCAGGTTTGTCTGATAAATGAGATGCTTGCATAAGAATAATCTGTTCCTGAGGTATCTGTCTAAATCTAACCACAGTGGGCTGGATTCTGTGTGTAGAACATTAATGTTCTGTCTCTGTACTCTGGAGGAGAATAATACAGTTTGCTCTGCTGGCTGTCAGGACAGAAACACACAATACACACAGATCTCACCGCCCATGACTCAGATGTAGCTCCTTCTGTGTCTGCATTCTGGCTTGTTCCCATGACAAAGGAACATCATATGCTTTCAAGTGGTTTTTAAAAAAATATACACATATCTGACCATCTTCACTCAGAGCCTCTGAAAAAATACAAAAACAAATGAGAAAAGAGTATCAAAAGAGCAACAAGCAACAGGTGACCACTTGAAGTTTGCTTATACACTGATTTAAGAACAAGCCCTACTAACTAAAGCCATGCACTTGACTCCCATGCTTGACGTAACATGCCTCACCATCCATGGGTCATTTAAGGTTCAGACAGGCTCAGGTCCAGACTGTGGCATGACCAGTATAACTACTCAGAGCTACCGAAATCTAACTTAGAGCCAGCCTAGGGGCCATTTCAGGGAGATGGTTCCAGGCTCCCCCGGAATACTCCTAGCTCCTCCCAATGTTAACAGTCACTGGCTTAAGCCACTGGAAGTCACTGGCTTAAAGGGGAGTCCTATAGAAAGGAAGGGCAGCGACCCACAGAAAAAGAAACATCAAAGTAAACATCTTTCTTTGCTGAAACTGGACCAAGTAGTCCTCCTGATGTGACCCCACAGCACCGAGCACTGATTACCTGATGTGATAGGAAGCCTAGGGGGTGTCCAGTCCCTCAGCTTGTGGTTGATGCACAAGGCAATTATGTCATCCCATGGGATCTCGGCAACTGAGGGCCCTGCCCCCTGGCCCATCGAATGGCTCTTGCTCTTCCACCTGCGGTAGGTTCTGCGGAGCAGGTTTTCCACCTGGGACTGGAGGACAGGCCGAGTCTGGCAAGAGCTGGGGATCTGGGAGGCATACTGGACCACCATGGAGCATACGGGGAGCCAGGGCGCTGGAGAGAAAACACCGCCTCAGTTACAAGATTTGGCCAGAGTATATAGGTGGACACTACACAAAATGTCTTCACTCCACATTTTCTTAGGAAAAGGCAACTGTGTATTTAAGAAGTTTGCTTTCGAATTTGAATACAATAGAACCACAGCTGTTCTCCCTCCCCACGTCCCGTTAAGAGATGCAAACAGTCACCCTGGACAAAATAAACAACAGAGTCCAACCTAGAGGCTCTGATTATACAGGACTGTGGTTACACCAGAAATCTGTATTGTAAAAAGCACCCAGGGGACTCTGGTACCGGAAGTCTGGGCTTCTTTTGGGGAACCTTGCCCTAGCTCCTATTTACATCGTGTGGTTTGCTTCCATTTGGGTTTCTTCAATAACGAGCATCTATGAGACCTACTGAAGACCACACCCCATTAAAAAAAATTTTTTTTAGTGTTTATTTTTGAGAGACAGAGCATGAGTGGGGGGAGGAGCAGAGAGAGACGGAGACACAGAATCCGAAGCAGGCTCCAGGCTCTGACCTGTCAGCACAGAGCCCAATGTGGAGCTCAAACTCACGAACAGTAAGATCATGACCTGAGCCAAAGTCGGATGCTTAACTAACTGAGCCACCCAGGCACCCCCACAACCCAAAGTTTACAAGGGTACCTGAGGCCTCTATTCAAAGGCCCAAAGGAGAGTGGCCGTGCCAAGGCCATGTATTGTACTACATAAGTAGCAAACAGCCCCATTCCCTCCTAACAGTGTGAGCAAAGGAAGGGACAGCCTCCTTGCCCAGCCCAGGGGACCTATAGAGTCTTCATCACAACAGCCTCACCTGGGCACAACCAGAGTCACGGAACAGAGGTTTCTTCGACAAAGAAGGAACACTGGTGTTAAAGTAACAGAGTGTCATGGCCCCAGCAGAGCCAGCAATGTGGGCAGGGCTGCCTGGTCCCCACGCTCTTTGCACCCCCACCCTATGGCAAAGGCAGGATAGAACCTGCTGTCAATTCAGAAACCGTGGGCCTTGGGCTACGTGTTCAGGCCAACACCACTTACCACGTTCTTTCCTGGGCCGTGCGGACACCCACAGGCTGCTCTATTAGTGATGAAGGGCCCACAGCCCCCCACAAACAGCCCCAACTCTGACTCCTAAACCCAAAGGCAGGTGTGAATGGGAACAGTGTGGGAGCAGGGGGCGCACAGTGGATGAGGACATACAAATTTCACATCAGCGCCCAATACCTGCCAGATTATCACTATAGTAAGAACAGAAAACAGGAGACTTAGCTGTCCCACATTCCTCCCCAGCCAGGACCCCTTGGCAAGAGCACGTACCCCCCGGGGGTGGAAGGTCCATCTGTGGAAGCTGGAAGCCAAGCACAGCCTGCCTTAACCAGGCCAAGTGCTCCGGGGCATTCCAGTGAAGGTGAGGAAGCAGCCGGCTGCCCCCTACTTCGGCAAACTCAGTGACAGGCCAGGACAGGTCGCACAGCTGTTCAGATGACACCAGGGAGGCCAGGAAGTGCAGCACACTGTTGAACAGCTCAATGATGGCTCCAGGCTCCTGTGAGACCAGGCCGCCCTGCCGCCTCTCTCTTCTGTCATGGAAAAACCGGCCGCTAAACTCACGGCCAACCCCATCTTCCACGTACTGAATGAGGGTCTGGCAGCAAAGGTCAAGGGAACAGGGGCAGTGGGAGACCAGCCACTGCACAGCCCGTGAAACCTGAGATGCAAAAACATTCAGGAGAGACTCGGTTAAACAGTTCATCCTGTTTTTCAGAAAGAGCTTCCCGAGAGTACCTCTCCCACAGCTGTCACAGCAGGTGACACAGGGAGCACCAGCTTCTCAACCACACTAGGAAGTGGGCAGAAGCTTCCACGGCTCTAGAGTTTCGCCCCCTATGCCTCCCAGAGAGGGGCTCCAGGTCCCATCTTATCCTGAGGAGTAAAGCCTGCAGGGTCATCCTGGAAGGGCTCAGGCCCAAGGTAACCCAGCCCTGCACACCACCTTCACCACGCACAGAAAGAGAAGCCAGGTCCCCCCATGCTTAGGAGGCCCAGCACCTTGCTGCGCACCCACATACTCTCACACCCTCTAGCTTCCCGCAGTTACTTTCATTGTAATTCCAGGCACTTCTTTCCCAAAATGTAACTATTACAACAAAACCTCTAAAAAAAATTTACATGAACAATTTAATGTTTCAGAGAGCAGGACTGTAGGCAAATTTTGCCTTTTATTTTGATTTCTGCTTACATTTTCTTAAGTTGTCAAAATATAATGTTAAAAATCCAAGCAGTAACATATACTACATTTAAGACAGAACAAAAGGGGAAAATTGAAATGTCTTATCAGACCTTTAAAAATGATGAAGACTTCTCACCTTAGTTGTGCCTTGTAAGTCATTAATGGAATCAGGAATCTCAATAACGGTATAATCTGAAATCAGCTTAGCTGAAACCAAATCCTGTAGCATCAGACCTTTGAGAGAAACAGAGGTTACCTGTCTTATGCTCTCAGCGTGCAGAAAAGCTAACACATCTCACTGCACTGACCCCGCCCGTCCCTGCTCCCAGTCACTGCTGTCCCTCAACTCCCTACACACACCACACTGCCAGCACGTCCTCAAACCAGGGGCTCGACCCATTTTTAAACATGCTGGTTCATAAACGAAATTGCCTTCACAAACCATCTTCCACTTCCTTCTCCATGACATCCCCTCCTGGGCTAGGTACAAGGACCACAAGTGGAAGTGCAGGCTGGAAGGGCTTGGCCTGCAGGAGCTGCTTGAGCTGTAGCAACGCAGACAGCCAGTACACGTCCTCCTCCGCCATGTCCTCACTCTCCACTTTGGGGGGAAGCAGCAGCATGAGCCCACTGGCTCCCAGGAGCTCCTTCTGCGTCTCCACAGCATCAAGGGCGCAGTCGCTGAGAGCACCGTGAGCCACCTGGAACAACATCTAGACCATCAGGAGGGACACACCAGGGGACAAATCAGCAGTGAATGTGAGCCCCAGAATAAGCGCAACCAAATGCTCACTGCTCTCTGGGCTGCCCTCCTCCATGAGGCTGTAGATTAGTGCAAGAAACAGCCAAGTCAACAGATAATAATTCAGCCTCTAGCTAGAAGTGTGTTTGAAGATGTTACTTTAATCTTAACAATTACCCTTAAACAGGTATAAAAACAGGTAAGCACCCCCCCGCCCCCCGCCCCAAAGAACCCAAACAGGTAAAGCCCATAACAACAGAAGGGAGTAAAGGTAAACCAATAGCAGACAAGGGATTCTGACCAGTTTCTTGAGAGCATCACAGACATGGGAGCAATCACTGTTAAGATTAAGGAAGCAGAAGAAGCCAGACCTAAAGAGTTACAGATGGGGGCGTCTGGGTGGCGCAGCCGGTTAAGCGTCCGACTTCAGCCAGGTCACGATCTCGCGGTCCGTGAGTTCGAGCCCCGCGTCAGGCTCTGGGCTGATGGCTCAGAACCTGGAGCCTGTTTCCGATTCTGTGTCTCCCTCTCTCTCTGACCCTCCCCCGTTCATGCTCTGTCTCTCTCTGTCCCAAAAATACAATAAACGTTGAAAAAAAATTAAAAAAAAAAAAAAAAAAGAGTTACAGATGGAGGTATGGAAGGAACCAGACTGACTGAGCCTGCAAAAGCCCTGAGCACCCAGATCCAGTGGCACCAAGAGCCAGAGGTGAGGTTCAGGACCACACAGATAAGTCACACCCACCGCAGTGGCCCTATAGGTCATCCACCCACCTGCAGGTGGCCTTTAAGTGCAATCTGCCCCCTGGGCAGACATCCTATCCTGAAATGATGCAAGCATAGTGGAGGGGACAGAGCACTGGCCACTCCCCACCTGTCCCAAGACCATCAGCAGCTGGCCAAGAGGATAAGACGAATCCTTCCCAAAGAAACCAAACAGTCCAAGAAAACAACACGCAGATCCTGACACTTGGGAGTCCCCCTAAAAACTGTACGCTTGCTGTTCAGCTACCTGCTACCCCACCTCAAACACAAGAGCTTATGGACAGCCTTTTAGGGCCTCACTCAGGTATGGGCAGCCTGAGATAAGGTGTCCAAGGAGAGCCTCCAACATAAGAGAGAGATCAGAATAATAAAGAAAGAGAAATCCAAAGGAAACAAATCATGCATGGAACATAAAAAAGCTCAGACCTCAAAAATCCTAATTTCCTCTCATGATGCATCTAAAAATAGTGACAAGATGATATGATAAATTCAAATAACAGTAAGAAAAAATGAATGATACATATGGAATAAAAAATTTGGTAGAATGTATAGAATATAAAGTCAATTTGGGGCACCTGGGTTGCTGTTGGTTAAGTGTCTGACTCCTGATTTCAGTTTAGGTCATGATTTCACAGTTCACGAGATTGAGCCCCACATCGGGTTCCATGCTAATAGCACAGACCCTGCTTGGGATTCTCTCTCTCTGCCCGCTCCCAATAAATAAATAAATAAACATTAAAAAAAAAAAAAAAAGTCAATGAATCTCCCAGAGCATGATATTTAAAAACAAAACAGAAAATAGAATAGAAAGGATAAGAAGCTTAGAGAATTAACTGACAAGATCCAACATCTGTCACAGGAATTCAAGAGAACAAAAAACAAAAGAAGGAAAATAGGTAGCACTGGGATGCAAAAACATCCCAGAAGTGAAACAGTACTCTCCAGCCTGAAAGGACCCCGTCAAACCCAGCACAGTGAGCAAAAGAAGTCGTCACCAGGCATACCCCAGTGGATTTTCAGAACCCCGGGGTCAGAAAGCAGGCTTCCAGAGAGAAACAAGACCAGGCCACAGAGAAAAGAACAGGAATCACCTCAGACATCTCAACAGCAACTCTGGATTTCAGATGACCTTGGGAGAAAAACTGGAAGGAAAAACCTTTCAACCCACACTTCTACAAACCTCACTGAACCACAAAGCAAATACAAGGGTAAACACATTTTCAAAGAGGCAAGGACTAAAACCTCTGCTCCCACAGATCCTTTCTTTGGAAGAAACTGGAAGATACACCCCACACCCTGCTGCTGTCAATGGCAGGACCAAGTAAGCACATGTGTTAGTCAGGCGCTGTTCTAGGAACTCTACACGTACAGCTCACTCCATCCTCAAAGGCACCTGTGTGCAGTGCCACCATGTGGCAGCTGTGTGGCCTAGGGCTATTTTGTTTAACTTCTCGGAGCCTCAGTTCCCTCTTTGGTAAAAGAGGGATCGTAAGATCTCACTCATGTGTAATTTATTAAACAAAACAAACAGAGCAAATGAAGAAAAAGAGAAAGGCAAACCAAGAAACAGACTCTTTATAGGAAACAAACTGATGGTCACCAGAGGGGAGGCAGGTGGGAAGATGGGTAAAACGGGGGATGGGGATTAAGGAATGCATTTGTCATAATGAAATAAATATATAAATAAAATAAGATAAAATAAAATAAGTATCAGCAAGCAAGAATGGGAAAGGGGAGAAGGACTGCCATAATTTGGATTATAAACCAGGAGGACGGGCACTTGACATTTTTCTACCCACGAGTTTCCTTCTCCCTCCAGGATATTAGCTCCTGAGAAGAGGGATTTGTGTTGATGTGTTCTCTGCTATAACCCAGCATGTGGAATAGTACTTGGGACAGAGAAGTCACTCAACAAATACTTGTGAAATGCATACCTGAATGAATGGGTAATGCAGTATGATGTAAGAAGGAGATAGGCTTTCTCTCCAAGAGGTACAAGCCAGTCAGAGATTGTTTAAAAACTGAAACAAAGACACAAAGTAAAAACTGGGGAAGGGGAAGAAATGAACAAAGTGAACATCAGGAAAGCCCCACGAGAGCCAGTTGGTATTATTATACAAATAAACAAGAGCATCAAATCTCTTTTTTTAATAAAAGAGGGATCATAAGAGCACTCCTACACAGGCAGCACAGAGTCACATGGAACCTGCCTGAGATCACAGGGTTAGCAGGGGGAGGAGCAGGACCATGCTAGTGGTATGGAGATCGAGTGGCAGCCACAACCTGGGACACTATCAGCCCACAGGAGAACAAGAGGATGGCACTTTCTCAAAGGGATAAGGTGAAGTGAGAGAGCATCTGAAACTCTAAGATGCACACAACCCACCTGCTGGCACATTTGGGTAAAAATTAATGAGAGATACAGAGAAAAGTATGTAAGTGAGAAAAGAAGGCAACTACAATTTGCAATAAAATTAAGAAACATAGTCACAGAACACTTGGCTGGTTCTGAGGCAAACAGCAATCACACAGCCATCAAAATGTGATCCCACTCACTAAGATAAGATAAAGTGACGATGTAGCCACCTTGGAAATTAAGGAAGGCTGGGTGGGACCATAGTGTACCAATTCACTCCTCACTTGGCACGGGATGCAGCCATGAAGACAGCCCCATGATCCCACCTCCTAGTGCTCACGCCCTTGCACAATCCCCTGCCATGACGTGCTTCTAACAGACAGAATCAGAAAAAAGTGACAAGACATCACTTTTAAGATTAGGTTACAGAGAGACTCTGTCGTCCTGCCCAGCAGATGGCAGCCAGCTGCCAACTTACACACTGCCTCATGGAGAGGCCCTGGCCACAGCCAATAAGGAAGTGAATCCTGCCAACAACCACAAGAGCGAGCTTGGAAATGGCTCTTCCCTCAGTCAAGCTTTCGGATGAGACCAGAGCTTTGGCTTACACCTTGATTTCCGCTTTGTGAGAAACCCTGAGCCAGAGGACCCAATTAAACCACACTTGGACTTCTGACCCACAGAAACTATGAGATAACAAATCTTGACTATTTTAAACTAAGTTTGGGGTTAATTTGTTATACAACAATAGACATATTTTAATGGGAAGTCAGTGGAGAACATCTAAAGTGGGTAAACTGAGAAACAGCTGTGTAAGCATGTGATTTGGGAAGACAACAGAAATCAACCCCTAGGAGAGAGGCAGGGGCTGCTATCCCTCATTATGCATCATGACATGTATCTGACTTTTTAAGTACTGCAAATATTACTTTGATTAAAAGACTTAAAAATAAAGGCAAGAACAACAACAAACTAATTGTCCAGTAGGTGAAGTCTGACTTTATGATCATAGGAAAAAAGGGAAGAACATGAACCAAGACATTACTGTTACCTCTGAATGGCAAGAGCATAAATGGCTCTTATCATCTTTATGCTTCCTCTGTACTTCCTTATATTTCTAAGGTTTTATACATGTATTACTTTTACTTTTAGAAAATAAAATAAATAATATTAAAATAGAAAAACAAAAGTGCCTGACTGGCTCAATTAGAAGAACATGAGACTCTTGATCTTGGGGTTGTGAGTTTGCTTAAATTAAAAAAAAAAAAAAAAATTAAAATAAATAAGTAACATAAAATGGAAGAACAAAATAAATAAAAACCGTATAATCAAACTACAATTTGAAGAGGCTCCAAGGACAGAAGGAATGTGGATTACAGTATCACACGGAGATGAGCAGGGTGTGCCACAAAGGTGACCTTCTTAGGAAGAGGAGAGGCCTGGGCACTGTAAACCCTCCGGTCAGGGCAGAGGGTAGACAGTGGGTTCTCACTGAGCACTCTGAGCATGCAACCTGGCTAACCCTCATGAGACCCTGGTGCAGTGAGTCAGGACTACATTATGGAGGGCACCACGCCTAGGCTCAAAAAGCTGGCCAGAGCAGCAGCTGACAACCCCAGGTCTGCTCCACACGGAAGCCCACACTCTCTGCCCTGCATCGTTCTTTTCCAAGCAAATAAAATACACTTCTGGGTTTATCTGAACATATGCTAACACCTAAAATGTATTTATGTAGACTTTACTCGAATGAGGAAACAGGTTCTCGTTAAATAAGAATCTCTCAGACAATGGTTCCCAAAGGGAGGGAGTGGGGGCTGGACAAAATGGGAGGAGGGTGGGAGGTATGAGCTTCCAGCCATGGAATGAATAATTAAGAGGATAAAAGGTACAGCATAGGAAATATAGTCAATAGTATTGTAATAGCACTGTATGATGACAGATAGTAGGTACACTGTGCTGAGCACAGCATAATGTATAGATTTATGGAATCATTATATTGTACACCTGAAACTAACATAACATTGTATACCAACTCTACTTAAATAAGAATAAAGAAAAATTAAAAAAAAAATTAACATCTATACTAAACAAACACCTATAAAAAACAAAAATTAGAACTTACGATCAAAAACTTAGGACAAGTTGAATGTAAAACAAATCCAATTGACCTGAAATGCCCAATACTGAACTTATATATATTGGTGGGACCAAGTTTAGTGAAAACTGCATAGGATTAAAAACCATTAATTACGGGGCGCCTGGGTGGCTCAGTCGGTTAAGGGTCCGACTTCAGCTCAGGTCATGATCTCGCAGTCCATGAGTTCGAGCCCCGCGTCGGGCTCTGTGCTGACAGCTCGGAGCCTGGAGCCTGTTTCAGATTCTGTGTCTCCCTCTCTCTCTGACCCTCCCCCGTTCATGCTCTGTCTCTCTCTGTCTCAAAAATAAATAAACGTTAGGGGCGCCTGGGTGGCGCAGTCGGTTAAGCGTCCGACTTCAGCCAGGTCACGATCTCGCGGTCCGTGAGTTCGAGCCCCGCGTAGGGCTCTGGGCTGATGGCTCAGAGCCTGGAGCCTATTTCCGATTCTGTGTCTCCCTCTCTCTCTGCCCCTCGCCCGTTCATGCTCTGTCTCTCTCTGTCCCAAAAATAAATAAACGTTGAAAAAAAAAAAAAAAAGAAAAAGAAAAATAAATAAATAAACGTTAAAAAAAAATGTAAAAAAAATAAAAAAAAAAAAAACATTAATTACTCTCTTGTAAGACCTGATGTATCAGGAAGCCATTATAGCAAAGATGTTAGCTGTTGGCAAACCATGTGACATATAACAGGCACTGTATTTTTGCGAAATGCTCTCTTACACTTCTCAGGTTAATTATCAGAGGCCCATGAAGGAGGAGTTCAGGGTTCCTAAATTATGTGCATCTATGCATTTGTCAGGATGGTTCTGAGTTTTCACCAAGTTCTCAAAGAGGTCTGTTGACCTGAGATGATTAAGGCTCACAGCACTCCTGAGAATCTAGCCTGGCATGTCACACCAAGTAGGTGTCCGTGGGATGTCAACAGGACACAAAGAGGAACAGACATGATACGGGCTTCTGAGCCTCCCACATTTCTTCAAAACCACTTCAAGGCACTTCCATGATTCCAATAATGTCTAAAAGTGAGTGAAATAAGAAAATTACAGGGACGCCTGGGTGGCTCAGCATTCAACTTCAGCCCAGGTCATGATCTCGTGGTCCGTGAGTTCAAGCCCCACATCAGGCTCTGTGCTGACAGCTCAGAGCCTGGAGCCTACTTCAGATTCTGTGTGTCATCCTCTCTCTGCCCCTTCCCCACTCATGCTCTGTCTCCCTGTGTGTGTCTCTCTCTCTCTCTCAAAAATAATAATTAAAAAAAAAGAAAATCACAGAAGTAAATACACGATTCTCACCTACCTTTATACACACATTGACAGCGACTGTCTGATCCCCTTTGCTGCTGAGAGTGTGAAACAGCGCAAGCGTCTGAATTCCCCCAGCCATGGTGCCTGTGTCGCCCACTGAGCCATCACCTCCCATGAACTTGACTTTTAACCAGTTTGCTAAAATTCTGTGAATAAAGGAAAATAACACTTGAAAAAGAATTCTAAATTTAAGCTATAAAGATTTTTAGGAAAAGTGAAAAAGAAATACCACACAGATGTAGGTTCACAGACACCAACTCTTACTGTAAAGTTGAGCTGGACAAAACAGGCTGTGATTTTAAACTAGACCAAGGAACTCTCCTGGGGTATCTACTGGGGCGAGAGGAGAGGGCACTCATGAACCTGATCCATTCTTACAGTACAGTACTGTAAGTATATTTTCCTTATGATTTTCTTAATAACATTTTCTTTTCTGTAACTTTATTGTAAGAATACAGTATATGATAAATACATATATACACAAATACAAATAAATACACAATGTTGACTATGTTAGGTTTCTGGTCAACAGCAGCTATTGGTAGTTAAGTTCTGGGGGGAGTCAAAAGTTATACTCAGATTTTCGACTGTGTCAGGGGAATTGACATCTCTAAACCCCATGTTATTCAAGGGTCAACTATAAAAATGTTTTACAGAATTAAGTTTCACGCAGAGGCGCCTGGGTGGCTCAGTCAGTTTGAGTGTCCAACTTCTGCTCAGGTCATGATCTCGAAGTTCATGAGTTCAAACCCCATATCAGTTTGCTGCTATCAGCACAGAGCCTGCTTCAGATCCTTTGTCACCCACTCTCTGCCCCTCCCCCACTTGTGTGTGCGGGTATGCTCTCTCTCAAAAATAATAAACATTAAAAAAAAATTCATGCTGGAGATCTTAAGAATTACTGTGATGTATATTTCCAAGTGAACTTATTAGTGAATCAGAAGACAGCTACTCTAAGAAATGACTCACCTTAATTTAAATACTTTTAATATAAGACAACTCTCTTCTTTGCTCAGTCGTCTTATAATCTTTATGACTTTTTTTTTCCTTAGTTAAGCAGTGTCCAAGAGTAACTGCTTAAAAAGGAATGTATTCAAAGAACTTAATACCCTCAAACAATGCTAACAGGAATGTAAATGGTGCAGCCACTGTGGAAAAGTTTGGCAATTCCTCAAAGACTTAACATAAAGTTACCTCACAACGTAGCAATTCCACGTCTAGGTATATAACAGAACTGCAAACATCTGTCCACACACACTGTTATACATGGATGTTTCATAGCGTTACTCGTAATAACCAAAGAATGGAAACCCAAATACTATCAACTGAACAAATAATATGTGTTTTGTTCATACGATGGAATACTATTCAGCCACACACAAAAAAAGTACTGTCTGCTATAACATGAATAAACCCAGAAAACATGATGGCTGAGTGAAAAGTGCTAGTGTAAGACTCCATTTATACAAAACGTCTAGAATAGGAAAATACATAGAAGGCAGGACACAGATTAGTGGTTTCCGGGAGCTGAAGACAGGGAGGAATGATGAGTAACTGGTAATGGATATGGGATTTCTCTGTAGGTAAAAACTGTTTTGGAAATTACTCTTTTTTTTTTTTAACGTTTATTTATTTTTGAGACAGAGAGAGGCAGAGCATGAACAGGGGAGGGGCAGAGAGAGAGGGAGACACAGAATCTGAAACGGGCTCCAGGCTCTGAGCTGTCAGCACAGAGCCCGACGCGGGGCTCGAACTCACAGACCGTGAGATCATGACCCGAGCCGAAGTCGGACGCCCAACCGACCAAGCCACCCAGGTGCCCCTGGAAATTAGATGGTGGAGATAGTTGCACAACTCTGTGAATATACTAAAAACCAATGAAATGAAAACTTTAAATGGGTGAAATTTATGATATGTGAATTCATGTCAATAAAGCTGCTAAAAAAGAAAACATGTTCTGTAATTGCTTTAAACATGATTTCTGGAAGCAGTTTGGTTGTAGGAAATACATGTAATGCTACGTCAATTTCTTAGAAATCTGTTAAAATATGCCAGAAGGTTTTTTCCTTTAAAAAAAAAAAAAAAATGAGGGGCGCCTGGGTGGCTCAGTCGGTTAAGCGGCCGACTTCGGCTCAGGTCATGATCTCGCGGTCCGTGAGTTCGAGCCCCGCGTTGGGCTCTGTGCTGACAGCTCAGAGCCTGGAGCCTGTTTCAGATTCTATGTCTCCCTCTCTCTCTGCCCCTCCCCTGTTCATGCTCTGTCTCTGTCTTAAAAATAAGTAAGCGTTAAAAAAAAAAACAAAAACGCAACTATAGCAAACACACTACAAACTGTCTTCCCCAAGAGTCTAAAATGATGTGGGCTCTAATCAATACACCTCACCACAACTTTAAAAGAGGATCAACTCTTGGGGCACCTGGATGGCTTAGTCATTTAAGCATCCGACTCTTGATTTCAGCTCAGGTCATGATCTCACAGTTCATGGGTTCGAGCTCCTCATCAGGCTCTGTGCTGGCAGCTTAGAGTCTGCTTGGGATTCTCTGTCTGTCTGTCTGTCTGTCTCTCTCTCTCTCTCTCTCTCCTTCTGCCCCTACCCTGTTTATACTCACTTTCTCTCTCTCAAAATAAATAAATAAACATTAAAAAAAAAAAAAAGAGGGGGTGTGGGAGTGGGGATGGATTAAATGGGTAAGGGACATTAAGGAAGACACTTGTTGGGATGAGCACTGGGTGTTATACATAGGGGATGAATCACTGGAATCTACTCCTTGAGATCACTGTTACACTATATGCTAACTAACTTGGATGTAAATTAAAAAATCACTTAATTTAAAAAAAAGGATCAACTCTTAAATGTTTTTGGATACAGACTATTGTCAAATTTACAGGATAAAAATTTTAATATTCTAAAGCGTCAACTTCAAATCACAAACAAAACAGACTACGCAAGTCCCTCACACCTCATGCTCTCAAGAGAAGTCATTCTGAGTAGGGAAAGGGCTAATATTAGGCAGTGCTAGATCAGGGACCCTCAGAGAGGCAGGCTGCAGCTACAAGTGGGAGGCTGAAGCAGCGGTGGGATTTTGGAAAAAAAAAGGATAAACGTATTCCAGACTTGCCTGGGCCAGTGTCCGGAGTGGAGTCTCACAAACTTTCAGATAAGGTCCCAATAAAAAGTCAGGGACACAAATCCTTGGTGGCAAAACAGTTGGGACGGGACCCCTCTCACTCTTGAGAGCTTTATGCCTTCTCTCAGTAAACTCTACTGCTTTGCCCACTCTCTGTTGGCACAAGATTCATGCTTGGACTCCTCTGTGCGACAAGGGCTAGAGTCCCTCCCAGCCTCCTGTAAAACTCCACCTCCTGAAGCCGCTTTCTCAACCTCAAAGCCCAGGGAGGGAAACCCTTCCTGACCTGCCAGGACTCCCTGGGGACTGCTCTTCTCCATCAGGCAACACCAGCACCAGCTTCCAAAACACACGCTCCCACCTTCCAGGGAGGTACTTGGCCACGAGGGATGGCAGGTCCAGGGGTGTCCATGCTGCATCACTGGAAGGAACAGAGCACAGAGGGTAAGCCAGTGCACAAGTCCCAGGCAGGAGAAGCACACATGGCAGGGGGATGACAGACCTCAGCAGTTGCTTGTGAAAGTGCTGAACCTTCATCTGGTGCACTGTCTTGTTCCTGAGCCACCGTAACCTACAAAGAAAGGAAGACACTGTGCCTTCATGAGGCCACCTCAGTACCCATAAAAGGAATTTGGTGAATATTTACTGATGTTCTGAGTGGAAAGTAACTGGTTAATAGTGTCTACTGATAGAGAATGGTTAGGAGACCAAGAAAACTTTTTCTGATAAACAGATCAGTCGGAGAATTTGTTCATTCCACAAATATCAAGCCCATGGGAGATGAGTAGTAAACAGACAAAAATCCTGCCCTCAAGAACAGTCATGGGAACAGAAGAAACTCCACCAGTGAAAATTGATAGATGTATCCAGAAAGACCAGAAGACAAAGATGTGATTCTAAGTAAAATTCAATTACCAGGCCCTGAGTGTTTTAAGTGGAAAAGGAGTGTGAAATCAAAGCATGTAGCACAAGTCATACATCCGGAACTAGAGGAAGAGACGACCTTCAAGAATATAATCCTGCATCTATTTTCACGTTATCTGATTCTCTCCACCTTCCCTCCAAACACACACGTTAATCCATGCTCTCCGTAAAGCCGGATGGGGCTGGGGAACACCAGGCGGCCATGGCAGGCTAAGTGCTGACCTGGTGCAGGAGATGCCCAGTTTCCCTGCATGGCCCAGATCCAGGAGGCCCTTGGCCAGATTCTCCTCAGCAATGGGGCACTCTGCACTGGGTGCCAATGCCTTCAGGCGGTTGTTCATGTCCACACAGCAAGGCGCTGCAGGGAAAGCCCGCATCTGGCGCCTCAGTTTTTTCCGGGCTGCGACGGCTTCCCTCCACCTGGAGGGCACAACAACATATCATCATTGGGTATTTTCAAGGTTACTACGAGGACCAATGCAAAACCACAGTCCAATGCTATAACGTAGGGAAGCACGTTTTCTGGCAATACATTTCAGTTTTTTTCAGCAATAGTCCTCAAGCTAAGAAATGAAACAATTAAAATTAACACTCAGGCACGGGAAATGCACAAGAGCAGATGAGTGGTGGTAAACAACAAAAGTAGTGAACTGAAGCACTGAAGCTCAATGATCTCTAGAAGCTAACTTGGCGATATGGATATGGATACAAGATACACACTCTGACCCAGCCAACACCACTCATGGGAACTTCTCTCCAGATATGTGTGCACCTGTACGAGATGTCTGTACAAGGACGACCACCACAGCACTCTGCCATAGCTAAAAAGAGAAGCCATGTGAAAGTCCACCACCGGAGAACTAGATGGGTCCTTTCTGGTTGCACTGACAACCCTGGGAAGAGTCCAATGTGCTGCTGTGGTGAGGCCTCCGCTTTCCCTCGAGTGGAGTAAAGACAGGTTAGCACAGATGCTGCCGTCTGTGCTAACAACCACAAAAAAGGGCAGAAGGCTTCTGGATGCATACTCAGCAGCTGCTGCTTCTGAGGAGGAAGATGGGTATGGAGACTTCTGTGGTACGGAGACTCACTTCTCCCTATATTCCCTCTTATATGGTTGAAACTACTTTAAGTGCTGTTACAAAATGACACATGATACAACATACACAGTACAAGCCCAAGTTTAAAGATTAACGACAGGGTCACCTAGTTGGCTCAGTCAGCTAAGCATCCAACTCTTGATCTCAGCTCAGGTCATGATCTCACAGTTCATGTGATCGAGCCCCACATCAAGCTCTGTGCTGACGGCCCAGAGTCTGCTTGGGATTCTCTCTCCCTCTCTCTCTGCCCCTCCCCTGTTCACGCACTCTCTTTCAAAATAAACTTGAAAAAAAAAATTTTAATACATAAAGATCCATGATAAAATAGTCACATACTTCCATCCAATTAAGAAGCAGTGGCCATGACCAGCACTGGGCCCTGCTCAATTATGCACGCTCTCACTCCCAAAGGTAACCGCTGCACTAAGTTTATGATCGTTAATTTTCCTTCTCTTCTTTAGGGTTGTACCATCACATAAATTTAAAACAATGTATTTAGTTTGAATATACCCTGCTTGTATGTTGTACAGATTTCCCTAAAAACTGCTTTTTTTCACTTATAGAAGTTTTAGAAATTCATCCATGTGGGTGCCTACAGCTAGAATTTGGCTTATTCAGAGCCATCTCCCTGCATCAAAAGCATTAGGTAAACGACAGAGAGCAACCTACGAATACTTGTCAAAATACAAAACAGCCCCCAATCTAATTCCTTATTTATCCCTTAGCGTTTACCCTTTAGGAAGGAACATATTCGTGGGTATGTATAATTGACTATATCTGAAAGTATCATCTCTGTAAAAGGCTCTCTCCACATGCATCCATTTCATCTGTAAGGACACAGGACTCACCGCTGGAGATACTTGCAGAAGCACTGCAGTTCCTGGAGGGTCTCCTTTGCAGTCTGGAAAATTTCCTCCCCAAGAAACAAGTCCACCAGGTGGGCACAGACATCCTCACAGCAACGGGCCATGCGGACTCTCTGGTCTGTCTCCACTGCATTCCTATAGAAGAGGATAATCAAGATGGGAGACACGGTACCCAGGGCCCACATACATTGAGAGCTTGCCCTAAAGTGGCAAGATTCCACATCCTTACTACTGAAATGCAATTGTGCCGCTGCCACAGAGAAGCTTTAAGATTTTCATTTTACTTTGGGGCGCCTGGGTGGCTCAGTCAGTTAAGCGTCTGACTTCAGCTCAGGTCATGATCTCACGGTTCATGAGACCCGCATCAGGTTCTGTGCTGACAGCTCAGAGCCTGGAGCCTGCTTTGGATTCTGTGTCTCCCTCTCTCTCTGTTCCTCCCCTGCTTACGCTTGCTCTCTCTCTCTCAAAAATAAGTAAATAAATATTAAAAAAAAAAAAAAAAGATTTTCATTTTATTTAATGCACAGACCTGTTAAGACAGAGGAAAAGACAAAAGTGGTATAGGCTACTAGATTATAGGTCCAATCAGGCCCTTGTAAACAGTCAATAAATAAACTTCTGTCTTAATAAATTAGTTACAAATTCTAATTTTCAAGTGACCATTAAAATAACTACAACACCTTCTCATCAGCACTATCTGATGTTTGCAATTAAAAGTGTCCCGGGCGCCTGGGTGGCGCAGTCGGTTAAGCGTCCGACTTCAACCAGGTCACGATCTCACGGTCCGGGAGTTCGAGCCCCACGTAGGGCTCTGGGCTGATGGCTCAGAGCCTGGAGCCTGTTTCCGATTCTGTGTCTCCCTCTCTCTCTGCCCCTCGCCCGTTCATGCTCTGTCTCTCTCTGTCCCAAAAATAAATAAACGTTGAAAAAAAAATTTTTTTTAAAAATAAAAGTGTCCCAAGAGCCGGCAGCCAAGATTGGCAGCCCATGTTTCAAATGGCAGTGGCCCTCAAGATAAACCAGAATCTAAATGAGATTTTTATGACAAAATTCTGTCAACCAAGGGAGCACGAACAATTTTACCAGATATATTTAGTCACAAAATCAAAGAAGCTTAAACAAGCAAGACATGTTTTCAATAGTCCTCTATGGCAGGTGGAGACAGTCCTGGTGCTGAGCTGAAGCCCAGGTCTCCTGGGACTGTGGAAAAATATATCAAGTCCCAGCTCTTACATATCTCCTAACACTCCTTCCTGGGATTAAGAACAGACATTGATCCATCACTTATGAGGTTTCGTGCTTAAACAGGGAAATAGACTCCCAATTATTAAAGATGCAAAGAAACATTAAACAAAACGCTCTGCCTCCTCGCTGTGTCCTCCATCTGCAATGGAATCTGTGCTCTGCCACAGTACAGTCCATCACTTTCAGGGCTACCTCAGGGTGGTTTAAGCACAAAGACAGATTTCCCTGCACACTGAACTTCTTTCTTCCCTGAAGCTTGACAGTGAAACTAATAAAGTTCTTAGGCAACCATCAACTTAATATAAACTACTAAACATATAAGATGTTATAGTATATAAGCCTCATGGTAACCACAAATCAAAAACCTATACTAGACACACAAAAAATAAAGAGAAAGGAATCCAAGCATAGTAGTAAAAAAAAGCCATCAAACCACAAGTGAAGACAGCAAAAGAAAGGAACAGAAAAAAACTACAGAAAAAACAGAAAGCTGTTAACAAAACGGCCATAAGTATATACGTATCAATAATTACTTTAAATGTAAATGCTCCAATCAAAACATACAGGGTAACTGAATGGATTAAAAAAATAAGATACATAGGGGCACCTGGGTGGCTCAGTCAGTTAAGCGCCCAACTTCAGCTCAGGTCATGACTTCAGCTCAGGTCATGATCTTGTGGTCCATGAGTGTGAGCCCTGCCCCAGGCTCTGTGTTGACAGCTCAGAGCCTGGAGCCTGCTTAGTATCCTGTGTGTCTCTCTCTGCCCCTCCCCCACTCACGCTGTCACAGTCTCTCTCAAAAAATAAATACACATTTAAAAAAAAAAAAAAAAGACCCATCTAAATGCTGCCTACAAGAGACTCACATCTGACCTAAAGACATATAGACTGAAAGTGAAGGGGTGAAAAACATATACCATGCAAATGAAGGGAAAAAAAAGCCAAGATAACAATACTTAGACAAAGTAAACTTTAAAACAAAAATCATAGCAAGAGACAAAACACAGACAAGAGACATAATGATAAAGGAAACAATCCCAACAGGAGAACATAACAATTATAAGTATCTATGCACCCAACATGGAAGCACCTAAATACATAAAGCAAATGTTAATAGACAAAAAAGAAAAACCGACAGTAATACATACAGTAATGACAGAGGACTTTAACACCATATTTACTTCATGGATAGATCATCCAGACAGAAAGTCAACAAGGAATCCATCTCTTTGAACAACATATCACACCAGCTGGGCCTAACAGTTATATATGGAACATTTCATCCAAAAACAGCAGAATACATTCTTTAAGCGTACGTGGAATGTTCTCCAGGACAGATCACATGTTAGGCCACAGAACATGTCTCAATAAATTTAAGAAGACTGAAATCACATCAAGCATCTCTTTCAAACACAACAGTACAAAACTATAAATCAACTACAACAAAAAAATCTGGAAAGAACACAAATACATGGGGGCTAAACAACATGCTACTAAAAAATGAATGGGGGCGCCTGGGTGGCGCAGTCGGTTAAGCGTCCGACTTCAGCCAGGTCACGATTTCGCGGTCCGGGAGTTTGAGCCCCGCGTCAGGCTCTGGGCTGATGGCTCAGAGCCTGGAGCCTGTTTCCGATTCTGTGTCTCCCTCTCTCTCTGCCCCTCCCCTGTTCATGCTCTGTCTCTCTCTGTCCCAAAAATAAACAAACATTGGAAAAAAAAAAAAATGAATGGGTCCACCAAGAAATCAAAAAAGAAAAAAATATATATACATATATATATGGAGACAAATGAAAATGAAAACACAACAGTTCAAAATCTTTGGGATGCAACTGTTCCAAGAGGGAAGTTTATAGCGATGCAGGCTCAAGAAACAAGAAAAATCTCAAACAACCTAACCTTACACCTAAAGGAGCTAGGGAAAAAAGAACCAACAAAATTCAAAGCTTATAGAAGGAAAGAAGTAGTAAAGATTAGAGCAAAAATAAATGAAACTGACAGTAGACAGTCATAGAAAAGATTACTAAAACCAAGAGCTGGTTCTTTGAAAAGATAGACAAAACTGATAAACCTTTAGCCAGACTCATCCAAGAAAAGAGAGGATTCCAATAAATAAAATAAGAAGTGAAGGAGAAGAAATAACAACTGACACCACAAAAATACAAAGGATTATAAGAAAATATTATGAAAAATTATATGCCAACAACCTGGACAACCTAGAAGAAATAGATAAATTCCTAGAAACACACAATCTTCTAAAACTGAAATAGGAAGAAACAGAAAATTTCAAAAGGTTACTAGTAATGAAATGGAATCAGTAATCAAAAAACTGCCAACAAACAACAGTCTAGGACCAAATGGCTTCACAAGTAAATTCTACCAAATATTTAAATAAGAGTTAATACCTACTGTTCTCAAAATATTCCAAAAAAGGAGAAGAGGAAGCAAAACACCCAAATTTATTCTACAAAACCAGCACTATTCTAATACCAAAACAGACAAAGATACTACAAAAACAGAAAATTACAGACCAATCTCTCTAATGAACACAGATGCGAAAATCCTCAACAAAATAGTAGCAGACTGAATACAACAATACATTAAAACATTATTCACCACAGTCAAGTGGGATTTATTCCAGAGATGCAAATGTTGGTCAATATTCACAAATCGATCAATATGACACACCACAAGAAAGGATAAAAACCATATGATCATCTCAACAGATGCAGAAAAAGGGTCTGACAAAATGCAACACCCATTCATAATAAAAAACCCTCAACAAAATGAAATAATAAACATCATAAAAGCCTCAACATAATAAAAGCCATATATGAAAAACTCACAGCTAACATCATATTCAACAGTGAAAAACTTGAGAGCTTTTCCTCTAAGATCAATAACAAGTCAAGGATGCCCACTCTCACCACTTGTATTCAACATAGTATTGGAAGTCCCAGCCATAGCAATAAAATAAGAAAAAGAAATAAAAACATCCAAATTGTTAAAAAAGTAAAACTGTCACTATTTGCAGATGATGTGATACTACATACAGAAAACCCTAAAGACTCCACCAAAAAACTATAAGAACTGATAAATGAATTCAATTAAGTTGTAGGATACAAAATTAATACACAGAAATTTGTTGCATTTCTATACACTAATGATGAAGTAGAAGGAGAAATTAAGAAAACAATACCATTTACAGTTGCACCAAAAAGAATAAAATAGCAAGGATAAATTTAACCAATGAGGTAAAAGACCTGTACTATAAAACGCTGATTAAAGAAACTGAAGAGGACTCAAATGGGAAGGTATTCCATGCTCATGGGTTGAAAGAGTTAATATTAATAAAGTGTCCATAATACCTAAAGCAATGTACAAATTCAATATAATCTCTATCAAAACACCAATAGCATTCTTCACAGAACGAAAACAAATAATCCTAAAATCTTTATGGAACCAAAAAGACCTCAAATAGTCAAACCAAACTTGAGAAAGAATAACGAAGTTGAAAGTATCACACTCTTAGATTTCATAATCTACAAAACTATAGTGATCAAAATAGTATGGTACTGGCACAAAAAGAGACACACAGACTAATGGAACAGGATAGAGGGCCCCTACCTACATGGTCAATTGTCTATAAACAAAGGAAGCAAGAATATACAATGGGGAAAAGACAATCTTTTCAACAAATGGTGTAGGGAAAACTGGACAGCTACATGCATAGGAATGAAACTGGACTACTTTCTCACACTACACACAGAAATATGAACTCAAAATGGATTAAAGACCTCAATCTGAGATCTGAGACCTGAAACCTTAACACTCCTAAAAGAAAACATAGGCAGCAATCTCTTGGGACATCAGCCTTAGCAACATATTTATGGGTAGGTCTCCTCAGGCAAAGGAAACAAAAGAAAAATCAACTACTGAGATTATACCAAAGTAAAAAGGTTTAGCACAGTGAAGGAAACCATCAGCAAAATAAAAAGGCAACCCAATGATGGGAGAAGATAGCTACAAATAAAAAATAAAAAAATAAAAGAGACAATATAGTACATAATATTGTAATTACGTTGCATCATGACAAGTGATGAATACACTTATCATGGTGAACACCGAATAATTTATAAAACTTTCAAATCAACATGTTGTACACCTGAAACTAATATAACACTGCATGTTAATTACACTTCAATTTTTAAAAAGTTAGTAAAGTTCTTAAGTGAGATGGCTCAAAATGATCTTTTAACATCTGAAACAAGGGAAGGGACCTCCTACTTGAGAAAATTAATGGTAAATGACTTGGTGTACAAGACTACCAATGAATTATTTTGCTAACAGACACTTGCCCACACCCAGCGCAGGGTCCACAATGAGGATGAGAGTGTATGTAAGTGAGGCCCTCTCTGTAGGCAACACATACCAAGTACATGGATGGCATTTTACTGTTTGGCTATCCAAAAGATATGCTACCCCCCTGTCCAAGTGAAACACAGCTAGCCTGAACTTCACCAGCCTGGCCACAGCACTTCAAAAACCCCATTTTGTCCCACCAGCCCACACCCTCAAACCACAACTTCATTTACTTCAACTCCTGGGAACAGGTTTCCCTCACGCATTCTGTCACCACAAGTTCTGTCAGCTCTGTAGCCAGGCCATGGCTCAGCTGAGTTAACACCAGTTCTCTCTCTTGTTTCAACCTAAGGGTAAGAGAAAAAAAAAGCACAAGAGTAATGTTTAAGAATAAAAAGTGTCAGTACACTCTGTGACCTCACGGGTCGGGATTTGAGTTGTGCCTCCTAATAAGCTGGCAGGCCCACTCCTCTAATCCCACCAGACATGACACACAGTCACCCACACCCCAGCTCCCCTGACCACCACCCTCACCCCCAACTCCAGCTACACGGAGGGCTGCTGCTCACAAGGTGGGTGTGGCCTCAGGACCCCCACCCACTCCCTGAGCTGCACTGCATGAGGATGCTGGGTGAGCCATGGGTTTCATGCTAGTGCAATGGACAACAGTAAGAGCATCCCAGGCCAGGGTGAATTCTGTCCTTTGTCCACACACCCCGACCTCAGGCGTACTGCAGGAACACGACACACTCACCTTTCCTCTTCAGCCTGCCGCCTCTCCTCCTCCTTTCGCTCCCTTTCCTTAGACACTTCCTCAGCTGCAATGTGCCTCAAAATGCCTGTGGTTGCAGCTGTTAACAGCTCCTCCATAGCAGCATTGGAAACACTATGCAGAGAAAAGTGGATATGATTCTAAATAAATAAAAGCCAAAGAAGCCACATAACTTCTAATATTAGCAAGGAAAAAATATATATTTAGCTTTTAGCATAAAAATTAAGCATGTGGTTAGAAACACACAATCAAAACTGACTCATGTAAAAACAGAAAATCTGAATGGGGTGCCCAGGTAGCTCAGTTGGTTAAGCCATCTGACTTTGGTTCAGGTCATAATCTCAGTTTGTAAGTTCGAGCCCTGAGTTAGCCTCTTCTGCTGTCAGCCTGGAACCCACTTTGGATCCTCTGCCCATCTCTTCCTGCCCCCCCCCCCCGCCCCGCTCATGTGCACGCACACGCTCTCTCTCAAAAATAAACATTAAAAAAAAAGAAAATCTGAATAGACCTATAACTTGTAAAGAGATTGATTCAGTCTTCAAAAACCCCTCCCAAGGGGCACCTGGGTGGCTCAGTCGGTTAAGCATCCAACTTCGGCTCAGGTCATGATCTCACGGTCCGTGAGGTCAAGCCCATGTCAGGCTCTGTGCTGACAGCTCAGAGCCTGAAGCCTGCTTCAGATTCTGTCTCCCTTTCTCTCTGACCCTCCCCCGTTCATGCTTTGTCTCTCTCTGTCTCAAAAATAAATTAAAAAATTAAAAAAAAACAAAAATAAAAACCAAAAACCCCTCCCAAAAAAGGAAAGTCCAGAACCAGATGGCTTCACCATTAATTCTATCAAACACTTAAAAGAAGAACAGCCCTTCTCAAACTCTTCCAAAAACCTAAAGAGGAAGAAACACTTTTTAACACTTGAGGCCAGCATTACTCTATCTGAAACCAAAACCAGACAAAGACACTATAAGAAAATCACACACCTGGGTGCCTGCATTGCTCAGTTGGTTAAGCCTCTCTGTCTCACGCTTTGTCTCTGTCTCTCAAAGATGAATAAATGTTAGAAAAATTTTTAAAAAAGACAACCACACACCAGGGGTGCCTGGGTGGTTCAGTCAGTTAAGCATCTGACTTCAGCTCAGGTCGTGATCTCACAGTTCTTGAGTTTGACCCCTGCATCAGGTGAGCTCGAGCCCCATTCCAAACTCTGAACTCTGTCTTCCTCTCTCTCTGCAGCTTGTGGGATTCTCTCTCTCCCTTTCTCTGCCCCTCGCTCACACTCACGTTCTCTCAAAAATAAATAAATAACCATACACCAATATCCCTTATGCATACTGACAGAAAAAAAAATCCTCAACAAAACAACAAACCAAAATTCACCAATATATTTAAAAGATTATACAAAATAACCTAGTGGGATTTACTCCTGGAATGCAAGGAATAGTTCAACAAATGAAAAACAATGTAATACAAACACATTAAAGAACTGAAGGGGGGAAAACCCACGTGATCATCTCCATTGATGCAGAAAGAGCATCTGACAAAATTCAGCACCAGTTTCATGATGAAAACACTAAAAAAAAATAGAAATAGAAAGGGACTTCCTGCACACGATATAGTCTATATAGGAAACACTCACAGCTAGCATCAGATTCAGATATGAAAGACAAAGTTTTTCCTCTAAGACCAGGAACAAAACAAGGATGTCCTATTTGCTGATTCTATTCAATACCATATTGGAGATTATAGAAAAATAAAAAACATCTAAACTAGAAAGAAAACTTTATTCATTGAGGACATGATCTTGTACACAGAAAATCCTAAGAAATCCACTCAAAACCTATCAGAACTAATAAACAAGTTTAGCAAAACTAGAATATAAGGATCAAAAATTCAATGGTATTTATTTCTATCACTAGCAATGAGCGTTCTAAAAATAAAATTAAAACAATCTGATTTACAATAGCAGTGAAAAATACAGCAATTAGGAATAAATTTAATCAAGGAAATTAAAGACATGTACAATGAAAAACACAAAACACTGCTGAAATTAAAGATGACCTGAACAAACAGAAAGCCCATGTGAATAAACTGGAAGACTTTTTAAAAAAAACAATCATCTGGGACACCTGAGTGATTCAGTCAGTTAGGTGTCTGAGTCTTGATTTCAACTCAGGTCATGATCTCATGGTTCATGAGACTGAGCCCCACGTCAGGCTCCACACTGACAAGGTGGGGCCTGCTTGGGATTCTCTCTCCCTCTCTCTTTGCTCCTCCACACATACACATGCACGTGCATGTTCTCTCCCTCCCTCTCTCTGGAAGGAAGGAAGGAAGGAAGGAAGGAAGGAAGGAAGGAAGGAAGAAAAGAAAGAACGAAAGAAAGAAAAAAGAAAGAAAAGAAAAAAACCTTTAAAAATAATCTATGGGGCACCTGGGTGGCTCAGGCAGTTAAGTGCCCAACTTCAGCTCAGGTCATGATCTCACAGTTCATGAGTTTGAACCCCTCATCAGGCTTGCTGCTGTCAGTACAAAGCCCCCCTTCATATCCTCTGTCCCATCTCTCTGCCCCTCCCCAGCTTGCACTCTCTCAAAAATAAACATTAAATAAATAGAGTCAACATTTTTTAGAAACCTTAAAAAAATATATAATAGTAATCTTCTATGCCCAACATGGAGACTGAATTCACAACCGCAAGGTCAAGAGTCACCTGCTTTATCAACTGAGCAAACAAGGTGCCCCTAGACTGGAAGACTTAATGTTAAGATGTCAACACTACCCAAAGCAATCAACAGATTCAATGCATCACTATCAAAATCCCAAAGAGATTTGGGAAAAATTCATCCTAAAATTCATATGGAATTTCAAGGGACCCCAAATAGTGAAACTGCCTTGAAAAAGAGAAACAAATTTGAAGGACTCATGCTTTGTGATTTCAAAGCTTACTACAACTCACTACAAAACTACAGTAATCAAAACAAAGTACTAAAACAGACATATGGATCAACAGAACAGACTAGAGAATCCAGGAAGAAACCCTCACGTATATGGCCAATTGATTTTCAACAAGGGTGCCAAGACCATTCAAAGAGGAAAAGACGGTTGTTTCAACAGCTGGTGCTGATAAAACTAAGTACTCATATACAAAAGAATGATGTTGAATCTTTATCTTACACCATATATGAAAACGAAACATGGATTGAAGACCTACACTTAAGAGCTAAAACTATAAAGGTCTTAGAAGAAAACACAGGGAAATAATAATGTTGGATTTCGCAATTTCTTGAACATGACACCAAAAGCACAGGCAACAAAAGAAAAATTAGATAAAATGGACTACATAAAGCAAAACAAAACAAATGGACTCTATAAAATTTAAGACTTGTGTAGATTGAAGGACACTATCAAGAGAGTGAAAAGGCACAGAAAAGACATCCCCAAACAGACTGGGAAAAAATATGTGCAAATCATATATCTGAAAAGGGATTAAAATCCAGAACATAAAAGAACTCCTACAAACTCAACAACAAAAAAACAATTCAAAAATGGCCAAAGGACTTAAATATAGATTTCTCCAAATAAGATACACAAAAGACCAATAGGCACACAAAAACATGCTCGACATCATTAGTTACTAGGGAAGTGCAAATCAAAACTACAATGAGATACCACTTCATACCCATTATGATAGTTACTATAAAAACATTTTTTTTAAAAAAGATACTATGTGTTGGCAAGAAGGTAGAGAAAATGGAATCCCTGTGCACTGCTGGTGAGAATATAAAATGGTGCAACTGCTGCAGAAAATAGTTTGGCAGTTGTTTAAAAAGTTAAAAATAGATATGATCTAGTAATTCCACTCCTAGGCTTATACCCATAAGAACTGCAATCAGGGAATCAGTTATTTGTACACCAATGTTCATAACAGCATTATTCAGAAGGTAGCATAATCAAAAGGTAGAAATAATCCCAAGGGTCCATCAATAAATGAACAAAATGTGGTGTGTATACACGTTACGTATGTTTGTAAAGTTGACTCTTGAACAACACAGGTTTGAACTGCACAGGACCACTTACACACAGAATACTGTAAGTATACTTTCTCTTCCTTGTTTTTTCCCTGATGATCTGAATAACCGTTTCTTTTCTCTAGCTTACTTTATTGTGAGAATGCAGTATTTAATACCTTAACATACACAACATATGTTGACTATTGATATTATCAGTAAGGCTTCCAATCCACAAATTGTTAACAGTTAGGATTTTGGGGAGTCAAAAGTTATACTTGATCTTTTAATTTAATATTTGTTTATATTTGAGAGAGAGAGTGCGCAAGCAGGGGAGGGGCAAAGAGAGAGACAGGGACAGAATGTGAAGAAGGTTCCATGCTCTGAGCTGTCAAGACAGAGCCCGATACAGGGCTTAAACCCATGAGCCAGGATCATGACCTGAGCTGAAGTTGGACGCTTAACTGACTGAGCCACCCAGGCGCCCCAGTTATACTCGGTTTTTGACTGCACAGGGGGTTGGCACCCCTAACTCCCTATGTTGGTCAAGGATCAACTGTACATTTTAATAGAGTATTATTCAGCCATAAAAAGGAATAAAATGCTGACACACGCTACAATGTAGATGAACTTGAAAACATTCTTGTGTCTAAAAAAAGTCAGACAAAAAAGGACAAATACTATTATGATGCCACTCATGTGAGGTACCTAAAAAAGACAAACTCATAAAGACAGAAAGTAGAATAGAGGTTACCAGGAGTTGGGGAAAGAGAAGAATGGGAAACTATTGTCTAATGGGTATAGCTTCTGTTTGGGATGACAAAAAAGTTCTGCAAATAGACTGTGGTGAAGGATACCATTAATGTACTTAATGTCACTGAACTGTACACATAAAAATGGTTGATTTTTTTATGTACCTTTTATCAAAATAAGTTGAGCCAACAGAAATCATATTTATTCTTATTTCAAGCAAACAGAAAATATGTATCTGACTCTAGTATAAGAAAATGAATCAACAAAATTAATCCTTTTGAGTCATCTACATTTATACAGGTAAAATAATGCTTTTTAATCATTGTGTGGTTTCATATGTAATAGAATTTTTTTTTTTTTTTTTATTTGAGAGCGAGAGAGAGCAAGCATGCAAAATGGGGGGAGGGCACAGCGAGAGAGAAAGAATCTTTTTTTTTTTTTTAATTTTTTTTTAATGTTTATTTATTTTTGAGACAGAGAGAGACAGAGCATGAACGGGGGAGGGTCAGAGAGAAGGAGACACAGAATCTGAAACAGGCTCCAGGCTCCGAGCTGTCAGCACAGAGCCTGACGTGGGGCTCGAACTCACAGATCGCAAGATCATGACCTGAGCCGAAGTCGGCCGCTTAACCGACTGAGCCACCCAGGCACCCCTAAAGAATCTTAAGTAGGCTCAGCGCTCAAGGCTCAACTCCATCCATGACCCTGGGATCTTGACCTGAGCCAAAATCAAGAGCTGGAAGTTCAACCTACTGAGCTACCCAGGCACCCTAGGATTTTTAAAACATGTTTAAAATCCTTAAGAGTCTGATTTACTAGGGGCACCCGGGTGGCTCAGTCGGTTAAGGATCCAACTTCAGCTCAGGTCATGATCTCACAGTTTTGTCAGTTCAAGACCCACATCAGGCTCTGTGCTGACGGCTTGGAGCCTGGAGCCTGCTTCAGATTCTGTGTCTCCCTCTCTCTCTGCCCCTCCCCTGCTCATGCACAGTCTCTCTCTGTCTCAAAAATAAACATTAAAAAAAAAAAAAATCTGGTTTACTGGGACACCTGGGTGGCTCAGTAGGTTAAGTGTCTGACTTCAGCTCAGGTCATGATCTCACGGTTCATGAGTTTGAGCCCTGCACTGGACACTCCACTGTCAGCACAGAACCTGCTTCAGATCCTCTGTCTACCTCTCTCTTTGCCCCTCCCCCATTTGTGCTCTCTCCCTCTCTCTCTCTCTCTCTCTCAAAAAAAACATTTAAAAAAAGGAATCTGATTTACTACATTAATTGGCTTTAATTAACTTTATGAAAGTTTTTTAAACGCTTAGAAAGGTTTTCATTATTTAAATTTCTTTTTTAATGTTCATTTATTTTTGAGAGAGAGAAAGAATCAAAGCACGAGCAGGGAAGAATAGAGAGAGAGGGAGACACAGAATCCGTAGCAGGCTCCAGGCTCTGAGCTGTCAGCACAGAGCCCAACACAGGGCTCAAACCCACGAACTATGAGATCATGACCTGAGCTGAAGTCGGATGCTAATCAACTGAGCCACCCAGGCGCCCCAAAAAGATTTTCATTATTAAATTTATTAAGACTAGATATTTAAAATATTAGAATCAAATATATAAAATTTGTAAGTGTAACTTGAAATCTCTAAAGAAATTTCATCACAGTATAAGATGCAAATTATAGAAAACGTTTAAGGAAATTTCACCTGTCAAATTTATAAAGTAAAACAATCCTAGATCACATAAAGTATTTTTAATTCTTAACAGAGAATAAACAAATTTTTACTTTACTAGAATTTAAAGGCACGTTTAAAGTTTTAAGAAAAAACAGGTTTTCAATTCACACTTTAATAAACCTAACATTGGGGCGCCTGGGTGGCGCAGTCGGTTAAGCGTCCGACTTCAGCCAGGTCACGATCTCGCGGTCCGGGAGTTCGAGCCCCACGTCGGGCTCTGGGCTGATGGCTCAGAGCCTGGAGCCTGTTTCCGATTCTGTGTCTCCCTCTCTCTCTGCCCCTCCCCCGTTCATGCTCTGTCTCTCTCTGTCCCAAAAATAAATAAACGTTGAAAAAAAAAATTTAAAAAAATAAATAAATAAATAAACCTAACATTGCTCAAAAAGCACACACAAACAAGAACTCCATGCCATTGACAGAGACGGTGAGGAACATGAACAGTCACACCCACCTAGAGGGCAGGACCAAAGTTAAGCCTGTACAAATGAGCAGCTGTGACCTCCTGTCCAAGACTGTCAGCAGCTCTCGGAGAGGAAATGTAGAGGGATGGGGCTCGGCCCCAGCGAGCAGACACCTTCAGAGCAGAAAGGGCCCAGGACTTACCCCAGAGCTGTGGTCGCAAAGGCCGCTCCAGCGGCGCCAACCTCCTCGCAGTCCCTCTGAAGAACCTCCTGGATGAGCTCATCCACCACCTGAGCCAGGTCCTAAGGAGAGGTCACATGGGGGTCAGGGCAACGGCAGTGAGAAACACTGCCTCAATCCAGACTGACCTTAAAACCAATCTAGCTGCACAGGCTAAGGGTACTGAAAACCTTCACAGAACCAACCGGTCACGGAGCAACCCCTCTGGGGCCAAAAAAAACTCCCTTCACGACCCATCAGTGGCTACTTGTCTGAGGGCATCTAACAGTCCTCACGTAGGAACTGGCTACGCTGCTTCGGGAAAGGTTTCCTGCTAATGAACACAGAGGAGACTTCTGGAGAGGCCAAGGCAAGCCTGCTGCCTGCTCAGTGACGCCATGCCACCCCCACATCCTATCAAACATCGTCAGTCTCTGCAGCCATTCTTCACAATCCTCTCAGGCCTCCTTAATCATGACCAAAACCGGCCCAAGCAACAGGGTGGCAAGCCCAATCCCACAACCTGTGTGGCCAGTGTGCACATGGTGCTGCGTGCCTGTGGCCCCACATGTCCCTAGTCAACATGCCCACTGGCTCCCTGGAGCGAGCAGTGTCGAATATCACTCAGAGCACGCACACCAGGGCCACAAGATGGTGCTGGGACAGGACGCACTGAAGAGCTGCTCTGACAACTGTGCCCAAGACGGGGGAGCATCAGCCCCAGCTCAGCCATCCGAGGCCAAGTGACCGCAGGCCGGGTCTCTCCCAGGACCCCCTGCAGGAGACCAGACAACACAGCCCACTCCACAGGGGAGAGGGTAGTCCACAGAGACCCATGCGTCTGCAGAGTTCTCAATGCAGGGCCGCACCTACTTCAGCTGTCATGTTACTTCCAAAAAACCCTCAGCGCCTTCTCTAGTCTTAGCTGTAGCCCTTTCAAACAGACACACAGGCAAAGAGCTAGGGAGCCTGGCGCAGCCTGTGCTCGGAGCCCCAAGCTCCTTGCCTAAAAGACAAAGGCTTAAGCTTCTCCAGGGCCAGGGTCCTAGGACCTGCCGCGGCTGGCACTCAGAATATTCTAGAGCCACAAGCGCAACCACCTTCATGGGAGTGATCCACAGACAGAGGTCGGACTGGACGTCAGACGCTGTTGGTGACACTGATATGCAACTGGCTCCTCAGAGCCCTGATCTGGAAGATTCCTTACCGCATCAGAGTACGCAGGTGCAGGCCTCGGAGGAAGCAACTCAGGCTGCACAGGGGGCGGCAGGGGGGCCTGCACAGGTGGCTGGAAGAGGCCAGGCACTGTGCTCGGAGTTGGTGCCGGGAAGTGAGGCAGAGAAGCTGGTGTGGGTGCAGGGATGGGAAGAGGCTGCTGGAGAGCAGGTGGGGGCACATCTGCCTCTGTACCACACGCCTCTCCTTTCCCCTCACCTGCAAGGGAAGAGGCAAGTGTGGGCAAACAGGGCAACCCCTGGGCACCCACAGTGATCCTTACTGGCCACCCTCCCAAGCAATGTCACAGGGGACGGTATGTGCTTCACCTGTGGGAACCAAGCACTATGACATCAGGGAGCCATTCGAGCCACTCTTAAGAGGAGCAAAAGACATGAGCACTGAGCCAATACCCACCCGACCTACCCCTCACCCTTAAAACAAGACAGATGCTCCTGGCTCCCAAGAGGCTTCCTGAAGGGGCAACAGCTAGTTCCGTCACGTAACGCAGCTCCTCACCTGAGTCCAAGCCGGGTCTCTGAGTGCCTGTGGGCAGCTCCGCAGCCAGGCTCTCCCCAACGTACTTGTTCTGGGAGTTGAAACTGCACACGGGAGTGTGACGAGGGATGGGGGGCAATGGCCCTCCATTCACGATTTCCCCAACCGACACTGTCAGCTTCCTGGTAATAACCACCGACTTCCTGGCCTTGGATAACCCCTCTGGTTCCAGGAACGAGGACCGGTTCAGCTCAACACAGCTACCCAGACCACAAAGAACCCACGGAGAGGCGTTACACAGGTAAAAAGCCAACCTTTACTTTCTCAGTGCCCAGCAGAAACGCTGAAAGCCCTGTCCCCATCATTGGGTCACCCCACAGCCATGTGTAAATGAGGAGGCAGTAAAAGCTGATTTGGCAGCTGAGCCCACAGTACCCACAGCTGCCAGGCTGGACATTTCCTTGTGACACGGGCCTCGTGACTCCCGGCCTAGTTGTAGACAGCCACAGGTAGAACGCCAGACACCTACGTGCTCCTGTCTTATTCCAAAGCTGCCACGTTTCTTTGAGGACTGCAGAAAGCAGATAGGAAGGGGCTGGCAATAAGGAGTTAAGAGGAGGGAAGGGGTGGAGAAACCCCAATGGGCAATAAGATGTTGGGTGCATGTGCACGCACGTGAGTAAATGGTGCATATTATGGTGCCATTTTCTGGGAGAGGGTCCACGCGTTTCATAAGGTTCTCAAAACACTGACTCCAAGCAGTGGAGGAGCCCCTGGCCTGGCCCACTGGTGCCTGTCTGGACCACCAGAGGTGGGTAGTGGTCAGTCAGGGGCCAGCAGCAGTCATCCTCAAGAAACAGAAGAAGAAAGACCCTAACCTTTACCTGTAGGATCTTCAGTAACGCATGAAAAACCCTGATTCTGGAGTTGCAAAGAAATGGGTCTGAACTCCAATCCACTGACGAGCAGCGTGTGACCTGAGGATGCTCCCCAGCCATTCTGAGCCTCGCTGATTTCACCTGCACCCCAGGGAGGCAGCATGTGGAATGTGCCCTCTGGGGCCTGGCATGTAGCTGGCACTTCCCAGACCCTCATCGGAATTAAAAACAAACAAAAAAACGAAAACAAAAACAAAGAGAGGCCACCTCTCTGCTCTTACCCATCAGAGACAGTGAGACCGTGGTAGTTCAGGAAGTCTGTGGCCTCCTCACAATCTCTGAAGAGCAGCATGCGCACCACGCCATCCAGGGGAAAGACGGTGGAGCGCTGCGTGCTCACGGTGTACGCTATGTTGAGCGCCCGGAGAGCATCCTTGCGGATCTGAAGAGACAAGATGAATCACTACAGGGTCAAGGGGCCAGTTATCCCATAGCCACAGAATTGCCAGCATAGGGCAAAGCGTCCTGCTCTAGTCCCTCTGGAAAGCAATCTGGCACTAAGGAGCCTCGGCTTAGCAATCAGCAGGGAATTTGCTCAGCAGAAGATAACCAGAAATGCAAGCAAAGCAATCAGTCTCAGACACAGGAAAAGTCAGGCCATGAAGGCTTTAATTAAAAGAAACCCTAGAAGACAGGGCACCATCAGTGGCTCAGTCGACTGAGCATGTGATTTCAGCTCCGGTCATGATCTCAGTTCGGGAGTTCAAGACCCACATCAGGCTCTGTGAGCGCAAAGCCTGCTTCTGATCCTCTCCCCCCCCCACCCCTCCCCTACTTGTGTTCTCTCAAAAATAAATAAAACAAACAAAAACAAAAACAAAAAAAGAAACCCTAGAAAACAAATTGTCCATCAACAAACAGGTCATGTGGAAAGTCAACTACGCATCCTCCACTTGACAAAAAGCTGTGTGGCAATAAAAATTACCACAGAGATGATGGAGTGAAACAGAAAAATGCATAAATGACACGAAATTTGTAACAAGTGCTTTAGAAAAAAAAGAAAAAAAAGAAAAAAAGGGAAAGTGCTAACAAAAATTACATGTGTACGTGTGGGCGCTAGGACTCTGGGTGACCCCTTGCTTCCCCTTGCAGCGCTCTTTAACCCTACCAGTATTTATCCAGTGTTTACTTTGCACCTGGCATGGTTACTGCTGAGCACACAACAATGCACAAAACAAAATCCCTGCCCCAATGACTGGCATGCCAGGGAGAGACCGACGATGAACAAGATGAATCTGTGAAATACACAGCACATGTAATGGTGACAGTACAACCAAGGAAAGAAGGCAGGGGAGAAGGGCAGGCGGGCAGGGTGGGCCCTGCTGAGATGGTGGCAACCAAGACAACACCAGAAGGTGCCATATGTCTCTGTAAGGAGAAAGAACAGCAGCAGGAACAGCAAGTGCAAAGGCCCTGTGGCAGGAGTGTGCTGGGGTTGAAGGGACTGGAAGAGTCACAGCAGGTGGAGGTGAACAAGGAAGAACCCTATGGGACCATGTCAAACACACTATTTCTCTAAAGAAAAAGCACTTAGATGTCTTTTTGCTCAAAGTTATTAAAATGGGAACAAATGGCCAACATCCTAATGTTAAATAATCATTTCAAAGTATTAATTATCAGCTTTATTTGTTGCATGTACAGAGTTCCACAAGTAGCATGTTGTTTAAAATCTTTTCATTGGGGCGCCTGGGTGGCGCAGTCGGTTAAGCGTCCGACTTCAGCCAGGTCACGATCTCGCGGTCCGTGAGTTCGAGCCCCGCGTCGGGCTCTGGGCTAATGGCTCAGAGCCTGGAGCCTGTTTCCAATTCTGTGTCTCCCTCTCTCTCTGCCCCTCCCCCGTTCATGCTCTGTCTCTCTCTGTCCCAAAAATAAATAAATGTTGGAAAAAAAAAAAAATTTTTTTTAAATCTTTTCATTTGTTCCAGAATTTTGGTTCTGTTGGCAACTGTCAGACATGACAGTGAGCAGACTTGCACAAGACCGTTTGCCTGGACTAAGACCATGGGCTTAGTCACTGTTTATCACTGAACTTGATGTGTGACCAAAGAAAAATAACCTGGAGTCACAGAACCAGCTGGTCACATCCTGAGACACCCCCACCCCAAGCAGCCTCCTCCCCACCAAGCAGACCCCTCACAGCTGGGGGGCAGCACAGTGTGTCTGCTGTCAGGGTTGGGGCTAAAGACCTGACTTGAGGAATTTCTGGCATTCAAGCTCTGTGTAAAGCACCAGGTAAGAGACCAGTCTTCCCCAGGTTTGTAACCCCAAGGCACAGCACAGTACTCAGCAAAGAACAGGCCCTCAAGATATTTATTGGGACGAATTTAGCATCATCACGTTCATTCCAAAAATAACACTTAAGATTTTTAAGTTAGGGATTTTGCATGTGCAATTTTTGATTTTCAGTTTCCATGAATGATAATAATGCTGAACTCAAGTCATATATATTTTTTTTTATTGAGAGAGGGAGCATGTGAGCAAGGGCATAGAGAGAGAGAGGGAGAGAGAGAAAAAAGAGGAAATGATAGAATAAGAGAATCCCACAAGGGAGAGAGAGAAAGGGAGGAGGGGGGAAGTGGGACTCACCTGAAGCGGGGCTCGTGCTCACCCCATTCAGGATTTAAACTCATGAACCATGAGATCATGACCCGAGCCAAAGTCAGATGCTTAACCAACTGAGCCACCCAGGCGCCCAAGTCATATCACTCTAAAGAAATTTGTCTGATCTGAACCTAACAATAGTATATTCCACTGCACAGCCTTTTCCGTCAGTAGTCTATGGCGCCAACCCCTGTAAAACAAGGTACCCCAGTAACCCTCTCAGAGGGCTAGCGCGAGAGGGTTACACAAGAGTCAGCCCAGGACCTGCTGAAATGTTCTCAGAATAGAGAAACACTTAAATATCAAAAGTAACAATCTGCTTTCTTTCAATTCTTCAAGTACAGCTACGTTACTCACCTGATTAAAGTAACAATGTAAAAGACATGCGTTCAGATAAGAAGCCGATTGGACCAGTTTGAAAAATCTCACAAAATTATTACTGTTCAATGCAGCAAAAGCCTGAACAGCAAATTTCACTTCGGAGGAATTTCTAACAGCAGGATGGAACTGTTGTACTTCTCTGTCAATTAAAGGAGATAAAGAGATTAGAAATTTATTTTTAATTAGACAAAATTTCCATGAAAACCAGATGTGATTTAAAAAAACAAAGATTTCAACCATATGGAGAAAAAGGGACTTAATGGTGGGTGACACGTGCCACTCTGTTAGATTAGTAATTTCGAAGCTGCCACTCTTGGACTAGATTGGGAACAATGGTGTTCTCTAAAAAGATGGTAAATAAACAAATTCACGTAATAATCAATTTAAGGATTATCAAAGAGTTACTTTAATGCCAAATGACTGCAAGCTGTTTTCACAATGATGATGTCTAAACAAAACCTAACTTTGCTATGTAAGTGAACAGCTGACTGAGTCACTCAAGAGAAGAAAGGCACCCGTCATCCCTGAAAAGACCACACTTCCGTTTTCCATAACCAGTTTATCTCCGGGACTGAATTTTAAAACTAAAAATCAGTAACATTTCGATATTGTTTAACAAGGTTCTTAGGGAAAACAGTAAGCTAAAAAAGTTTCAGCATAAATAAGAGAGTCTCGGAAATAAAGGAGTCACTGGCTGTCACCAAGTCCGGTTGACCAACAACAGGGACAGAGACTCAGGGGATTCTGCTGTGTTTTCTCCTATAAATGTCCACCTGTGTAGCAGATCAGTATTTAAAGTTCATTCTTTCTTAATATCCCCCTACAAACATTCGTTTCACACAATTTTTCCCTCTCCTATCACTTAGTTCTTTGAGGAGGCGTGTGTGGACGCATGTAACAGGAAACACGCCTGGACACAGCAAACTGCTGACAGCTCTTGACAGGGCGCCCTGGGCTTCCCTGTCCTCCCTCATTTGCCTCTTCTGTTCAGGCAGATTCCTTCCTCGTCTTCTCACTGACAAAGAGAAACTGTTCTCACAAAGGATCTGGGGCCTACTCTGACTGCCGCCGTCAGCACAGCCCTGTCCTGGGGCCCCCTGCGCCTCCGCTCAACAGAGCACACAGCCCAGCCCAGGCTGCTTACTGTCAAGCCCACACTCAACACCAGACAGACTCTGCACTGCCAGCTGCCATGAACCCTAACAGCTCTCTTCCTGTTTAAACCCTACTTTTCCAGACAACTTAGGTTAGTTTCTGACTTTGAAAATTTACCTTAGGATGTCCCCCTTATTGAGATTGAGCAGAACGTTGTAGCCCTGGAACTCTGCTTCGCTGGCACAGAACACACCCTTGTTTCTTAGGTCCTGGTACATCTCCTTCAGACTCTGAAGGCACTTGGTCATGTTCTCATTGTTGATCTTGGCATCAAAAGAGGACATGGGCTCCTCACACATGAAGTGAGCACAGTGGATATGGAACCGAGTACACTTCTCAATCAGGGATACCGTCACAGGGTCACACAAGTGCTGCTGTGTGATGTCCTGGCCATGAACGAGAGGGAGTATTATACACGCACACACCTCATCCACACACCTTACGTACATACGTGTCTCCTATACACACAGATCTCATGCACCTATTTCCATGCAGAAAGAACCAAATGTGAGAAAAATTAGGATTACCTGAATTTCTCTCATCAATTTGAAATAAAGTGCATGAAGCACATTTTAAAAGGACTTTGTAATGATTTACTATGTTTTTAATGTTCATTTGAGAGAAAGAGAGTATGTGCATGTGCATGAACAGGGGGAGAGAGAGAATCCCAGGCAGGCTCCATGCTGTTGGCACATGGCCTGACGTGGGGCTCGAACCCACGAACTGTAAGATCATGACCTAAGCCGAAATTAAGAGTCAGATGCTCAACCAACTGACCCACCCAGACACCCCTGTAATAATTTTAAATACAGCATATTCTTTTACACAGATGAGTAAAATGAGAACTCTCCCTTCAACTCTGGAATTCTCATGCATTTTCTAGTTTCCTGATCGAAAGTGACTGATACCTTCCGAATGCCCCGTGTGCGGTTCCACACGAAGTCGTACCAGTCCCGCAGACTGCCCTCCTTCTGGTCCATGATCTGGGACACCAAGTAGTCCATGGTCCTGCTGAGCACTGCCGAGGGCCGAAGCTCATGCGGCAGGGGCTCTTCCTGATCAGCAGAGGAGCGGCTGTACTCCTTCACGGCTGCTGCGTGATCCACCTGAGGACACAGAGTGGGAACAAACCTGTGAGTCAGGTGCTGGGCCAGCTTCCCCACAGCTGTGCCTTAAAATGAAGGGGAAAATCACCCACAAACTCATACAAGATCAAAACTACAGAACACAATATTCAAATGTAAAATTTCTGTTTGAAAGTAATGACCAAAATTCAAAAACAAATGAGAAACTTGTTTTTGGCAAATATGACAAGGAGTGAAGAAGCAGAAGGAATATAAGTGGAGGCACATGCCTGGCTCAGTCGGTGGAGCAGGCAACTCTTGATCTCAAGGTTCTGAGTTCGAGCCCCACACCGGGTGTAGAGAATACTTAAAAATAAAATCTTAAAAAAAAGGGGGGGGGGAATAGAAGTAGAGATACATGTGCATGGCCCCAAGGGCAGAGGTGTGACACGTTAAGGGACTCTGAAGCATTTTAACATAACTTAGCCACACTCAAACACCAAAGTAAGTCTACATGGATTAGAAAGGAAATGGAGACAGCAGCAGGGGGGCCCATGGGGGCTGCACAGCTGCACACAAAGGCCTGGAGCTGTCCCACCTGCAAAAGGAGGCTGAAGACACATGGCCAAAGGCAGAAGCCCAGATGTCCACAGACTGAGCCCCAGGCATCCACCTCAAGCTGCCATCATTGTCCCCTGGGGCAGGAGCCTCTGCTGTGATGCAGAGATGATGATGACAGCATGCAACTCTCAGTCTCACGGTTACAAGCTCAAGCCCCACACTGGATGCAGGGATTACTTAAAAATAAAATCTTAAAAAAAAAAAAAAAAAGCAGCCAATAGAGGAGACACCTATAAGCAAAATTAACGAAGAGAAATTAACAAAAATTTAAATTTTTTTTAAAAATTGACAAAGGATTGGGGCGCCTGGGTGGCTCAGCCAGTTAAGCGTCCAACTTCAGCTCCGGTCATGACCTTGCAGTCTGTTAGTTCGAGCCCCACGTCGGGCTCTGTGCTGACAGCTCAGAGCCTGGAGCTGCTTCAGATTCTGTCTCCCTCTCTCTCTGCCCCTCCCCTGTTCACACTCTGTCTCTCAATAATAAATAAACGTTAAAAAAAAAAATTGACAAAGGATCTAAAATGGTGATTTCTGAGAAACAGTTTGGGAACATGCATTGACATACATATGTTCAGGACCTTGAAAAAAGGTCATACCGTCTGATGTAGTAATTTAATTCTTAGGATCTATCAGAAGGAAATAACCTAAATACTTTAGATTCATTATACACAACATGCCCAGTAGAATCATTAATAAAATTTAAATATTAAAAACAGCCTATCTAGTGATTGCAAAATGGTAAGTTTTAACAGTTACATAAATCAATTAACAGGCTGTCATTTAAAACATGCTGAGTTACGCCTGGGTGGCTCCGTCAGCTGAGCATCTGACTCTTGATCTCGGATCAAATCATGATCCCAGGGTTGTGGGACAGATCCCCACACTGGGCTCTGCACTGACAGCACAAAGCCTACTCTCTTTCTCTCTCTGCCCTTTCCCCCATTCTCACGCACTCTCTAAAATAAAAATAAATAATGCTGAGTTTATCAAAACACTCACAATATAATTTTAAGTGAAAAATATTCACACAGGATTGCATCTAGAGGATAATCTCAAGCATGTAAAACACATACATAGAAAAGGGTAGGAATACGGGGCGCCTGGGTGACTCAGTCGGCTAAGTGTCTGACTCTTGATTTCGGCTCAGGTTATAATCTTGCGGTTTGTGGGTTTAAGCCCAGCATCAGGCTCTGCGCTAACAGTATAGAGTCTGCTTGGGATTCTCTCCCCATCTCTCTCTCTCTCTCTCTCTCTCTCGCTCTCAAAATAAATAAATTTTTAAAAACAAAATTTTTTAAAAGGGGTACTAATAAAATTGTGAAAAGAAAAAAGATTTGTGAAGCAAATCTCCTATCTACATCTATAGAGAACCATGGGGTCCGGTCACCTCATATAGGATTGTTTAGTGTACACCTCACAATAAAAACAATTTAATACAAACATTAAGAGCACATCCCCACTACCCTCTAAAAAGGTAAACACCCAAACCAAATATCAATATATACAAAAATCACAAAAAAGTCCCCCCCCCCCGGGTATCCCACCTCCACCCGGTGGATTTTTTTTTTTTTAATTTTTTTTTTTCAACGTTTATTTATTTTTGGGACAGAGAGAGACAGAGCATGAACAGGGGAGGGGCAGAGAGAGGGAGACATAGAATCGGAAACAGGCTCCAGGCTCTGAGCCATCAGCCCAGAGCCCGACGCGGGGCTCGAACTCACGGACCGCGAGATCGTGACCCGGCTGAAGCCGGACGCCCAACCGACTGCGCCACCCAGGCGCCCCCACCCTGATGATTTAAATATGGACAACAGCCTAGAGAGCAACCCCAGGAGGACATGGGGCTCCACCTGATCAGTCCCTGGGACCACTTCAAACACGCTCAGCTGGCTCCGGGTCTCCCGCATGTACCGCTCCTTCTCAGGACACATATCTGGGCACGTTCCAACAAAAGTTCTTGCTTTGTCCAGGTCAGTTCTTTTCACCCGAGCTAAATGATGACAAGTAAAAAATAAGAACGTATCACACAGTTACTAGGAACCCAGAGAAGTGTGTCTTTATGATGATAAAAAGAAAAAGGAAAAGAAAAAAAGAAAGGCAAACACTGCAAATTACAAAGTAAAAGAAATATGTTTTAAATGCTGGGCCTATGGAGTGCCTCGGTGGCTCAGTCGGTTAAGTGTCCAACTTCAGCTCAGGTCATGATCTCACAGTTTGTGAGTTTGAGCCCTGCGTCGGGTTCTGTGTTAACAGCTCAGAACCTGGAGCCTGCTTTGGATTCTCTCTCCCCCTCTTTCTGCCCCTCCCTCATTCTCTCTCTCTCTCAAAATAAACATTTTAAAATAAAGCAGAGTAGGGGCGCCTGGGTGGCGCAGTCGGTTAAGCGTCCGACTTCAGCCAGGTCACGATCTCGCGGTGCGTGAGTTCGAGCCCCGCATCAGGCTCTGGGCTGATGGCTCGGAGCCTGGAGCCTGTTTCCGATTCTGTGTCTCCCTCTCTCTCTGCCCCTCCCCCGTTCATGCTCTGTCTCTCTCTGTCCCAAAAATAAATAAACGTTGAAAAAAAAAGTGTAAAAAAAAATAAAATAAAATAAAGCAGAGTAAAAAGTAAAGTAAAATAAAATAAAATACATAAAAACACAATACAATACAATACAATACAATACAATACAATACAATACAATACAATACATCAAATCAAATCAAATGCTGGGCCTAGAAAAAAGAAAGCATGGCCTATCACATCAGGCACCAGGGCATCCAGGCCCATGAAGACCCCTGAGGAGGCCTCATCCCCCCTGCAACAGCCACAGATTCTCACTGCACCCTACAGGCAGGGGGCACACGTGGCTGTTCATGGCTCTGGTAACGAATTCAAAGATAGTCATGCTGCAATATGTTTGTTAAAAAGATCAATTTGTTAACCGTAAATATTCAAAATACACTAGTACTCTAAAACTCAGTATTTCATCACTTTTTTCCAGCATGTCTTTAACAGGATTCACCTAAGAGAATGTACCCCGGTCCTGAAGTGAATAAATTATTACCTTCCATACAATTTCTTACAAAAGTATCTTTTAAACGAAATGGAATGCAACAACTTCACAGCTCAAAACATACAGGTTCAGTCAGTTAAGCCCTGGACTTTGGCTCAGGTCATGATCTCACGGTTTGTGGGTCCGAGCCCCGCATCAGGCTCTGTGCTGACAGCTCAGAGCCTGGAACCTGCTTCAGATTCTGTGTCTCCCTCTCTCTCTCTGCTCCTTCTCACCTCACACTCTCTCCCACCCCCCCTAAAATAAATATTAAAAAAAAATTCTTTTTACATATACACATCTTATTTTTATTCGGAAAAATTTAAATACCTACTAATTCTATTTGGAATACAAAAATTCCGTTCCTGGGTTTCAACAACAAAAAATCACCATGTCAATGACATGATGCGTGACAGCAGCTTTTATTACCATGTTAAGGAGGCACTGTGATTATTCCACTTATTCACAGCTTCTAAAGAAAGGAAAATCCTACAGCTAATTTCAAAAAAACTTTGCAAAGAAAAACACAAATACTTTTTCATTTGTGCTTGTTGCACATATATATTTTTTTTAAGTTTACTTATTTTTGGGGGGAAGAATGAGCAGGAGAGAGATAAAGAGAGGAAAAAAAGAGAATCCCAAGCAGGCCCGGCACCGTCAGCACAGAGCCCAATGCGGGGCTTGAACTCACGAACCAGGAGATCATGACCTGAGCCAAAATCAAGAGTCAACTCAACTGAACAAGCCACCCAGGTGCCCCACACATATTTTTGAAAAGTTAATAGAATACTTACTTTTTAAATAGCTAATATATATACACAGATCACACTCCAAAGGTATAAAAACGTCCTACATAAAATCCCCCCCACTTTCCTCCTGAGTCAACATGAACAGATCCTTTCACATCTGCACTATTTTATGCACACATATGCAAGCACACTCACATGCGTATGGACACACACACACTTCCTACCCTTATTTATACACAAATGGTAGCATACTACATACTTACCACACTATGTTTTTATCAGTTCACAATAAATCTTCATATTTTTCCATAAACAAAGCCTAATCTTCCTCCAGGCTGTTTAGAATCCTGCTACGTGGACAATCGATTCCCAATCTTCGCCATCACAAACAACCTATGTGTGAATCTCACACACAAACATATGTGTGGTACTGTCCATGGGACACATTCCTGCACATGAGCTGCTGGGTCAAAGGCACAGGCTTTCCTAAGGCTAAAAGATACTGCCAACTCTCCCTCCTCCACAGGAGTGCAGCCGTCCCCAGCCTGCCCAAGGACACAGCATCAGGGCACAATATGGAGATGCCACTCTGGGAGGTGCATCGCTGTGGGAGGGCGTGGGCACCTTTCCCTATGTTTAAGAGCCAACTGGTGACACAGCTGACCCTTGAACCACACGGGTGTGAACTGCACGGGTCCACTTACATCTACAATACTATAAATGTACTTTCTCTTCCTGAGGATTTTTTAAATAATGTTTTTCTTTAGCTTACTTTACTATTAGAATGCAGTATATAAAACACGTAACACACTAAGCACGTACTAATCGACTGTTTTTGTTATCAGTAAGGCTTCCAGTCAACAGTAGCCTACAGGCAAGTAAGCATTTGGGGAGTCAAAAATCATATGTGGATTTTCCAACTACAAGGGAGACCGCATCCCTGACCTTGTGTTGGTCAAGGGTCAGGTATACTTTCTTTTCTGTAACTTTTCTGACCACCTACTCATTTCTCTATTGAGTTAGTCTTTTTTTTCTTTTTTTTTTGAGAGAGAGAGAGAGAGAAAGAAAAAAAGAGAGGGCGCCTGGGTGGCTCAGCTGGCTGAGCGTCTGACTTCAGCTCAGGTCACAATCTCATGGTTCATGGGTTCGGGCTACACATTGGGCTTTGTGCTGACAGTGCAGAGCGTGCTTGGCTGCTTGTCTCCCTCTCTCTCTGTCCCGCTCCTGCTCATGTTCTCGCTCTCAAAAATAAATGATTAAAAAAAAAAAAAAAGCACATGCGAGTGGGCATGAGCATGGGAGGGGCAGAGAGTGTGTGAGAGAGAGAGAGAATCCCAAGCAGGCTCCACACTGTCATCGCAGAGCCTGACGCGGGGTTCGAAACCACAAACTATGAGATCATGACCTGAACTGAAATCAAGAGTTGGATGCCTAACCAACTAGGCCACCCAGGCGCCCCCCAAGGGCTAGTCTTTTTCACACTGATTTCCACAGTTCTTTCTGTATCAGAGAAATCAGCCCTTTATGATAGGAGTTACAGATTTTTCCCCTGGGTTGACATTTCTTAAGTTTTATTTGTGGGGATTTCTGTCAAACAAAACATTTTGATTTTTGTTTAATATGTGCTTTCTAGGGGCGCCTGGGTGGCGCAGTCGGTTAAGCGTCCGACTTCAGCCAGGTCACGATCTCACGGTCCAGGAGTTCGAGCCCCGCGTTGGGCTCTGGGCTGATGGCTCAGAGCCTGGAGCCTGTTTCGGATTCTGTGTCTCCCTCTCTCTCTGCCCCTCCCCCGTTCATGCTCTGTCTCTCTCTGTCCCAAAAAAAATAAACATTGGAAAAAAAAAAAATTAAAAAAAAATAATATGTGCTTTCTAAATGTCTAAAAACTGCCCTTTAAAATGTTTAATTTTAAAAAATGGTTTATGGATTTTCTCCCAAATAAAATTCAAGGGGCGCCTGGGTGGCTCAGTTGGTTAAGCGTCCAACTTCAGCTCAGGTCATGATCTCACGGTTCGTGAGTTCGAGCCCACATCGGGTTCTGTGCTGACAGCTCTGGGCCTGGAGCATGCTTTGGATTCTGTGCCTCCCTCTCTCTCTGTCCCTCTACTCCCACGCTGTCTCTATCTCTCAAAAGTGAATAAATGTTAAAAAAAATAAATAAATAAAGACATATCTGCATTAAATCTACATCTATGCTCATCTTGGGAAACTAGTAAACAACAAAGTTACATGCGGTGCTTCGGAGGCCTAAGGCTCAATGTCAGTGAGCCTCCACAGACAGCAGTCACTCCCTCCTCACAGCTCCCAGAATGACCTTATCATGACCTTAGCGAGGTCTCTGAACCTCTGCTGAGATGCACCCACAATACCTTGTCGCATGATCCTGTCCCTCTGGTCAAGCAAGCGGTACTTCTCCTCAGATGTCTCAGCCACGGTGCCTATCAGGGCGCTAAGAGATGACACACATGGCCCGAGACCCTCGGAGCCCTCAGAGCCCGAATCAAAAGGGTCTCCCTCAAACTGATGGGTCTTTAGAAGACTTGGCTTCTTCACGGGAGAGCTACAAACAAAGTAACACATTAAGGGTCTTGTATCCATCAAGCATTTCTGTCATTTCCGCTTCCGGATGCTTTCCTTATTCCAGATTTTCTGCTCCTCCAAAACTGAAACTAAAATCACTAACAGGAGACGATGATGATCCTAATGAGGAGTGTAAAGGTGTTATTATTTTTCACTGTGATTTTCAAATTTTGAAACATTCCATACTTTTTAAAAATGAGAGGAGCCCATTTAAACATGTGAAATGAACTTCCGCATATTTCTATCTCAAAAAAATGAAATTCAGCCTGGGGGGAAAAACCACTTTTACACCATGAAGAAATCGTGTGTCTACATGTTTTCATACATTACTTCATTCCCGCAGAAGGATGTACTAAAAAGACATGAGCACTGCTTCCCAGCTTCCCCATTTTCTACCTGGCTTTCAACACTCTGGGAACTCGAATGTTGAAGATGTGACTGGCTGAGGGAGAAGAGAAAAATCAAAAGCAAATCAGCAACTAAAATGCTAACTGTAAAATGAAAGTAAGGAAATGATACGCTGACCAAAATACACCAAGGACTGAAGAGCAGCAGCCCGCTCTGTGGAAGGAAGAGAGGATCATGCGGAAAGGGGGCTGGGGAGGGAGGCTTTGCGAATGGATAGCCACTGAGGCCGTGTGAGGCACACACCATGTCCCCACTCTGGCCTGAGGGCTGTACACTTGTATAGTTCCCCAGCTATAATGTGGCCAAAAGGAAGACCGCCTCACCATGATAAGCTAGACCTACAGAAGGTCATACGGGAAATTGCTAGAAGTAGCTACTAGGAAAACTTGGTTATTACGGCCAATTAGACCTCTCAAGGGAACAAGTTGCTTCTTATATACTGAGTACGACAGCATGGGGCATGGAACTGAGTGGGAGGAGCCCAGTGGCCGTCTCCCCCTTGCCCTCTCGCCATGTCCTACTCTCCCTCTCCCAGGCCCCCATTCCCCATGAAACTCTCCTCAAGGGTCAGCGTATCACCCACTTCCCAGCCATGCTCTGGCACGACTGCCATCAAGGGCACAGAAGTCAAGGACCCACACGCCACCGTGTCCAACAGTCCTCAGAAAGAACCAGCCGCACCTTTTACTCAGGAGGCTGACAGCTGCGGCCCTCCCCACAGGCTTGCTAAGAGGGGAGTGCTGAAAGGATGCGTCCTCCGGGCCCTGGCCAGTTTCACCGTCACCTGGCTTCTTCTCCTTCAGGGAAAAGGGCTTCTTATTGGGACCTGAGGACACAAGAGCACAGAGTTTATGAACCACAAGTCTGACACTGGATTTTACTTGTGTTTGAAAAAGTAATACTCTCCTAATTGTTACGGGAGATTCCAAAGCAGCCCAAAGAAACACTCTGAGACACAGGATCCATGGACAGCCAGCCCCGCCCTGGTGCTGGGGAAAGCTCAGTGGGCAGTCCATGCAGAGCACTGGAACCCACACCGGGAGTAACCGGGAACTCACTCAGTTTCTTCTTGTGCCAAAAGACAGCCATGTCCTTATGCAGACTTTTCCCCTTCTTCCTAGCCAGGGCTGCAGATGCCTAGGGAAACCGTCCACACCACAACGTATGAGGACGTCAGACCAAAGGAAATGAAATTAAAACTTCAAATGCAGTAGCAGAATTTGTACAGTTTTGTACAGAGCGAAGCCTCCATCCACTACATGTTCTGACCGTGCAGTCTGCCTCCAGTCACAGCAGCCATGGTCCTCACCTCTCTTACCTGTCTCACAGGCATGGATTTGCTCCTCTCCTTTTTGAAAGTAATGACTTTACTGTGGTAGAACCCACAGATTAGCCTTGTTGGCATTTGGTGAGGTGACTCTCACCATCTGATTACACATACAGTAATACAGTAAATACATACGGTATTGGAAAGATTGCCAAGTCACACTTAAAGACAAAAAAAAGAGAATGACACACGTGGGATACATTTTATCACAAAATCAAGTACATTTTAGTATACCCATAGACAAACCTACGAAAAGGTCTAGAAAAATACACATCATACTAGGTAACCGTGCTTGCTCCCAGGTAACAGGAGAGATGAGGGTAATCAGGAGACCTCAGCATTGTATGTATCAATGAACTACTTCCTACAACAATGTATTTACACACCTATTTCATAAATATTTTTTTAGGGTTCAGCTAGAAAAGTACATCTCAATAGTCAAATACCTTCAAAAACAAAACAAAAACGAGGCATATGACCCAGCACTTCTACTTTAAGTGTATACCCAAGAGAACGATAGGAAATATTTGCATACCTGTTCACAGAAGCATTATTCAAAATAGCCAAAAAGCAGAAACAGCCTCTGTCCATCGACAGATTAATAAAGAAAAATACATCTACACAATGGAATTATTATTCATCCATAAAAGGAATAAAGTACAACCACACAAACAATGAAAACGTGATGCTGACCAAAATAAGCAGGACAAATACTGTGATTCCACATAAATGTAATTTCTAGAATAGGCAAATTTAGAGAGATAGAAAGTAGATTAAAGGTCACCAAGGGCTTGGGGAAGGAAGAAATGGGAAAATACTACTTAGCGGTTAGGGTTACTGTTTGGGATGATGACAAACTTCTAGAAATAGATAATGGTGATGGTGGTACAACACTCTGAATGTAATTAATGCCACTGAATTGAAAGAAAAAAAGAAAGAAAGGAACAAACAGCAAAAACTCTAAAGCTATGGAAGTATTTTGGCACAGAACTTCTACTCTCAGGAATTTAAACAAAGGATGTAAACCAATCAGAAATACATGTACAAAATGTCCACAAATAGAAAATTAACCAGGTAAGTAAACAGGACAGAATGCCATACAGCACTTAACAATTCTCTTCTAATTAGGCTATTTATTAATTTCAGAAAATACTAAAGATTACAACCTGAAAACATAAGCAAACAGTATATGCAGCATGATCCCATTTGTGTAAAAACAACGTGACTATGTGTTTACAATGATATTAACTAAAATATTCATAGTTCATTTCAAATATTCATATTCATCTGGTTTTTCCCCTACATCATCACTTAAAAGAAGTATGAAAACATGCTTTCCACTTTACAAACTCTAAAATACTTTTTCCCCAGAAGAAAATTCAGAAATAATAAAAACATAACGCAACATAGTGTGAACAATCCCCATATGCGTACACCCTACAACTAATGCGTCATGCAAATGTGTACTTATATACATATTTAAAGTCAAGGTATAAACCAGATAAGTAATGTCAGTTATCCTGGAGGATAGGATTACATGGGGATTTTTTCTGTATTGTTGGAATGTTTAGTGATTATGTACTATGACCAAATAAAAGAAAATCAGAAACAAACAAGAAAACTCAATTTTGAAAAAATGCTATGTGATTATAGAGCCAAGTTGAGAATAAGATATCTGAGTGCTTGCCCATTCTAGCAAGGAAGCGATAGATTAAAATATAAGTTTTAATGGGGCACCTGGGTGGCTCACTCAGTTAAGCATCCAACTTCAGCTCAGGTCATGATCTCACAGTTCGTGGGTTTGAGCCCCAGATCGGGCTCCTGACAGCTTAGAGCCTGGAACCTGCCTTGGATTCTGTGTCTCCCTCTCTCTCTGCCCCCCAACCGCTGCTCACACTGAACATTAAAAAAAGTTAAAAAATAAAATAAATAAAAAATAGGTTTTAAAGTGACAAAGGTCACTCGAACTTTTTCTCACTCACATTAAATTTGTTGGAAATACTCACATGATCAAAAAAATATACCACGGCAAGCTTTTTGCTGCGCCTGGTATAGATGCGCTGCACTTTAGCAATTTTACCAAAGTGTTTCTCCAAAATGGTTCTGTCGTTGAGATAGTCAGGGATGTTCTTGCACTGGATAGCTGTGATTTCAGCAGGAGACAAGCCTCCAAGACTGTCTGTGCTCTCGCTTCTTTTACTTTGACGCCCAGGTGTTCCTCTTAGAGAATCTAGGGATAAGAGAACGGGCACAAAAACGTAGCAGATGTCACATCTCAAATAGGAAGCACCAACTATGTAAGAGCAAAGTAAATGTTTATAGATACAAGACATTTTCTTCCTATGTTAGAATTCCTAATGTTTACAGGAAACTTACCAGAAACATTAAACTAAGACTCAGGGAAATTTACCAAGAACAAGCCAGCAGCATTTACTGGATGGCACACATTTTTAGAGCTCACCTTCTTTTTTATCTCTACTTTCAGTGTCCTCCTCCTTCACACCTGGGAGCCGGGAAAGTGCTGAGGAAGACTGACTCCCTCCTGGGATGGCCACAGGGTCATTTTCCGCGGACTCAGTACAACCAACTTCCTTTTTAGATTCCTTGTTGCCAAGACGACCTACTTCTTTATTGCTTTTGAAGACATCCTGTATCGTTCGACCAAACAAGGTGCCTCCCCGGGGTCGATTCAGGCGGACAGGTCGTTTATCTGGAGGATGATCTCCCCTAGACAGAGCGTCCACATCTTCTGCTCCATCATGGCCATGCCTCCTTGGGGAGCGATCCTGGTCCTCCTTCCTTTTCAGTCCTTTCATGAGGCTGGGAAGTGGCTCCATTTGGGATATACCTTCTTCACATCCTTGTCTGACCCCGGTTTTGCTAACCGGGTAGGGTTCTCCCAAAGACCCTGACGATATGGGGAAGCTAGCGAAGCTACTATTAGAACTTCCAAATAGTGATTTAGAGCCTCTCTTCTCTTCCTCTACGTTTTGGTTTGACAAAGCAGAGGCAAAGGCAGATGATGAATTATTACTGTTAACTGGTTTTGAAAAGGTGAAATTTGAATTGCTAGCTGTACTTGTCACCTGAGAAAAAGAAAATGGTGCCAGTCCCCCAGGTCCACTACTAATGGGGTGAGAAAATGTGAAAAATCCAGAAGTAATTTGACTCTGAGTTTTCTCAGGCTCAGATTCAGCCCCCAATATTGGTCTGAACACTGAATTTTCCAGAGGTTTAAAGCTAAATTCTGTTTTCCCAAAACCAGAGCTTGTTATTTCTCCAGTTTCTGGTCCAAATGTAGAAGTACTTGGGAAAGTCCCAAAGTTGGATGATTTAAAACTAAATCCTGGGTTTCCAGGCACACACGAACTTGAAGGCCCAGAGGCAGCTACAAAGGCTGGAGTGTGTTCAAGTCCTGAAAACAGTCCAACATTTGAGGTCTGGGAAAATCCTAATGTTTGTGCTGAAGAAGAATGACTTACTCCCGAAGATGTTGGAAAGCCGGATACCTGTGAAAAGCCTGACGTTTTCCCAGATAACGTATTGCTTTGTCCGAAAGGCGAGGGCTGACCAAATCGAAATGGCGGCTTAGCCTGAAATGTTCCTATGGAACTACTGGAGGATGCTGGAAAAACCCCAGGCTGCTGCCCACTGAAAGGATTGGTTGGGTTCATCTTCTGATCCAAGGTAGTGAATACTATGTGTACACAAGTTGTTCTCTTCCTTAAACAGTCTGTTCAACTAGGAAGCCACCCTCATCTTCACAATAAGCTGGAAGACAAAAATTGAGATCATCACAGCTATGTCCTGCTGGAAAACTAAGAAGATAATTTTTAAACACATGTCACACTCTAAGAATAATGGAAAATTGGGCAAATCAAAGGGTTAGGTATTATTTTCTGAGAGCCAGTGGGGGGTTTGTGGGGAGGGCTGGAGTAGAGGGTGGAGAAATAAATTACTTCGTTACTGGAGATTGAAGCGTGATGCTTCAGACTAAGGAAAAATTCAAATCATTTTCTGAATTGGTAAGTTCACGAAAAAACTCAAATAACAACAAGAAAATGAATGTAGTCACACTTTTAAAGAGAGGAGTTTCTCCAAACTTATTCCAATCTCCATAGCCAGAAAGCTACAGTGTAACGCTGTTAAGAACATTAGTGTTGCAGTGTTTTCTAATTTTCTCCCAGCAACCAGAACACTAAATGTTCTTCCCAGATATGGAAATAAATTGTGTTGCCATACCTGCGATGACCCAGAAACCGGCTCAAAGGACGAGTGCCCCGCAGAGAGGCCGCCCCCAGACCCGAGAAGGGCCGGGAACGGATGCCGCGCAACCAGAAAAGTCCCGCCCCCGGCCCTCGACCGCCCGCGCCCCAGGCCCGCTCGGCGGACTACAGGGGCGCGGTGGCGGGGCGGGGAGATGGCGCAGGGGAAGGAAGCGGCCTCCACCCAGGTCGGGCCCCGCGCCGCGCTCACCATCCGGCTCAGGGACTCGGAGACCCGCCGCCTGCCGCCGCCCCGGGGCCCCTCGGCGCCCGGCTGGAGGCGCAGACACGGATCGCAGCCGCCGGAGCCAGGCCTTCGCTGCGCGCTGCGGAAAGAAAACGCAACGGACCAGCTTCCGGCCCTTCCGCGCGGCTCGGCCCCACACTGACTCCGCCACACTCTGGTTCCGCCCTCCAGCCGGAAGGCCTGAGGGCTTCCGGCGCACGGGATGTCAACGGGGCCCCCTTGGCTTCGAACCTGGTACGTGAGCCGGTGGCTCTCTCTCTAAAGTGGGGCGTCGTTCGCACCCCGCGTGCTGCCCGTAGCCTGCGTTCGGAGCCTCGGTGCCACGCTGAGTGGTCCCTTGGGAAGCCCCCGACCCACTCCCCCACCCCTGCCGTCCCCCTAGGACTCACGCCCTTCGGCCCTACCCCTCCCCGCCTCCGCTCACACACACCTCGCCATAGCACCCTCCCACGCTCCCCCCCATATGATCCCACACCTCCCCTCCCCTCACCCCACACCTCCCCACTCCCCCTCACCCTATAGCACCCTACACCTCCCTCTCCCCCCATCCTGTACAACCCCACGCCACCTCACAACTCACCGTATTCTTCCTCCACCTCCTCGCCCGCGCCCCAACCCGGTTTCGTTATTAATGGCCCCTTCCTGACTACAGGTCCTAATTTCCTACCTTTTGTTCCATTCTGGCAGGCCTGACTCTAGGACTTCCTATTATATTCCTTCATTTTTGTATCTTTCTTATGGTAAAATGTGAATCCCCTTAAATTTTTCAGTGAGTTTCACAAAATAAAATGATGTGAGGTCTGTATGTGTTTTTATAGAATTTTATAGAATTTATTGCCACTTTCAATTACTGATTTGTGTTCTTTTAAACTTTGACCACAGACTCCTTTTTAAACATTTTTAAAGGGCATGTTGTTCTGAAAATGAGTTTGGTGCTTAGAAACCTGCAACGAGCTGTCCCCATCAGGAGAGCGCCTCTTCGCAAGAAGTTGGAGATTGTGAGGAGTATATTAGGGGTGCAGAAATTTGACCTGGCGATCATCTGTGTTGACAACAAGAGTATTCAGCACATTAATAAAATCTACAGAGAGAAAAATCTGCCAACAGATGTGCTTTCCTTTCCATTTCATGAGGTAAAAAGTATTGTCTTGTCTGGCCCACCTTCTGGTGTAAATACTCTGATTTTTAAGTTTTGTTTTGGAAACTTTAAAATAGGGGCACCTGGGTGGCTTAGTCCGTTAAGAGTCCAACTCTTGATTTTGGCTCAGGTCAAGATCTCGCCATGTGGAGACTGCTTGGGATTCTCTCTCTCTCTCTCTCTCTCTCTCTCTGCCCCTCCCCTGCTCTCACTCTATCTCTAAGTAAATAAATAAATAAACTTGAAAAAAAAAAAAAAAAGAGAGAGAACTTTAAAATATACACATGAGGGGAGCCTGGGCAGCTCAGTCAGTTAAGTGTCTGGCTCTTTGTTTTGGCTCAAGTCATGATCTCATGGGTCTGTGAGTTAGGGTCCCTCTTTGGGCACTGTGCTGACAGCATGAGTCTGCTTGGGATTCTCCTCTCTCTCTGTCTCCCTCTCTCTCTGCCCCTCCCCTGCTTGCACTCTCTCTCAAAATCATAACCATTTAAAAAAAAAAAAAGTGTACACATGAGTAGAGTGCAGCATGACCAGCCCCTATTGACCAATACCCATCACCCGGGGAGAAAAAGTGATTGGTGCCATCCTTCAGAAGACCGTCAGTGAGTTTGAAGGGGAGTGAGTGCTTCTGCAACTGTGTGATTCAGTAACAAGTATGGTAGGGTTGAAAAATTTTAATAACACTGAAATTTTCACTGAAAATGTAAAATAACACTGAAGAAATATTTTCTTCTTTTTTTAAGTGTTTATTTTTGAGAGAGAGAATACGAGTATGGGAGGGGCAGAGAGAGAGGGAGACACAGAATTCAAAGAGGCTCCAGGCCCCGAGCTGTCAGCACCGAGCCAGATGAGGGGCTCAAACCCACGAACCGTGAGATCATGACCTGAGCCAAAGTTGGATGCTTAACCAACTGAGCCACCCAGGTGCCCCTGAAAAAATATTTTCAACAATAAAAGATAGCGATTAGGTTATGAGCTGCATCATGAAATGACTCATTCAAAGCCATTATTAGTAGCAGCATCCAGACCTTTTTGGAAAGCAATTTGGCAATATACTCCAAGAGCATTTGAAACATATGTGTACTCTTTAATCCACTAGTGTCACATTTAAGGAGGGTAAAGCAAGAAAAAGAAGAAGACAAAATGTTATAAAAATTTTAAATGTTCAGTTGATTTTTCTTCCTGATGGGGAGGAAACACCCTAAATACCCATCCACACGTGACTAGCTTAGTGTGAACCGGCCTCAGATTAATAGACTGGGGGTTTTTTGGTTTTATGTAGGAAGATGTGGAAGATTGTTTAGGACAAAATAACAAACAGAACAGAAATACAAAATTGGACTGATGTGGATTTGTGTGATTGTGCACTGGAAAGGATGAAAGAAGGAAAGTAACTCCTTCAACAAGGTGGAAAAGGTGTGGGAATGTTGGGGTTCTGAGCTGACGGCCAAGAAAGAATTCTTGAGGCATCTTTGGTGCAAAAAAGGTAGTTTTATTAAAGCACAGGGACGGGACCTGTGGGCAAGAAGAGCTGCACTGGGTTGTGAGGAGTCGCTGATTTTACACTTTCAAGTCAGGAGAGGGTCAGGGACAGGGGAACCCTCCAAGGAACTTTGGAAGCAAGGTTTCCAGAGCCCTGAGGGGGTTAGCTATTGTAAGAAGAAGTTAATTTACTTCTGTCTTGTAAAACCTTACTTACGAGACCCTTCAGATATATATCAGGGGACCATATGCTTGGAGGATGATGGCTAACCTATATCTTGGGGACTAGAGATGAAGGAAGTTTCCAAAGGAATTTCCTTTTTTTCTTTTTTTAACGTTTATTTATTTTTGAGAGACAGAGTACAAGCGGGAGAAGGGCAGAGAAAGAGGAAGACACAGAATCCAAAGCAGGCTCCAGGCTCTGGGCTGTCAGCACAGAGCCCGAGGCAGGGCTCAAACTCACGAGCCGCGAGATCATGATCTGAGCTAAGTCAGACGCTTAACAAACTGAGGCATCCGGGCCCCCCTCTAAAGGAGTTTCTATATGTTTAAAGAAGGCTTACAGGATCCTGGGGGGTCAGGCTAAGGTTGCCTTTTGCCCCTAGCAAAGTGTCATCATGGAGGCAGCTGAGCTCATAGAGGAAAGTCACTCTGCCTGTTTCAAGGGACTGTCAATGGGCTGTAAGTTGTAAGGAAATTTTTTTTTAGCCTTTGTTCTCCACATCAGAAACATCTGAAGTCACTCGTAAACAGTGGCTCTACTGTGGTTCCCCCGCTCCTCACCTGCCTTGGGACTGATGAGTAGGGGTCTTCCAGAATGAAATGTGTAGGCCTGTTGTCGGGTTAGTGTTCCTGAGGTCGTGCTCTCCGAATCTGTCTTTCCTCATTTATAGAATGTAAAAGCAGGTGAACTTCCCCAGCCTGATTTTCCAGATGACTACAATTTGGGTGACATTTTCCTAGGAGTGGAGTATATCTTCCAGCAATGCAAAGGGAATGAGGATTACTATGACGTCCTTACCGTAAGTGGGAATGAGTGCTGGCCCCTGATGCCACAGCCGTGTCCTTTGCCCGGGCCTGGGAAGAGGTCATGGGTGGGACGCTGGCACCCGCACTGCCTCCCGTGTGGGACAAGGATTATTGGGGGAGGGAGACCTACGAGTAGGGGCTGTACCCTCTCTCGTCATCTGGCAGAGAGAGGGAAGAGCCTAAGCCGAGCAGTGTTGGGTGAGAGGAGAGGACAGGAAACATGTCGGAAGCTCCCGGAAACAGCCTTGTTTTTCCCTTTTACCTCTGGAGCTCAGCAGGCTGTGTAGCTAACTCAGACCTACTGAATAAGCTCCTTACAGAACCGTCAAAGTAGATGGGACTGTAGCCTCTAGGACTTCCAGATCCCACTCTCCTCAGCTGGATGCAAAAGAAAGGAGGGGTGGTTCTGCAGAGCGATCGTATTTTAACTTCCTCATGGATTCGATTGAGGTGTTTTTCTTTGACCAGACAGCCCCTGAATTATCTCTAGGGGATCCTGGAGCTTCTGTGTGACTTGAAGCAGAGCTTCCCAGCAAGAGCCATTGTGACAGGTGTTGGGGGCCTGCTTTCTGGGGTGGGGGTGGACTTTCTGGGAGCAGGAGCCCTGGCACAGACAGGACTGCTCAGCATGGGGTTCGGCTCCAGGGTCTCTGCGGCCGGCAGCCATGCACCCCACAGGCTGCCGTGGGCATCCACTTCCGGCACCCCCTGCCACACCCCAGAGATCCAGTGCCTGCAGGGGAGGGCCGGCCCGCCGCTCCCACCACCCTCATCCCCCCACGACAGGGCTAGGCCGGCCACTCTCCTCCTGGCCGGCACTCCACTGCACGTAGGCACCCCTCACAGCCCCAGGTACCCTCCACCCCTGGGTTCCTAACCTCCCACCACGCATGGGCTGAGTTCTCCCTTCCTTCCCTGCTCCTCCTCCTCTGGCACATGGCCTGCTCGTGATCAGTCCGTGAAACAGCTTTTTAATTTTTCTGACAGGTGACCGCCACCCATGGGCTCTGTCACCTGCTGGGCTTCACACACAGCACAGAGGCTGAATGGCAGAAGGTAGGAGCTGTCCTCCAGTCCTCCACCATATGCACAAGAGGGCACCCCAAGAACCGGGGCTGCCTAGCTATCTCCTGCAGTCAAGTATGAAGACCAGATTTGGAAAACAAAACAAAACAAAACACAAAGGCAGTAAATTAAGGAATTTTATAAAGGCTTATTTCACAAAAAAAGACTAGCAGTGTTCAAAATATCGGGCTCCCCCAATGCTACTAACTGTATTACTTATTCACTGTTGAAAGGAACGACTGAATAGAGAGACCAAATTCTGTAAGTTCTATAAAACTCTAATGGTTTGAAGTTAAAAAATCTTTACAAGAGAAATTGTGATGTTATTGATCAGTTGGGAACTCAAATCATGCAGGCGTCTGATAGGGACCTATCGGGTGAAGTTACTTAGCCATTCCTATCCTTCAGAAGTGCCAGTGTATCTACCCCATGTATAAGGTTGTGTGCTGGTATATGTACATGTTGTTTTTAATAAGCTCACATTATATTTGTAGTCAAATAATTGGGTTCTCTGGAAGGCATCAAAAAACGTTTTCAATTAACAAGAGTCCTTGATACAGTTGTCCTCACATCCAGTCTATCTCAGGCTGGGTCGCCTGTGGCCACACCCCTCCAAGTCATAGACTGACCCTGATGAGGCCCCTTGGCCCCCCTCTGGCAGCACCTTGGAAAGTCCATGTTGTCACCGCCGGCAGGGACCCCAGCCCTCCTGGGACTTCCTCACCCACCCACCCACCCCCCACCACCACCCCCCCCACCCCTGCAAGCACTGACCACCCTTTCCCCCAGGAGGGGCTGTCCTCATGTGTCCCCCTCCCACATTTCCTGGGCCCCACTGACTTGTCTGGCCTGTTCTGCAATTCCAAATAGGGACTCATCTTCTTTTACCCAGGGCTACTACTTCAGCCCCTGGCCCCCAGTCCCTCCTGCTGTCCCCACCCATCACCCCACAGGCAGCATGTCCATACTCCCTGTGCAGCGCTGGGTGAAGGTGAGCGGAACCAGGTCCTGCACTTTGAATCTGGGAGAGTCCACACAGCAGAGGCTCCTCATGCCACAGCCATGGGGATGGGCTTCCCCCAGAGGGCACCCCTGGGGCCAGGCCATGAGGCAGTCCACAGTCACTTTCCATTCCCTTCTTTCAGATGTACCAGAAGGAAAAGCAGGTTCTCGAGGAGCTGAGCCGGCGCACCGGGACCAGTCTCCAGCCCCTAAGCAGGGGCCTCTTCTGACTGCTGGAGGCCCAAGATGTGAGTGGCACCTGAGGGACTCTCCAGCACACAGGGACACCATGTGGAGGGCAGATGGACCCTCACCTTCGGGCCCTGAGGACCAGGCACGCCACCAAACTGAGGGCTCTGCTGGTTGCTACTGCCCCGTGGGGCTGCAGAAGTGACTAAGTATAAAAAGTAATGTCCATTCATGTCTTCATTTGGAAGCCAGCAGACATGTTATTTTCAGTATTGCAGATAAGATAGTTCTAAACTCTTAGAATGGAGAGGTGGAGCACAGGAACTTCATCCGCCTGGGGTTCTGCCTTAGGCGAGAGGCATTCTTCTCTCCTGCCTGTGCAGCCTGCGCAGGAAAATCAACCAGGGGCGGGCGTGCCCCTCACCCTCCTTCCTACGGGAACCCTGTTGGATTCGGTCCCCACTTACCCCTCGAGAGTGCTGTGACCTGGTACCTTCATGAGGGGAGACACAAGGCTGACCCTTAGGGTGGCCGCAAGGCCCGGGACCACCTCAGTCACGTGACCCACAGCAGCCATCTCCCACCCGTCACATCTCGTGAGGTGGTTGCAGCCCCGGCTCGGAGCATTGCCTGTGGACTCTACCTAAGGCCTCTTTCCTGACAAGACAGGAGCTCTCGAGCCCTGTTGGCCCTGTTCACCCGCTGAGTGAAGTTAAGTGTCTCCTGGCTCCAGGGGAGCCCTGAGCTCCAACTGCCACATCCCATCCTCTTTCCTGTGTTTCTTGCCTTGTCCTCTGAATATTAAGCCCAGGAGGCAGCACAGACCTTCACCCAGAGCTGCTCATGGGCCCAGGGCATCATGGGAGCAGACCATGGGCTGCTGGCTGAGCCAGCCCGGACCTCCATCACTCGGACCTCCCAGGTACCGGTGTTGGCAGCGGCACCGTGACCTCTGCAGAGGCCATGGCAATAAAACAGCCTCTCGGGGACTCTGGCCCCAAAACCAGGGATACTACAATTCTGAGAATTTGGTTTCTCCCATGAATCCATCTCAAAAGGTGAAAATGCATTTCCCACTGGATCTGTCATGTCTCCACTTGGACTTTCCCCAGGCGCTCAGGGACACAGAGGTGGGCTCATGGTGTTCTTGAGTGCTCATGGGCTCTGCGCAGCCTGCCTGTAGCCAGGGAAGCTGGCTCTCAGTGGAAAGTCGAACAGCAAAGACCAAAGATGACCCCACAAAGCTCTTGGCGTTACGGTTCTTTTTAAGAGAAGGAAGGGGTCCTGAGACCTGCCTGTCCTGTCAGCAGGCATTTCGGATGCTCCCCCGTCTTCCGTTACAGCCAACCCCCATGCATCTCTGGTCACGTGGGGCTCGGGAGATCTGCCAGGGATTGGGCCTCAGAACAGAACTGCTGGGGGCTGGGGGTGAGGGATCCAGCTTTATCAGGCAATGCCTAGTGCTTCCCAGGGGCCTGGTCACTCGTCCCCCCTGCAGCCCATAGCAATGACCTTGGCTTCCAGACCCCAGCCTCCATGCACCCAGACTCCCCACCCCCGTCACGTGTGCACTGAGGCTGGCCTGCATCTGTCCTGTCAGCAGTGACTGGCTTTTCATTGGCGTCCCCTCCACTGTGAAGTATTGGTTTTTCTTTTTTATTGATTCAGAGGGGTTTTTATGTATCATTGAAAACAATAGGGAATGTAAGCCAGTGTCCTTCTGATCTAAATCTGAGAAAAGGCTGTCCCATCCAGCCATGGAGCTCTGTCTCGGCTGTCTCATTCCCCTGGACACTTCTGCCCGCCCCTGAGCTGGCCACAGTGCCCTGATTCCAGAGCTTCTGCAAACCCAGCCTCTGCCGGGACAGGCCCTTCTTCCTGCTCCAGGGGTCCCTTGGGTTCTTCAGCCCTTTACTCTCCCTTGTGGTCTCCAGATTCAGCTCCTGAGTGCCAGGAAACACTGGAGTCTCGATTAGAGGCACAGTAAGTCTGCAGAGCAGCTGGGACATTCGGGCTCCAGGCCAGGCCTACATGGTATCTCCTTTCACAGGTCTTCGACTTCTCAGCACCCCACACCAAGGGGCAGGAGGGCACGGCCATGAGAAGTGTTTCTTCATGAGAGTGAGTTTCTTCACTCATACGTCTTCTGACATGAAGTGCTAGGAGTCTGTTCAGACCCCACAGGTTAAGGGTTCAGTCCCACAGCACTGCCCCCACTTTGGAGCAGGGTATACACGCCTCTGTCCGCCTCTACCACAGATCAGGGGACTGTGGGGTTTGGGGCTCTGGACAGAAGTGGGGGTGAAGACCAAACCTGTAGCTCTTACAGCACACAGTCAAGTTCTGCACAGCCAGCCTCCACCCCGGGCTCCAGGCACTTGGAGCTCAGACCCCCCTCCCAGGCAGGTTTGTAGCAGTGTCAGAAGTTGTGACTGCTTCCATGTTCACGGCTCTCTTCCAGGGCCCGCTCTGACCTCTTTAGCATCCCCAGGTCGGCCTGCGCAGAACCAAGGGGACCCCCCCCTCCCGTGAGGGCTGCCTTCACCCCTGTGCCCCACATCGACTGTGACCCCACTTGATGCCCAGTGGTGCCTTGCTCTGTCCTGTCACGGCACCTGGACGCTCCTCGATGCAGGAAGATGTTTCCTTTATCCCTGTGGACCGAAGGCTCCTGAAACCCTTGTAATTTCTTGGGTGACAGGCATGTCTTTTGTTCTGAGGCAACTCTTAGGGGCTTCTGGGGGGGGGGGCCGGGCCCCCAAAAAGACCTGCCATGATTGGAAGCTTGTTAACTGTTAGCCCCTTCCTCCCATCCCATTCTCCAGAGAGGGAGAAGGGCTGGAAATGCAGTTAGTCTATCTCGCAGGCATGCCTACGAGAGGAAGTCCCCATAAATCCCAGTAGCGCAGGGTCCCAAGAGCCTCCAAGTGAGTAAACACATCCACACTGAAAGGGTGACGCACCCCAACTCCACGTGGTGGAGGCTCCTGTGCAGGGGACCCTCCCAGACCTGCCCCACCCCTCATCACATCCTTCAACTGGCAAATGTGTTTCCCGAGTTCTGTGAACAGCTCTAACAAAGTAATCAAACCTGAAGAGGGGGTCATGGGAACCTCTGCTCCCTGACCCAGCAGGTCAGGAGCAGAGACAACTGCACTTGCAGCTGGTGGGGGGGGGGGGGGCAGTCTCGCGGGACTTCATCCTCACGCAGGTGGACAGTGTCAGAACCGAGTTGGATGACAGGACACCCTGGTGACGCCGGAGAGGACTGGTAACTAGAAGTGACAGAAGTGCCCGTTCTATGTGTGAGTAAAGGACATTCACGAGGAAGGACTGGGTTTTCCTCACTCAAGACACAGACAAAACTGAGTTTTTCCAATTTATCAGGCCATCCAAAGACATCCAACTTCTGTTAAACTTCCTCCCTGTATTTAATTAATAATTGTGTTGAGAAATAAAACCCAATTGTGTTGAGAAAAGCCATGTTAGAAAACATCAACACTGGGACGCCTGGGTGGCTCAGTCGGTTAAGCGGCCAACTTCAGCTCAGGTCCTGATCTCACGGTTCGTGTGTTCAAGCCCCATGTCAGGCTCTGTGCTGACAGCTCGGAGCCTGAGCCTGCTTCGGTTTCTGTGTCTCCCTCTCTGTCTGCCTCTCCCCCACTCATGCTCTCTCTGTCTCTTAAAAATAAACGTTAAAGGGGGCGCCTGGGTGGCGCAGTCGGTTAAGTGTCCGACTTCAGCCAGGTCACGATCCGACTTCAGCCAGGTCACGATCTCGCGGTCCGTGAGTTCGAGCCCCGCGTCGGGCTCTGGGCAGATGGCTCAGAGCCTGGAGCCTGTTTCCGATTCTGTGTCTCCCTCTCTCTCTGCCCCTCCCCCGTTCATGCTCTGTCTCTCTCTGTCCCAAAAATAAATAAAAACGTTGAAAAAAAAATTTTTTTTAAATAAATAAACATTAAAAAATTTAATAAAAAAAAGTCAACGTGAAAATCAGCAATGGAGTCAGACCTTTAATTGCCTTTCACAAGAGATGCGTGTGCCAGGCACGTGGTGGGGGCCCCTGCCGCCCTCCCGCCCTGGAGGCATCCTGGCCGCCACGTGGTCATCCCCTTCCCCGGGCCAACATCCCACGAGCCTGCAGGGTCCAGGGAGGCAGGGCTCTCGCTGGTGCAGAACTTGGGGAAAATAGGTTTTCCCAAAAGGGGTAGATGAAAACAGCTGTAACATTTAAATGTGACACTCATGTGAAAATTATATTAACATGTCAAGGGAACATCATTCCACCAAGAAAAAAAAGTCACAGAAAATGAAGAAAGACTAAAGGTGACGTTCCCACCGGAAGCCCTGACAGAACCAAAAGGAACAAATGCAGAGGAAGCTCCCTTTCCTCAGCCATCTTCGAAAGGAACCACATTCGACTTGGTGTTTGACTTGTAGAAGGAGCCACGCAGACCCACATGGAAAGATACTCTCCCACGAGAGATCCCCGACTGCTGCTTCACTTCTTGAGACTGGCAGGAGCCCTCACCTCGGCCGCTCGTGGCAGGCAGACCTCCCGGGCGTCATCAGATTTGACTTGTTTCTGGTATTTCTTCCACAGGAAGGTTTAACGGTTTATATGGCTAACTGGGCCATCCCTCCTGGTGAAATCCCTGTATTTCCTCGTGCCTGGCAGTCCAGCATCCAGGGCCGAGGCTTCAGGCCTCTGCCGGGCCTCCCCGACCACACCTGCTGGGGAACTGGGACCCTGCTGCTTACCGAGCCCCCACGTGGAGTTTCACAGGCCCGGAGCCTGTGTGGGCAGGATGCCGTCAGATGCCGCCCTAGGAAAGCCAAGATATCGGGGTGCAGTTACTGCCCTGGCCTGGCTCACAGACACCATGCTACAGGTGAGTCGTGCTGCCAGAGCTCAGGTGGGGGTCCCCACAGCCCTGCTCATACTCCCAGCACCACTCCTGCTGGGCTGAACAAATGACCCAGGCCACAAGCAGCTTCCCTGGAGGTGGGCATGGGGTCCATTTTCAACCCTCGACCACCACGGGCTGATCCTGCCAAAGACCCACCTGCCTCCCTCTGGAAGACAGCAGGGCCTTTCCAAATTCCCTGCTACAGCCTACGGACCTGACAAAGACGGGGGTCCCCTGGCTTGTCAGCAGGGGTGGGGAGGTACCACCCAGGCCCTAGGGTACTCCCGCTCCACAGACCCAAGAAGCTGGCCTTGACTTACCCACTAAGGGCTGCCAAGGAGGGGCTGGCCATGTGGTGCAGGAAGCCGGAAGCAGGTGGGGGGATGGTGGCTGAGACCACTGGGGGCCACATGGAGTAACCCGCCGGGGAGGCCTGCAGCTGGGCTGGGGGTGCATAGTGGTGGTGGTGATGCACGGAGGGCGGCTTCTGCCTCTGGGCTCACAGGAGGACAGGGGTAACCCGCTGTGGGTACTCAGCACAGTACACACACTGGCCCGTTTCTACAGGGACAAAGGCTGCTCCCTGGGTCCACCTTTTTCCCCTTGCCTGCTTTCTAACTAAGGGGAGGGGGGGCGGTCAGAGCCCAGGATTGGCATCAAAGAGAAGAAGGGTAGAGGGAGTTGGGGTGGAGGGGTAGAGGAGGGGGATGGAGGAAGAGAAGGAGGGGAGGGCAAGGGGAAGATAGGAAGAAAGAAGGGAAGGGAGGGGAGAAGCCCAGGCTCCAGCAGAGCTCACCCGTCTCTACGAGACAGCTTTCTGGGCCCCAGAATGCAGAACTCATCCCGCATCTGGGTGGGACTGGGAGCAGGGGGTATTCACAAGCGGGTCATGGACCCAGGAGTCAGAAATGTGCTTCTCAGAGTTGCACAGATACACAGACTTCCAGAAGAAAAGCCACCCAGGTCCTCTGGCTTTGATCTGGCCTGTCTCCTTTGCCCTGGTGCCCGTCCCCAGCCGAGCCTACCTGTGGGGTGGAATGCAGAGGGGCGGCCTGTGATCCCCCAGAGGGCAGGGCTTTGAGCATCAGGTTTTGCATCATGATCTGGTGCATCTGTGCGTTCTGCATCAGCATCATCTCCACCATGTCTGAAGGAGAGGCGGGAGAGGCTCTGTCATTCACATACTGCATGCAGATTCTCAGGCCACTCCTGAGAACAAAGCCTTAGAGCCTCCCGTTTGTTGAGACAGATGCAGCTCTCTATCAGCAAGAAGCCCTTTCAGCACAGGTGTCTTTGTGCAGGGCTCCGGGGTGGGGGTGGGGGGGGGGGCGTGTTCTGAGGTGTGAAGCTTCTAGGTTGGAGGATGTATGTGCTTTAACATGTACGGGGCGCCTGGGTGGCTCAGTCCGTTAAGCGTCCGACTTCAGCTCAGGTCGTGATCTCACGGTCCATGAGTTCAAGCCCCACGCCAGGCTCTGTGCTGACAGCTCGGAGCCTGGAGCCTGCTTCGGATCCTGTGTCTCCCCCTCTCTCTGCCCTTCCCCCACTCATGCTGTGTGTGTGTGTGTGTGTGTGTGTGTGTGTGTGTGCGTGTGTGTGTGTGTGTGTGTGTGTCTCAAAAATAAACATTAGAAAAATTAAAAATAAGATACAATGTTGTCGCACGTGTCCAATTGGGCTCCCGAGAGGCTGCTCCACTTTGCACCCCTCCTACCGGCTTCTTCACGTCCACCTGTGCTGCATGGTGGCCTCCAAAAGGTGTGTCCACATTCTAATCCCCAAGACCTCTGAATGTGACCTTATTTAGAAAAGGGTCTTAAAAAAAAAAAAAAAAAAGGATCTTTGCAGGTATAATAAGAATCTTGAGATCATCCTGAATTATCCAGGTAGGCACTAAATTCAAGGACAAGTGTTTTCACAAAGAGAGGCGGAGGAGGTTTGAGACAGCAGAGGAGAGGCCACGTGGAGATGAGGCAGAGAAGAGAGCCACGCGGCCAGGCCAGGACTGCCTAGCGCCGCTGCTGGATGGACCCTCCCCTGGAACCTCTGGAGGGAGCCCGGCCGCGTGGCCACCTGGATTTCAGAATTCTGGTCTCCAGAGTGAGAGAAAGTACATTTCTATTGTTTTAAGCCCCCAGGCCTGTGGTTCTTCTTACAGCCACCCCAAGAAACGAACACATTCACCATTTCTGGATACTATGAAACAGGTGCGTTTTTGTCAGTGTGAGAGGTAAACATGAGTTCTTTCACAGCAGCCAGGCCCTAGAAATGAGGCAGCCCCAGGCTCTGTCGGCCTCCTTACAGACAGTCCCAGAAACCGCTCACATTCCCAGTCAAAGCAGAGGGGCCTGGCGGCCTGGGGGGGGGGGCTCCTGCAGGCGTGGCAGGACTGGGGTGGGCAGCAGGCAGCAGTCCTTTTGGGCTAGCCAGGCCTCAGTAATCACATGAGCCAATTCCTCAAAATACAGCTCTCTCTCTCTAGACACATCCTGTTGGTTCTGCTTCTCTGGAGACCCTTGACTGACAGATTTTGCCCCAGGCCTGGGAGCAATGGGGGTGGGGCAGAGACCCAGATTCCCATGGCAACAAAGCTGTGGGAACTCTTATGCCTGCAAGATAAGAAAGTGGAGAGGCTGAGTCTGGCCGCTCCATTCTGGGCAAAGACCCTTGAGAGGACCCACGCGACTTTGGGCCTGGGCAGCCCCGTTCTGAGGCAACAAGCTTCCCACCACCTTTAGGGAAGCTTCCCCAACCAGCCCTGGGATTCCCTCCCACTGAAGAAAGATCGGAGGAGAAGAGTCCAGAAAGGGCCTCACACCATGTTATTGCCTGAGGATAAGGGACACACATCAGTGTTGCAGGGAGCTAGGGTCTTCACCAATGGCACAGGGCCAAATTGATACCCATGACAAGAGATAACACCAATCCCTAACTCATAGTACACAAAATCTATTCCAGGGGGGTCATAAATCTAAATGAGAAAAGTAAACAAAACTGTAGAAGAACATCTCCATGACCTTTAGTGGGTAAATATTTCTTAAACAGGACAGAAAAGGCACTAATTCATAAAGGAAAAAGCCTTAAAAACATGTTCATCCAAAGACACGACGAAGAAAGGGAAAGGCAGGCCACAAAAAGACTTAACGTCTGCTTTACATGTATCAAAAAGGATCCATGTTAGAATACATGAGCCAATGAGAGAGGCAGATGGCCTGAAAGAAAAATGGGCAAAATACTTGAATGGGCACTTCATAAAAAGGATGTTTACAGCCAATAAATATATGACAAGATAACGTGCAAATTAAAATCAGAATGAGCTACCATGACATGCCCACCATGACATTCCCTGCTATGAAGTGTAAACAGATACTACCACTTTGGAAAACTGTCTGGCAGTATTTCCTAACCCAGACATCTCATCCCTAGGCATGTGCCCCCAGAAATGTACATGCCCATTCACCGCAAGGTAAGACCGTGTGGTGGCACCAGCCAGAAAACACTGGAACACCCAACCCCAAAAGAATGGGTCCATAATTTGTGGGATAATAACATGATTGGATAGTGTGGTCAGCTGAATGATAGACCCCCAACAGGTACATATCCTAATGCCTGGATCCTGTGAGTTGTGTTTCATTACATGGTAAAAGGGATGTTTTTAAGAGTCTCAGGACGGAAGCAATCCAAGCATCCATTGGCAGGCGAAGGCGGTCCATCCATATGATGGAGTATTATTCAGCCTTAAAAAGGAAGGAAATTCTGACATCTGCCACAACATGATAAACCTCAGACGTGTTATTCCAGGTGAAATAAGCCAGTCACAGAAGGACAAACGCTCTATGATTCCTCTCATATGAGTAATCCAATTCAAAGAGAGTAGGATGGTGGGGGCTAGGGGCTGGTAGGAAGGGGAAGTGGGGAGTTGTTCAATGGATACAGTTTCAGTTTTGCAAGGTGGAAAGTCCTACAGATCTGCTGCACAACAATGTGAATCTAGTTAACCCTACTTACACGTGTAAGATGCTAAGTTTTATGGTGTTTTTTTACAATTATTTATTTTTAATTTTTTTTAAACGTTTTTTATTTTGAGACAGAGAGAGACAGAACATGAATGGGGGAGGGTCAGAGAGAGAGGGAGACACAGAATCTATTAAGCAGGCTCCAGGCTCTGAGCGGTCAGCACAGAGCCCAACACGGGGCTCGAACTCACAGACTGTGAGATCATGACCTGAGCCAAAGTCGGACACCCAACCGACTGAGCCACCCAGGCGCCCCTACAATTTTTTAAATTGATTAATTTTTATGAAAGAATCTTGAGATGAAGAGATTATCCTGTATTATCTGTGTTAGCCCAATGTAATCACAAGGGTCCTCAGAAAGCGTTGAGAGAAGATAACAATCTAGATCCGAAGATCCAGCTAAACTGGTATTTAAGAACAAGAGGAAATTTGGGCGCCTGGGTGGCTCAGGCAGTTAAGCATCCATCCGACTCTCGATTTCGGCTCAGGGTGTGATCTGACAGTCAGTCATGGGATGAGGCCCTGTGACGGGCTCCACACTGAGTGTAGAGCCTGCTTGGGATCTGTCTCTCCCCCTCTGCCCCTCCGGGCTTGTGTTCTTTCTCAAAAATAAATAAATAAATGTTAAAAAAAAAAAAAGGGGGGGGTGGGGGGAGGATAAAAACATTTGCCAGAAAGCAAACGCGGAGGGAGCTTCCAGAGTCTGTTCTAAATGAACTTGGAAAGGATTTCAACATGACAGAAGTCAATTCCAGAAGGGCGGTCTGAGATTCAACAAAGGTAAGTGGAAAGACCAGGTAAGTTCAAACAGTATTTCTGTATGATATCATGCTAGGGAGTCTTCCCAGAGGACGAATAGAGAGCAGTAACAGCCGAGCCAGAGGAGGGGAGCGACGCTGTTCCCGGTTCCTGTCGCCGGGGGAGAAGGAGCTCAAGATGCCACTTGCTCAACTTTGTACTAAGGCCCAATAAAGGGAACCAAAAGAAAGGAAAAAAAGCAGAATCAGACCCATAATGCAGAGAACAGTCTGATGGTTGCCGGAGGGGAGGGGGAGTTGGGGAAAATGGGTGAAGGCAAGAGAGATACAGGCCTCCAGTTATAGGGTGAGTAAGTCATGGGGATAAAAGGCACAGTACAAGGAATACGGTCTATGATATTGCAAAGGCCACCAGTTCTCCAAAGTGATTGTTAGAGTACTTTTGAGAGTTCATATTTTTACATTCAAATACTTGATCTGGTTGAAATTTGTTTTGGTATAAGGAGTCGGAGGCCTGACATTAATTTGTCTAAATACTAGGCACGTATCACACATTCCATTTTTTACCACTGATTTAAAAAAAAATTTTTTTTTTAACGTTTATTTATTTTTGAGACAGAGAGAGAGACAGAGCATGAACGGGGGAGGGTCAGAGAGAGGGAGACACAGAATCTGAAACAGGCTCCAAGCTCTGAGCTGTCAGCACAGAGCCCGACACCGGGCTCGAACTCACAGACCACTGAGATCGTGACCTGAGCCGAAGTCGGCCGCTTAACCGACTGAGCCACCCAGGCGCCCCTACCACTGATTTTTAATGACACCTTTTCTCTCGGAAGGCATACAGGCATTCGCACACACGTGGTTTTGCTCAGTTTGCCTTTGGAAACTGACAGACTACCACTAAGGTTCATCTGGAAAAACCAGCAAAGAGGGATGGAGAGCCCTAGCAGGACCGCCTCTGAGCGCACAGGCCGGGCCGTGCTCAGCAGCTCCTGGGCACCTTCTAGGGGCTGCAGCGTGGACAGCACCCCTGGCTGAGTCACGGGGCAGCCTATGCGCCAGGCCCGGCACACATTACAACCTTGGATGGAGCTACGGTAACGAAACCAGTTCTCTTAGTCACTGGGACAGAATGGAGAACACTGACCAGAGGATTCCACGTGCAGGTCTGCTCCTAGACCCTCATACCATTAGTTGTCAGGGAGGAAGCTTCTGGGGGGTAAGTGTGCTCACTGCTCCATTAGTGATGGGTTCATGGAAATACACGTCTGTCCGCACTCATCAGACTGGACACTTTAAATGTGTGCAATTTGTCATCTCGATAAAGTGGTTTTAATCTCAAATATTTAAAACTCATTTAAAAGGAGAAACAATTTAGCCAAGGTGTTCATATAGCTAATAATCAGATGAGCTGGGATTGGAGCCCCTTCCACTCAGTTCCTGGTTCTTGTTTTCTTCCATTGGCAATATCCATCATATGAGATAACTTTTCTTAAAGTTAAAATGATTTTCATGTTGCTAATATATAGCTTCAGTTGAATAGCCAAAAGCTGACCCTAAATGACTATCCTGTTTACAAAAATATTTTTTGTTTCGACAGAGAATTTTGTAAACCCATAACAGTATTAATAGGGAACACTTACCTTCCTTTTTCAAAAAGTTTTAAATTTTGTTTACATTCAAGTTAGTCAGCATACAGTGTAGCAACGATTTCAGTAGAATCCAGTGATTCATCCCCTACATATAACACCAGTGCTCATTCCAACAAGTGCCCTCCTTAATGCCCTTTACCTATTTAGCCCAGCCCCCCCCCGACTTCTCCTCCAGCAACCCTCAGTTTGTTCTCTGTATTTAAGAGTCTCTTATGGTTTGCCTCCCTCTCTCTTTTTATCTTATTTTTCCTTCCCTTCCCATACGTTCATCTGTTTTGTTTCTTAAATTCCATATGAGTGAAATCATATGATATTTGTTTTTCTCTGACTGACTTACTTCACTTAGGATAATACCCTCTAGTTCCATGCACGTTATTGCAGGTGGCATGATTTCATTCTTGTTGATAACCGAGTAATACTCCATCGTGTGTGTGTGTGTGTGTGTGTGTGTGTGTGTGTGTGTGTGTGT
>NW_024412403.1:432510-478383 GCF_014898765.1 Herpailurus yagouaroundi | reverse complement strand
ACCACATCTTCTTTATCCACCACATCTTCTTTATCCATTCATCCATCAATGGACATTTGGGCTCTTTCCATGATTTGGCTATTGTCAATAATGCTGCTAAAAACATTGGGGTGAATGTGCCCCTTTGAGTCAGCATTTTTGAATCCTTTGGATAAATACCTGACAGTGAAATTGCTGGGTCATAAGGTTGTTCTATTTTTAATTTTTTGAGAACCCTCCATACTGTTTCCCAGAGAAGCTGTACCAGTTTGCATTCCTGGAACACTTACCTTCCTTAATACTTCCTGACCTTTGAGTGGGGAAGGCCTGGAGAGGGGGAATCTGGGCGATGAGTGGCTGCCGAGGTAGTTGTTGAATAATGGTGGCAGGAGGCTGGGGGACCTAAAAAGAGCCAGATGATTAGTTTCTTAAACGTGCCCTAGGAGAGAGTTCTCCAGCATCCACCCACCTGCCTAACCATCCATCTCTACCTATCCATCACCTACCCATCCATCTGCCCACCCATCCATTCACCCACAAGTCCACCCACCTAGTTACCTACCATCCACCTGCCCACCCACCCATCTCTCTACTCTCCCATCCGTCACCCACCCATCTGCCCACCCACCCATCCATTCATTTATCCATCCATCCAAAAGGAACTTTATTATCTTTTTAAGTAGGCTTCACACACAGCACGGAGTCCAAATGGCGCTTGACTTCACAGCCCTGAGATCAAGACCTGAGCTGAGATCAAGAGTTGGATGCTCAACCAACTGAGCCACCCAGGCACCCCCAAGAGGAACTTAACTGGTTAACCCAACACATTGAATAGATTGCTGAATAGATATTTGAGTCCAGGTATCACATAGGACATGGCGTGTTATAAATATTTGTATCTAGCCCCAAATTCGTATGTTGAAGTTCTAACTTCCAGTGTGACCATATTTGGAGATAGCGCCTGTGAAGAGGTATACAAGGTTAAATGAGGTAGTAAATGTGAGATCCTAGTCCAATGGGGCTGGTATCCTCAAAAAAGGAGGAAGGGATGGGGCGCCCGGGTGGCTCAGTCGGTTAGGTTAAGTGGCCAGCTTTGGCTCAGGTCATGATCTCATGGCTCCTGAGTTTGAGCCTCGCATTGGGCTCTCATCTGTCAGCACAGAGCCCGCCGCTTCAGATCCTCTGTCACCCCCTCTCTCTGCCCCTGGCCGGCTTGTGCTCACCCTTTCTCAAAAATAAACATTAAACTTTTTTTTTTTTTAAAAGAGGAAGAAGTGCTAGCGAACTCTCTGTCTGCCATGTGACAACAGTGAAATGGCAGCTGTCTGCAAGCCGGAAGAGAACTCTCTCCAGGAACCTGATTGGCTGGCACCTTGATCTTGGACATCCAGACTCCAAAACTGTGAGAAAATTAATTTCTGCTGTTTCGGCTGCCTGGTTTGTGGCACTTTGTTATGGCAGCCCTAGCAGACTAAGACATGGTCTCACGAGCCATGAGATCATGACCTGAGCCAAAGCTGGCCACTTAACCGACTGAGCCACCCGGGCGCCCCATCCCTTCCTCCTTTTTTGAGGATACCAGCCCCATTGGACTAGGATCTCACATTTATTACCTCATTTAACCTTGTATACCTCTTCACAGGCGCTATCTCCAAATATGGTCACACTGGAAGTTAGAACTGCAACATACGAATTTGGGGCTAGATACAAATATTTATAACACACCATGTCCTATGTGATACCTGGACTCAATATCTATTCAGCAATGACATGGTTTTTAATGTTCCCCACATTTCCTGTCTTCAGTAGGCTAAGCTAATCACTGTCTGGTTTCATTAATCCTGCCTCAATAGAGGCAGCCACGGAACAGGTCATGAAAATAAGTCCTGGCTTCTCTCTTGAGTTAAAATAAATGTACAATTTTTTTTTTAAATTTTTTTTTTCAACATTTATTTATTTTTGGGACAGAGAGAGAGCATGAACGGGGGAGGGGCAGAGAGAGGGAGACACAGAATCGGAAACAGGCTCCAGGCTCTGAGCCATCAGCCCAGAGCCCGACGCGGGGCTCGAACTCACGGACCGCGAGATCGTGACCTGGCTGAAGTCGGACGCTCAACCGACTGCGCCACCCAGGCGCCCCTAAATGTACAATTTCAAGCACACACTAGGTGTTGATCACGCACCAAAGACTTCTATTTTCTATCTTACTCTTTTCCTGCACGAACAAGGCCCTGACCTTGTCCTTTCTTTCCCAGTTCATAGAAATGATGGCATAGAGCAGGGGCTGACAAACATTCTCTGTGGAGGGCCAGACAATAAATAGTTTTGACTCTATGGGCCGTATGGCCTCAGTTGCAAACCGCTCAACTCTGCCATTGTATCCTGGAGGCAGCCATAGACAGGCAAGACTGGACCAATGAAACTTCAATATGGGCACTGAGATTTGCATTTCGTATCATTTTCATGTGTTACAAACTATTATTCTTCTTTTGATTTTCCCCCAAACATCTAAAAACATAAGACAATTCTTAGCTTACAGGTTGTACAAAAGCAGATGGCAAGCCAACTTCGGCCCATAGCCACGCTCTGCTATCCACCGCATAGTCTGATGGGACTACGCCTTCATGGCTTGGAGGACATCCTACCTCAGAGTCTCTGAATCCAGCCTCGAGGAAATTCATTGTAACCACCGAAGGCCCCTCCCATCATCTGCTTGTCCCTGAGGCTGAGACTGAAACATGCAAGCGGGACGGGGCCCTGGTGAAGGGCAGTGAGTGTAAGTGGGTTTGAGTAGGGGGAGGCTCTTGCCCCTACACCCCCACCACCCCACCACTCCCAAGAGGAGGCTCTAGCTGCTGGGAGACCTGAAGGCGCAGGCTTAGGATATCTGGAACCTGGACGCAGACAGCCCGGGGGCGAAGGGGCCTCTAGGGCCTCCACTAGCACAGGTCTCTCCCTGAATTGCCCCTTCCCATTCTCTTCCCTCAGCCAAGTGCTGCCAGGGTCTTCTTCCAAAGAACAAATGCCCTCCAGGTCATGGACCCAGCCTGCTGGCACCAATAGTCTCCCTGGTCAGCAGGTCCAGAACCTCCTCAACTCGGTCCCGCACACCTCCTCGGCCTTCTCTTCTCCCTGAGGCTTTTATGTGTCGTGTCCCAGATTTCTGTCCTTCCCCTGCACTCACCTGCCCTCCGACACGTTCCCTTTTGCCGAAGAAAGTCAGTTCCTTTCCTTTGCTTACAACCCAGAGGCCGAATAAAGGTATGAGGTTCTCAAAATCGGACCACTCTTTTACCTTTTTAAATTCTGCCCTTGGAGCGTCTGGGTGGCTCACTGGGTGACTCTTGATCTCTGCTCGGTTCGTGATCTCATGGTTCTGGGGTTCGAGCCCTGCCTAAGGCTCTGCGCTGTGCCGACAGCATGGATCCTGCTTGGGATTCTCTCTCTCCCTCGCTGGCTGCCCCTCCCCCGCTTGTGTGTGCACTTTCTCTCAAAATAAATAAACTTTAAAATATGTATGTATATATTGGGGCACCTGGGTGGCTCAGTTGGTTGAGTTTCTGACTTGGGCTCAGGTCACGATCTGACGGTGCGTGAGTTTGAGCCCCACGTTGGGCTCTGTGCTGACAGCTCAGAGCCTGGAGCCTGCTTCGGATTCTGGGTCTCCCTCTCTCTCTCTGTCTCCCTCTGTCTCACATTCTGTCTCTCTCTTTCTCAAAAAAAAATATTAAAAAAATTAAATATGTATGTATAAAAAATAAAATTCTGCCCTTGAAATTAGGGTCTTAGGCTCCTCTGGTCACTATGAAATTTTGAGAAAGCGTGGACACACTTCTTCCCCAAATTCAGGGCCCTCCTGATGCTGAATACTTCTGTTCTTGGTGCACAGGTTAGGACCTGGCAGTCAGGAAGGCTGAATGGAGACCCCAGCCTCTCATCTGTAATGAGGGGGATGAGACCACCCCTTCCCCAAAGCCAGTTGTCAGGGCACCTGTGAGGGTTGCACAGAGGAGCCACGGAGGTCCCTGTGCAGTGCCTGGGACGTGGGACACGCAGCCACTCTTGGCTCCTAGCTGACCCACCCTCTTCAGAGCCCGTTCATAATGCCGCCCAGGTGGGCCTCGAGGAAGGAACTGGGCTCTGTGGGCCCCGCATCCTCCCCACGTTGGTTCCGCCCCCGGTTCATCACGAAGACTTACCGAGTGTTGGATAATGTGTGGTGGCTCCAGGGCTGGCGGGGGTGGGGAGACAGCCGGGCGGATGCCCACCGGGGCCACCTCTGGGGGCAGTGCTGATCCCCAGGCTCCTCCTCTGTTCACCCCGCTCGGGGCTCGGGGCTGGGACACCTCCTCCAGGAGGTGCTGTTCCTGCAACACCAACGCAGGGCCCGCTGCACCCAGGGAGGGAGTGCCGCAGACACGCAGACACGAAGGGGGGAGACGGGGGAGGGGCGTCCCCACCCCGCCTGGCACAGCAGAGCCCACGCGCAGAAGTGTGGTCCTCCGTGCGGGGCGGGCCTCAGGGCTGCCCGGCACTGCTGACCTGCCCCACGAAGAGCACAGCCTCTCTGGGACAGGAGCCGGGCTCTGCGTGTGGGGGACACGTGACAACAAACCTTTTTGCACGGGGTGGGGAAGGGATAATGCTTCTTTTTAGCTCAGGCTGTCCGTCCATGTTTTATGAAAAAACATGAACTAGTGTCCGGCTGTGCTTTTCTCCCAGTCAACAGAGAATGTTCTCTCTTTCCAGCGTCACCACAAAGCAGTATTTCATCAGAACCGTCCGTGTGGATGCCATTTGCCACTTCCCACGGTCATTCCCTATTGCTGGTGCATTTAGTCTGGAGGAGGCCCTTGGCCGTCCTAAAATCCCACCTCCTGTAGGAACCGGGTCCTTGGCACAGCACTGCCGCCGTGGATACGTGCAACCAAAGCAGGGTTTTTCAGCTAACGCTCCCGACTAGAGAACACGTGCGTGCATCTCTTGCTTTCTCTTCTGTGATTAGGTGCGCGGTCTTCTGGCCGCTCAGGATCACCCACCCACAAGTCAACCCACCCACAAGTCAACAGACCTCCGGGAACCAGCGTTTCCTCCGGGAAGCCCTCCCTGTGCCTCTGGCCTGGGCCCGGTAGCCCCCAGCTTCAGCCCCAGAGCTCCACGCGGCACAGGACACCGGCCTACCCAGAGTCTCTGCAGAAGGTCTTTCCTCCTCCTCAGAGCACTCAGTACAGCTGCATCCGGCCTGTCCTCATTTCCTGCAGGGAATGATCATCTTATTTCTGGAAATGAGCTGCAAGTCCTCTCGTGCAGGTTTCCACTCGGGGCCCGAGCACTGCATTGCCCCTGTCACAGAGGCTCTGCTGGACACCGGGGAGAGGGGGGAGGCCTCACTGGTCCTGGTAGTGAGCGCAACTGGGCCATGCGCCTGGCCTCCTGCCACCCGGAGCCCCCGGGGGCCCCAAGCAGCCTGGAGGCTGGCGTGGTCCACCAAGCCTCAGTAATGTCATCTGCAGCATCCTGAGGGAGGGGTCCCCCTCAAGAGGGCATTCTGAACGAGGTCTGCTGGATCCCAGGCTGGCTCTGGCCATCCTTCCTCTGGCACAGCAGACCTATTCTCCACCCCCACCCTAACCCCCAGTGCAGAGGATGCTTATAGCAGTGTGTCCTCTGAGGGATGGGGGTTCCCCGGGAGTCCCCACTGCCCTGGCCCATTCCAGGGTTCGTTGGTCAGTGACCTGGTTTGGAAATTCCTGTCTGGATTTGAGTCCTGGGCTCTGCCTGCTGCCCTTGGAAGTTGCCTAGAGCTCCACCATCAGAGGGACACATCCACATGATGAAGAGTAGACGATGTTTTTGTAGGGACTCCCTAGCACCTCACCCAGATGTTCCTGAACCTGGACACTGGCACCAGGCAGAGTGGTCCCCTCCCCTGGTTCCTGTGGCCTCAATGTCTGACTATAGGCCAGTGTGGCAGATACTCAGGGGTGTCTGGTCTGGGCATTTGAAGGTGTGATGACTTGACGGACAGGCTGAGCCCTGCAAACCACCCAGCCTAGAACAAGCTCAGAGCAACATTGGTCTGATCCACATGTGGCCACTTCTGAGCAGGGCAACCTGGGGCAGATTATCAGATCTCTCTGGGCCTCTATTTCCTTATCTGCAAAATGGGAATGATGAATGTATTCCCTCTTGGGGTTTGTGTGAGGGTGTGATAAGCTATGAGGGTGTGCTCAGCAGAGCACCTGGGTGTGTGTGTGTGTGTGTGTGTGTGTGTGTGTGTGTGTGTGTGTTAAAGATGAAAATGAAAGCCTTTCAATTCTGAGTATGAGGGAAAAGTGTAAGGACAGTCTTGCTGTTGTCAGGAGGAGGGAAGGACCTGGGGGGAGGTCTCGTGCCTGCCCGTGTGGCTCCAAGCAGCCCGGGGCTCTTACCTGGCACGAAGTGAGGGTCCTCAGAATCCCCTTCCACATTCTCACGCTCTTGCTCCAGTTTCTGTGCCGAAAAGATCAGGACGGAAAGTGTGTGAGTGGACAGGGTCTGCGCTGCATGAGGGGCACCTGCCCCTATGCTCCCAGAATGACCTCCCCCCCGAGGGTCCAAAGGGCCCAGTGTCCCACATGGAGGTGACTGGGGACAAGACATGCTGAGCAACAGAGGTGCAGGGCAGGTGGCAAGGGTCACCTTTACTGTCTCAGGGACAGTGCAGGCTACGCTTTCCGTCCAGTGCACACACGTTCCACCTTGAAATCTAAGGGCAGGAGCTCTGATATATAGGCCCCCTCCTCTTTAAAGTTTGTTTATTTATTTTGAGGGGGGGTGGGTCAGAGAGAGAGTGGACGAGAGAGAATCCCAAACAGGCTTCATGCTGTCAGAGCAGAGCCTGATGCGGGGCTCGATCTCAAACCATGAGATCACGACCTGAGCCAACATCAAGAGTCGGGTGCTTAACTGACTGAGCTGCCCAGGCACCCCTGTATGGTCCCTTTCCAGCAGCTTTCTGAAGAGCTTGACCTAGGCCAGCTCCGTGTCCCTGACCACCTCTGATCACCCGAGCCCTGGGCTGAGCAGCACAGTCCGGGCCCATGTTGGGGTGACTCCTGTCAGCCCCTCCAAGTTGGCCCATGGGTCCCATGGAAGGAAGGGCACTGAGCTGGGTGCCTGTGAGGGCAGGCCGGCCAGGGACCAACAGAACCTGCAGGGGAGGATAGGGGCTCAGGATGGGTCCCAGGGCCAGCCTATGAGGCTTCGGATCCTGCACCGGTCAGGGCTTGGCTTCTCTCAAACACTAAAGCTGGGAGGCTCTGCAGGGGAGTTCTGTGGGACCCTGGAAATGTCCTGGCCTGGGGGTGCAAACAACCTCCTGGCTGAGAAACTGCCAGGAGAACATAGTCGATTCTGCATAAATGCAGAGAAAAATACCCAAGAAACCATAGTCCTTCATCATGAGGCTGAAAACCATCGCAAAGCATTTTGCTTTGGAAGGAGTATACTCACAGGTATAACTTACCTTGTATATCTGTGCTTCTTTGACAAGTTGTTAAAAACACGATTACCCCGCCTCCCCCGTCTTACCTTCTCTAAGAGTTTTAGGGTCAGTCGGGTCATTGCATCTGCCACTGAGGAGTCCAGCATTCTTGGACTGTAAGAGGAGGGACGCCACCAGGCCCACCTCCCTCCCTGGTTTTCAGGGTATCTAGAAAAAAGAACTGCTCAACTGGACAGAAGCAGCCCCAACCCTGGTGTCTTTGAAGGATTCCTGAGCTGGGCTCGGTTTACCTCCTGGAGACTGGCCTCTGCTGGAGCATGTGAGAGGGTGGCCCCATCCCCCTGGACTACAGCGTTGGGAGCCAACACCGGCATTGCCTTGGCAGTTGCTAGGCAGTGTAGACACAGGAAGGCCCCAGGTTGCTGGGTTTCCACTGAGAGTCCTTCCCAAGCCCCACGGAGGCCCCACGCAGCGGTTACCTATAAACACTGCTAATCTCCAGGTGTAGCCAGGTAGGGCTTATTGGGAAGGCAACGAGCAGTGGCTAAGGCCAGAGGGACAGAGTGAAGTTCTGGGGGGAAGACGGTCCTGATCCATACCCCCATGCACTGCCCCCACCCCAGAACTGAGCCCAGAAGAGTATAGGGTAGGGGACAGCTGCATCCTTCCCCATGCGCCACAGGGGCCTAGAACCCCTCATCCGTTGCAGCCTCCTGGAGGCTGGCAAGCCCCCAACCCCTTCTAGGGACCCTCAGAGCCAGATGGGAGTAAAGCCTGGACCAGGTGGGGGCACCACCTCCCTGCAGATTTTAGGAAATTCTGAGGGGCAGAAGGGGCACAAGGGAGCTGGCCAATGACATGCCTAGGGGGCTTCCCTGGTGGGGGTTCTCGGTGGGTCCACCCCACAGGCACCTAGCCATCACCTGGGAGGACACAGGGTCACGCGGAGCTACCACTGCTCCAGGCGGGGGTGTGATTCCAGCATTGGGGCTGCTCTGTGGGGACCCCAGCCCAGAGAGGGGTGGGAACACCTAGGGACAAGACCCCTGGTCAGGTCAGGAGTCGGTGGCTGGAGTGCATGTCTGGAGGGCTGAGGGTGGGGCGGGATTGCATCCAGTAAGGGAAGTCTTTTATAAATGATCCTTCACACAGAAGGCAGGGCACAAAACTGATACAAGCGGCCCTTCATTTGTATGGGTTTTACATCTCAGATTTGCAAATTAATCCACCCGGCTAATGAAGTGGACATAACAGATTTGCTATTGGAGCCCGTGACAGCGATCTGGGGCTGGGGTGAGAGTGGAGTATCGGCACACTTACAGCCCCCCTCCTCAATGCAGCTTGTATCAGATGGCAAAAATCTGGCTGAAAGTCCCTTAAATTGTTTTTAAAAAATTAAAGTTACTTATTTAAAGTCATTTAAAACTTAAATTTACAGAAAAATCAAGAAGATGGTAAATAGCATTCTCACATATGGCTTCCCCTATTATTAACATCTTATATTGGTTTGTTACCCTTTATAACAAAGATTACTTTATATTGGTTTGTTACCCTTTACTACAATCAATGAACCTAGACCGATACATTAACTATGGTCCATACTTCCTTTGATTTCTGTATTTTTTTTTTTTTTTTGCCTGACATCCCTTCTCTATTTCAAGACATCATATGACATTTGTCAGCATGTCCCCTTAGACTCCTCTTGCTTTTGACGACCTTGACAGTTTTGAGGAGCACTTGTCAAGGCATTTTGTAGGGTGTCCTCTACTCGTGGAGGACATACTTGTATGTTTTCTCATGATTGGACTGGGGTTTGGGTTGATGGGAGGAAGACCACAGAGGTAAAGTGCCATCATCATCACGTCACATCCAGGGTGCCTGTGGTCACCTTGACTTATCACTGTTGATTTTGACCTTGATCACCTGGCAGAGGTATGTTTGTTAGGTTTTTCTCTCCCTTCCCACACTGTCCTCTGTGGGAGGAAGTCACATGCACAGTTCACACTTAAGGAGTGAGGGTTGTTTCCCTCCTTGGGGGTGAGTATCTACATAATTTATATGCACAGCTTTTTAATTGTCAAAAATAAATTGAGACTCAGGTCCAGCATTAATATGGTGTAGAATGACCATGGAAATGATCCTGGGGTTCTAGGGAACATAGATTGAAAACCAATGACCAAACCGGTGTGGGAAAACTGTGGACAAGTGCCCCATTGAGTTTTAAATCCATTGCAACATGTAAAGGTTGAGAGATCCGGGCGTAGATCTGGGGCTGTAATTGCTCTAGGAAAGTCTGACCCTGTGTTTGGCTGGTGTTGCCTGCTTGGCCCCTGGTCTTATGAGCCCACTCACTCCCACTCATTTTTGCTCACACCACTCAATTCTACAAGCTAAGAATGGAAGCTCCACTTACTGAAGGGCTGTGGTCTGACTCAGGAGGAGAAATGCTTTTTGGTGGTTGAGCTTCCAGCACTCTCTGAGGGAGATTTGTCTAAGTTGTGGTTGCTTATAATCACACATTCTCACTGAGGGTGAAAGATGAGTTTGTGTCAGCAAGATTGTCATTACCGCGTCTTGATGAAGGGCATTACTGCTACCCTGATTCGGTCAGAGAAGACAGCAAGCAGGGAGCGCACAGCCGGCACACAAACCCCGTCCAAGTAAAGGTGTGGGAACAGGTGAGCGGAACAGAAGGAACCCAGAAATCTACATGTCTACTGCAACATCGCCCACAACAAGGCCATCCACCCCAATCTTGCTTTTTGTGCCACTCTCTCTCTAGTGGCAGGTCACTTGAAGTAGTGTCATCCTACCTGACTCCCCAACGGCTCACATCTGTAGCAGAGGCATTTGGGACTCCCATCTTGTCCTTGTCATCTGCCTGAGTTCTACAGTTTCCTAATCCTGCCACCGAAACGAAACGTGGCGCTGCTGTTCTATTTACAGACTCAAAGCGGTGGGAGAGGGGGGCACTATGCTTTCATCTTCCTTTTAACTGTAAATGGATATTCCAACAGTGATAAGAAAAGGTTAAAGTGAGACCGGGGATGTCAAGCCCCTTTAGGCAAAGAGGATCACCGCTTGGTGCAGTTATGCTACAGGGTGCAGGGAGATGCTTTGGATTATCGTCAACTAGTTTATCAGCTCCCAGTGAGCTTGATTACACCAACAGCATTTGATTGTTAAACTGTGGGCTAGGAACAAAAACCTTGCATTGTTTCCTTAACTGGACAAACAGGTTCAAGTGAAGTTTGAAGCTAAGGAACAATGATCTCATGAAACTTTGGATTCCCACAGACCATGAATTCATAACCAAAGTTATACTCCTTTTTTTTCTTTTAAATTTTTAACAGACTTTATTTTTTATTTATTTTTACTTATTTTTCAGACTTTATTTTTTAGAGCAGTTTTAGGTTCACAGCAAAATTGAGCAGGAAGTACAAGATTCCTTTTTCATGACTGTTTACAATACACTTGAAATGATTTACCCCCACGCTTCCAAGCCTTAATCATTTTCCACTTGACTGTTTTTGATTTTCACGGAACCAGCTCTTTTTCCGGTGATCTGGAACTGGGTACAATTACAGTATCACTTAAAATCACATCTTCACCAAAATTTTCTCAAGGAGACTAAAGACCACTTGGCAAGTTGGCCCTAGGGAGCCCCTTCCATGCTGGGGTTCCAGAGACTGTCCTAACAGGAATGAACATGTATAAGTCAGCCTTTCCTGCGCTTCAGGATCTCAGCCTGTCCCTCTCTCCACCACAGGGTCCCTCCTAATACTCTGATCCAGGGGGCTGCTTCGTGGCAGAGGTGCCAGATTTGTCCCACTGGTCAAATCCTATGCTGCACTACCCAGAAGCTGCAAGCTGGCGGTAGACGCATTAAATCAGAGCCCTCGATACGGTACTGTGTCCCCAGTGAGAAAAATACAGGTCCGGAAGTGGCACCACTCCCAGTGCCTTCTGTCCCTGCAACGCTGGACGCCGTGGCCCGGATTCCCAGGCACCAACAGGCAACAGAGAGAAGTGAAGTCATACGACGGGGGAGGGACGCAGAGCAATGAAATCCAAGTGGTCTGGCTGGCGGTCTGCGACTGGGAAACGAACAGAAACAGCGTCCCGGGAGGCGAAGGGCAAGGTGACGCGTGCTCCCATCCCTGAGGACCGAGGACCTGGCTGAAAGTGAGGGGGCTCTAGGACGGGCAGTGCGGACGAGACGTGTGACGCCAACCGCAGCCCCGAGACCAGCCGTTCAGCCCGCGAAGTCGCGGCCTCCCGGACTCCCTGGCGCTCACCGAGTAGCTCCCGGGGGACTCGCCTGTGGGCGGCCTCTCAGCCCCCTCAAAGAAGGGGCTGTGGGGCCGGCCTAAACTTCCTAACGGCCAAGTCTAACGCCCCACTAACACGACCAAAGACAAAGGCTGACGACCACACTCGCCTAGAGGCCTTTCGAGTCGCTAGTGCAACCCCATGTACAACAGGTGCGCGCGCCCCAACTGGTCCCCGCGCCTGCGCTCGCCGCCCACCCATTGGACAGGTAGACCCCTTTAAAACCGACCAACCACAGAGCGTTCCGAGGCCTCTACGCTCCGCCATTGGTCCTGCTGGGAGGTGCTATTGACAACGCGCCAGTGGGAGGCCAGAGGTCGACATAGGCGGAGCTCCGTCCGGGCCGCAAGGCTCTGATTGCGCGTGCGCGAGGGCAAGAACGCAGCCCTCTGATTGGCAGCGGGGCAGACGGCGCACACTCGGGGGCGGCGCCAGACCCACGTCTGCGTGACAGTTGTTGCGGGGGGAGGGCAGCCCAGACAAGGGGGAGGGAGTGTAAATAGAGTGAAGGCGGCGGCGTGTTGACCCCGTCACCTCTTGGGCTCCGCGAGGAGCCCCCGGGAGGGAGATGGATGAAGATGAGCAAGAGCAGCGGCGAAGAAAGGTGGAGGCCGGGAGAGCGAAGGTAAACGATAGCGCCTCTTCCTCCTCTCGCTGTCCCAGCTCGGGTTTCTCGGGGAAGGTTCCGGTGACCGCTGTTGTTTCCTACTAGGAGCGGTTGCGGTCAGGCGGGGAACACCGCCAAAGTCTTGCCCTTCCCGCCGGCTCGACTAGAAGTCGCCTCCTGGCCGCCGCCATATTGAATCCGCCGCCCTCTGCCCGGCCCCGCCCCTGTCGAGGTCGCAGCCAATCACCGGCTGGGGACTTGCGGGGTGGGACGGGGGCGTGCGCGGGGGGCCGGGCGCGGGGCATGCCGGGAATCGCGGGGCTGGGTCCGCGAGCGAGGCGGGGCTTGGCCGCGCCCTCCCGCCTTTCCGGAGGAGCTGGCGCTGCAGCCCTTCGAGTCGCCGTGGAGTCTCGGCCAGTGTCCGTGGCACCCCGGTGGATGCTGGTGGCCTAGGAACGCGCGGTCCCTGACCGCCCGCCAACATTCCGATCCCAGTAGAACGTGAAGGACGGGCTGGTAGTGAGGGGGGCGGCAGTGCCCCCGCACCGCGCGTCCTCGTTGTCATGGACAGCCAGCACGTCGCGCACCTGTACATCCGCTCACCTGTACATCTGCTCACCTGTGCACACCTGCACCTGCCGCGGCTCCACCTCACCAGAACTCAGGGTTCTTGGAGGACTAAGAGGGCCTGTGACTCACCTGCATTCGTGGGCGTCATAGACGCTCTCCCTAGGGCTCATTCACCTCCATCTGTTTATTTTTTATTTTTATTTTTTATTTAAAAAAATTTTTTTTTCAACGTTTATTTTATTCTTGGGACAGAGAGAGACAGAGCATGAACGGGCGAGGGGCAGAGAGAGAGGGAGACACAGAATCGGAAACAGGCTCCAGGCTCTGAGCCATCAGCCCAGAGCCCGACGCGGGGCTCGAACTCACGGACCGCGAGATCGTGACCTGGCTGAAGTCGGACGCTTAACCGACTGCGCCACCCAGGCGCCCCTCACCTCCATCTGTTTAAAACTACTTGCAGATTTTCGTTTTACTGGGAATTATGCACCTTTTTTTTTTTAATCTTCAAAAGAAAAGTCTTCGAGTGGCAGTCTAGGAACACATGTTTATATTGCAGAATATCTTTTGCCAACCTGTCTAATATTCCCTGGGGTCCAGAAATGCTTGTTCTGGCCCAGTTGCTGTTTGGGGCCCAAGTGGACGTTTTGAGCAGGTGAGGGTTGAGGGGCTCTGCTGGAGCCGGTCCCTCATGCTGGGCTTCCTAGGTAATCTCCAGACACCTGGACAGAATATCCTGGGATGTATTGCATTCTTAGGTTGTGGATGCCCTGGGGAGCTCACTCTGGTCCTAGAGTCACTTGTCTCCAGGGATGCTTTTTATCGCCTTGTTTCTGCCCCAGTTTTCACATAAAACTGGTACTCGCTGTTTTGGGGGGGTATATTGTGGGGATTAAACTGTAAGCTGAAAAGACCCTGGCTGTAGAGGCAGAGTGGAGCAAGCAGACACTGGCTGTGAATCCCTGCCCTTCCCCAGCTGTGGAGGAGGTTACCTACCCACTCTGTCAAGGGATGAATGAGAGTCTGTGCAATGTTACCTGATCGGTAGGTGGAGCCATGGTAAGTTGTTGTGTTTGGGGCCAGATGTGGCCAGACATTGGGAATTTCATATGGACCAGCTAGTAGGAAATATTCAGTGTTAGTTTCTTCTTTTGAGGGAACCACAGGGCCGCTGCATTAAAGAGGCCATTCAGAACACATAGTGACTGATGTGAGACAGTGATGGGGTAGCAGCATCTAATGGCAAGGTGACAGGCAGAGGACAGAGTGGCCCCATTCAGGCTTCTTGGGAGAGGAAACTTGTGAGTGGTGTTTGAAGAGGGATGTGCTGGCGCCCAGGCATGTACGTGAGCCAGGAGATGAAAATGAGGCAGAGTTTAATATTTGATGTGCGTTTTCCCGGCGCTAGTCATGGTTTGTAAGCATGCATAAATGTGTTTGAAGGAGTGTTGAGGGTGATGAGGAAGGATCACCTCGTTGCAGGAGGAAATGGGCACCTCTTGTTGGGAGACCCCAGGCTAGAGTCAAGGATGGTGATGCAGGAGGGAACCTGAGGACAGTCAGAGTTGATGGAGCAAGGCATAAAATGATGAACATGGGGCTGGTTTGGAAGGCTGACTGTCCTGGAGACAGGGTTTTTCTCACGTAAGGGACCTTATGTAATTTTTCTGCGTCTGTGAAAGTGTGCTTTTCCGTTACACTTATGCAAATGTTTGTTAAATGCATTTGCTTTTATGAGCACAGTTGTCATTTGAAGGAGCCGATGCCCCCATATGAAAGAGTGATGTTAGGTCTCATACCTTTGAATAAGGTGTTAGTGGGAGACGTGTAAACAGAGTCTGAAACCCTTCAGTTTGAGGGACTGAACAGCTAGGTTGTACCTTCTGATGGGTGACATTCTGTGGAGGTCCCTGGTGCATTGGTGAGCTGTGTCGTGAAAAATAGAACATCTGATTCCATAAAGGAGGATCTTAGATTGACCTGGCTTAATTAATTTTTTGCTATTTCTGTACCTTGTCTCAGAATCTGTGGCTAGGAAGTTTTGGCCAGGCTATATATTTCCTCGATTGGGGGAAAATGGGGCAAAAAGAGATTTAGCGTTTGTGTAGTTTTAAACCTGAAGCATGCCTTGATTAAGCTATCAGTCTTTTAAATAGATGTGTTGGTTTTTTTGAATCCTATTTCTCTGTAAACTTCCAGGGGCTAGGAAAGCTATTCTGCCAGTTGGCTGTATTGCTTTTTTCTGTCTGTGTATAGGCATAATTAACAGTCCTCATTATTAGACTCTGAAAAGAATTCTGAACTTAAATGCTAGCATCGCAGATATTAATGAAGGCAGAGTTTGTGGTTGACGTGGGTCTGGCCAGGTTTGGCTGAGCACACTGAGCCAGCCCCAGAGCCTCATGTTCCCCACCAGCTCATTGGCTTTGTGGTTCTGTTACTTTTTTCTTGGTTACCTTTGTCTTTACTACTTTTCTACGTTTTTGCGCAGCTTGCTCACTTCCGACAGAGAAAAACAAAAGGTGACTGTGCGCATCCGAAGAAAAAGACGGCGAAGAGGAAGGGCCCGGCTGTCGATGCGCCTGTCCAGGAGGAGAGCCCGGTAGCCACCGAAGATGGTGGACTCCTGGGAAGAGGGGACGTTTGCAAAAACACATCGTGCAGCGGCACCCCTGATGGGGCAGGAGCAGCTCAGGTAGGTTTACTCAGCACTGTGCATTAACATCTTGCTTAGCTTCTAGTTGTTGCGGCATGACTTTGGTCTGTTTTTGCCTATCAAAAGTGGGGAAAGAGAGTTTCCCTTTTACACAAGGGGAATATATTTTTGTGTTTTTACTCCTAGTAAATGTTTTATGTTTTATGATTAGGGATTGTTTGAAGGCACGTGTCAGTATAGGTTCTTGCTTTGGTAATGGGAGTCTTAGAAGTGTGAGTTCCTCTGGTGTGGCTCTGTGTATTAGCCTTTTTGACAGGGATTTATTTGCACACTTAAACCATAATATTCCTTCATCTACTTACTGCTTTTTTTCGTTTCCTTTCTGAACTTGGGATGAAGAGGGAATGGGTGAAGGTGGTGCAGAAAGGGCATCTTGCTGGAGGAGGCACCACCGTCCTCTGCTTGAGGCCCTGTGAACTACAGGGGTGCGTGTGGCCCACTAGTGGATGTGCACACTGAGAATGCTGGGCCCACGTGGCCCCCTAATCACCTGTAGTTGGGCTCTCCTTGCGACTTTTTCTGTGCATTATCATTGAGGGGCTTTGAATTGTGATTTTGTGTGCAACAGAGCAGGTGCAGGTTTGGGTGTTTGCTAGAATGAGCTGGCATACTGGTGGCTGAGGGCAGCATTTGACGAAAACTCACAGCGTGTCTCGCCTGCTTTGTTGGAAAAGTGGAATTCCAGCCTGTAAAGTCTCTGATATTCTACCGACACATCTGGAACTCTTCTTTTGAGAATTTGAAAGACGTAGCTATTGTACTCCCTCGTCTGGGGAGCAGCAGGCCAGCACTCTGGGAGCCCAGCCTTTGGGCCAGCCTGAGCCCAGCTCATGCCTCCGCCAGTGTGGGCCTGAAGTTCACCGCCATCCTCTGTGCTGGTCTCAGGACTGGGCAGCAGCTCTCAGCAGCCCTGTCTCCATCACAGCTGCGTGAGTAAAAGCCACAGTGGGAGGACTGAGAGTTTACTCCCAGTGCTTTTTCTCTGTGTGTTTTCTCCTAGGCTCCTTGAGGAGAAAAGCTTGTAATTTATAGTTAACAGCTATTAATTTTATTCTTACTTGCAAGTCAGAGGAGTCTTTTTATAGTAAACATTTTTTTGGCAGGGGGCACACCTTGGTGGCTCAGTCGGTTGAGCGTCCAACTCTTGATTTTGGCTCAGGTCATGATCTCATGGTTGTGAGATGGGGCTCCATGTTGGGCTGTGCGCTGAGTGAGGAGCCTGCTTGGGATTCTCTCTCTGCCCTCACCCCCATGAACATGGGTGCTCTCTCTGTCGCTGAGTAAATACACATTTAAAAAAACTTTTTAAATACACTTTTTTTTTATCCATGCAAGCAGGGGAGAGGGACAGAGGCAGAGAGAGAATCCTAAGCAGTCTCCACCCTCAGCGTGGAGCCCGATTTGGGGTTCGATCCCATGGTCGTGAGATCATGACCTGAGCTGAAATCAAGAGACGCTTAACTGGCTGAGCCACCCAGGCGCCAGGAAGTCTTTTTATCTTATATTAAATGTTTTATGTATTTTAGCTTTTCATTTTGAAATAATCTCCAACTTACAAAAAAACTTTGCAAAGATTAGCCTAGAGTTTGTAGATACCCTTCACCTAGCTTCTTGAAATGAATGTCAACATCTGGTATTTTCAGGACGATTATTACAATTAGTTCCTATTAACACTGGAACAATGCTATGAGCTAATTAATAAAGCTCATTCAGATCTCCCCCACTGTCCCACTAATGCCCTTTCTCTGGTCCAGGATTCTGTGTTGCATCTCACTGCCCATGCTGCTTTAGTGTGGTCCAGTCTTTTATAAGTTGGACGTCTTTGAAGAGTCCTAGCTAGTCGTTTGGTAGAATGCCTGTCAGTTTGGGTTTGTTTGATGTTTCCTCCTGGTTAAAATCATGTTGTGAATTTTGGCCAGAACATTGTAGAAGTGGTGATATTCCCTACTCAGTGCACTTGGTATTGGTATTTGATGTGTCTCCCTACAGGTAATGCCAATTTTGATCACTTAGTTAAGGTGAGACCTGCCAGGTTTCTCTTGATAGAAAAATACTATTTTTAACTTTGGAGTTCATAAGTATATTGTGTGGAGATACTTAGAGACCCCGCAAACCCCCTTTTCTCATCATGCTTTGCTCCACTAATTTTAGCTCCCATAGGTGATTCTTGCTTGCAGCACCTATTGTAGTGGTGTTGGCCACATGATGACTTTGTTTCCATCTTTCTATCTCTATGTATTAATTGACATTCTGCTGCAAGGAGGAACTGTCACTTCCCTCCAGTGTGTATTTATTTATTCACTGTATCGGTATGGACATAGGGATTTTTCTTTTTCTTTTTTTTCTTTTTCAAGTAAACTCTACATCCAACATAGGGCTCGAACTCATGACCCCAAGATCAAGAGTTGTATGCTCTACTGACTGAGCCAGGTGCCCAGGGATTTTTATTCTTCGGGTTGTAATCTATCATATCAACCATGTCAGTGTTTATTTTGTTGCTGAAATACATAGATTGGCCATTGGGAGTGCCTTTGAATTGGTACCTGTCCTTCTACCATGTCCTCATTGTTTCTGGCACCTTAATTCCTTACATTCTGGCACCAAGATTTTCCAGGGTTATTTTATCCTTTCCCTGTCAGCAGCCCTGTAATCAGATATTTCTTCAAGGAGCTCTGGTTTCTTTTAGTGGAGAATGATGTTTAGAAACCAACATCTGGGTGATAGTTGTGCTTATTGCTGTTGGGGTGTCTTTGGTTTCTGGGCTATTTCAACAGAGCTAGGTGATAAATACCTGTATGCGTACACTTCTATATTTATTTCTTTGTCAATCTGTATGTATAATAAAAATCATGAATTTACTTTAGTATTTTCAATTCCTAACGAACGTCACAGGGTTCATTCTAGCTTTTTCCCTCTTCTTAATCTTGATTTCTTTTACCAATAGTGAAAGTATCTTAGCTACAATATATTTACTTACTTCCTCAATCTTTAAATATATGCACATTAGTTTGAGGATTGCTAATCCTCACTACTGTGAAAAACAGATTTACTAACTAGAGTGGGATATTTGAATATATAGTTGACCCTTTAGCAACATGGGGGTTAGGGGCACTGACCCCTCACACAGATGAAAATCGGCCTATAACTTTTGTCTTCCCAAAATGTGACTACTAATAGCCTAGTGTGGACTGGAAGCCTTAATGATGACATAATAAAACAGTCAACAAATATTTTGTGTATTTTCTGTATCATATATAGTATTCTTATAATAAAGTCAGCTTGGGAAAAAAATGTTAAAGTCACAAGGAAGAGAAGATACATTTACAGTGCCGCCCACCCTGTGTTTATTGAAAAAAGTCTGTGGGTACATGGATCTGTGCAGTTTAAACAAACCCTTGTTGTTCAGTGCTAGTTCTTTTTGTCTTTATTATCCCAAAGTTTGTTGTTTAGCATTCCAAAGTTGTATAAGTTAATTTTTTAAATATAAATTTAAAAAATCTTTCATTATAGTTATTCATTTATAACATGGTTTTGTTTTATTGTTTGTCTTCTATTTTGGTTCTTCTTACGTCCAGATTGATTTTATTTAATTTTTTTTTTTTTTTTTTTGAGTAAGGGAAGCATTACTAAGATTCTAAAAACCAGAGCCATATTCAAGTTCATTACTTCCTCTTCCCTACCACCTCATTCCTATCTAGGAGTGGTATGGTTGGACCCTGTGGTAGGCAAGTATTTACCTTTTTTTTTTTTTTCTGAATTTTATTTATTTTGAGAGAGTGCGTGCACGCATGCAAGTGGAGGCGGGTTGGGGAGTGGAGGGGGAGAGAGAATCCCAAGCAGGCTCTGGGCTGTCAGCACAGAGCCTGACATGGGGCTCAATCTCACAAACTTGAGATCATGACCTGAGCTGAAACCAAGAGTCGGACACTCAACTGACTGAGCCACCCGGGCACCTCAATTTAACCTTTTAAAAATCTGCCAAAAATTGTCTTCCAGAGAGTGGTCCTGCCATTTTGCATTCCTATCAGCAGCTCAAATTCAGAAATACAAAGAAATGAGCATTCAGGACCTACAGAGACATGGAGGGACCTTAAATGTCTATTATTGAGTTAGAAGAAGCCAGTCTGACAGGCTGCACACTGTGTGGTTTTGTTTGTGTAGCATTCTGGAGAAGGTAAAACTGTGCAGATTGTAAACAGATGAGTGGATGCCAGAAGTTGGTGGAGGGAGAGTTGGTGAAGCAGGGATCTTTTAGGGCAGTGAAACTGCCCTGTGTGATCGTGTAAATTTTATGTTATGTTATTAGGGAGAGAGTGCGCAAGTGGGAAGAGGGGCAGAGGGGGAGAGAGAGAATCTTAAGCAGGCTCCACAATTAGCGTGGAGCCTGACGCAGGGCTTGATCCCACGACCCTGGGATCATGACTTGAGCTGAAATCAAGAGTCAGGTTCTCAACTCACTGAACCACTCAGACACCTCATCATCATGTAAATTTTAAAACATCAAAATATATTTGTATGTAAATTAAAAAAAAAAGCCATCTGGAGAATGAGGGATCCCAGGATGGAACGCAGACTTGAACCCAAGGCCCTAACTGTGTTACCCATGGACAGAACAACCTCAGGGAAGGGGGTAGGGAAAGGTGCTGACCTGAGTAGCTTTGGGGGTGAGTGGAGTTTGGAGGACTGAAGGCAGAAGGCACTGTGTATAAACAGTACTCCCGTTGGTAAAGGGGTTTCCCACGGGAGTGAGGATTAAGGATTCTGGGGCTGTGTACTTACGTGCTGGGATTGAACCGCCGAGGATGGCAGGTGGCTGGAGCTAGGTGTCTCACTCTCTCCTGGTGAGCTCACGCAGCTCTGCCGCGGTTGGTGTGTGAGTTGGAATGAAGGTGAGAGCCCCTGGGGTCTGGGGCTGGATGGGGGGCAGGAGAGAGAAGGTCAGCTGGAAGAAGTGGAGGGAAAAGGCAGGGGAAATTGAAAGGCAGGGTGTGAGTCACTCAAGCTGTCAGAACACTGCAGACTGAGTGGCTTAAACAACAGACTCTCAGTTCTGGAAGCAGGACGTCTGAGATCAAGTGCTGTCAGGGTTGGGTTCTGGCGAAGCCTCTCTGCTTGACTTGTGCATGACTGCCTTCTTGCTGTGTCCTCACATGGTCTCCTGTGTGGGGAGAGGGCAGGAAAGCAGTATTCTCTGGTCTCCTTCTCAAAGGACAGTAGTCCTATTGGATTTTAGTCCCATCCTATTATCTCTTTAAAAGCCCTGTCTTCAGATACAGTGACAATAGGCATTAGGGCTTCCACATGAGAGTTTTAGGGGTTATACTTCAGTCCATAGCATTCTCTCCTTTGGTTCCCCAATTCATCTTTCTTGCATTCAAAATACATTCACCCCATCCCTACAGCCCCAGAGATCGTTACTCATTCCAGCATTCTTTCTCATCTAGATATCATCTAAATCAGATATGGGTAAGACTTGAGGTAGGGTTCCTCCTGGGTCCAAATTTCTCTCCCACCGTGAGGTTGTGAAAGCAAAGTTACATGCTTCCCAACCACAGTGGTGGAACAGGGATGGGATAGACAGCCCCACTCCAGAAGGGAGAAATAGGAAACAACGAAGGGTGATGGATCCCCAGCAAGTCCAAATCCGAGTAGGCAAATTCCCTTGGCTCTTAAGGCTAAAAAAATAATCAGTCTGATTTAATGTGAAGCATCTGACTCTTGATTTCAGCTCAGGTCATGATCTCATGGTTTGTGAGTTCAAGCCTCGCATTGGGCTCTGTGCTGACAGCTTGGAGCCTGGAGCCTGCTGCCTTCTCCACGCATCCTCACCTGACAGAGAACACTGGTGTCGCTTCCTCTTCTTAGAAGGACCCCAGTCCTGCTGGACCAGGCCCACCCTGTGACCTCATTTAACCTTAATCACCTCTTTCGAGGCCCTGCTGTCACAAGGGGGTGTTGAGCTTCAACACAGGAATTTGCGGGACACCGTCAGTCCATAATAGGCAACTGTAATAGGAGGGACAGCGTGATAAATCTGAAGGTCATATTTAGGGAAAGGCTGTTGAAGTCTGATTGGTGCGGTGGCAGGAATGGAGTGCGTGGACCTTTGTGTTCTTAGAGTATAAAAAAAAGAATTACCTTTTCTTTTAAAGGACAGAATATATTTGCCTGTGGATCAGGGTCAGGTTGAAATTCAGAGGCTCAGGCTCTAGCTGGAGGAAGAGCTTCTGAACGAGCAAGACGTCGTGGATGGACGTGGCCTGGAGGTGGGGAAGCTTCAGGCTCGGCCAGCTCTGTGTCCTGGCATTCCCTGCCAGCGGGGTCACTGTTAGTTTGCCAACCTCTTGTCTGCTTCAAGGGAAATGTCCTGGTTAATGTCAAGTTCCAAGGCTAGGCATTACCTCTTGCACCGAGGGCTCATTTTGATGTGTCTGAGCGGATGCCTTCCCCTCCTCTCGCCGGGGAGCCAGGGGTGGGGTTGAGTCTGCAGAGCGCTGGGTCAGAAAAGCAGGAGGCGAGCTGCGCTGGCCGTTGGCTTCTTGGGCTCCCGTGCAGTGGCCGAGGGCGGGGTTGTGGTTCTCTGGGCAGCCCTGCCGGGTCCTCCTGGTCAGGGTCCCGAAGCCCTCTGTCTGTAGCTTCATTCCATTTTTAGTGGAGGCACTGATTGCTGTGACCTAGTTTTCTTAATGTAGGGCAGTTCAGTTTATTCTGAGTTACCTCAACCGTTTGGGGTGCTTGGGGGAGCAGTGGGGCTCAAGTCTTTCCGCCTGGAGTTTGAAGTCAGTCTTCCAGAGATTGGCTTTCCTCATTGTGCTCAGCTCAGTCTAATAGAGAAACAGAGTTGCATTTTGTGACCATCTGACTATGGGCCTGGGTTAGAAGGTGCCAGGGGCGCCTGGGTGGCTCAGTCGGTTAAGCGTCCAGCTAGCTCAGGTCACAATCTCACGGTCCGTGAGTTCGAGCCCCACGGCGGGCTCTGTGCTACAGCGCAGAGTCTGGAGCCTGCTTCGGATTCTGTGTCTCCCTCTCTCTCTGCCCCTCTCCTGCTCATGCTCTGTCTCTTTTTGTCTCAAAAATAAAAACATTAAAAAAAAAAAAGAAGGGGCGCCTGGGTGGTGCAGTCGGTTAAGCGTCCGACTTCAGCCAGGTCACGATCTCGCGGTCCGTGAGTTCGAGCCCCGCATCGGGCTCTGGGCTGATGGCTCGGAGCCTGGAGCCTGTTTCCGATTCTGTGTCTCCCTCTCTCTCTGCCCCTCCCCCGTTCATGCTCTGTCTCTCTCTGTCCCAAAAATAAATAAAAACGTTGAAAAAAAAAATTAAAAAAAAAAAAAAAAAAGAAGGTGCTGGGTGCTTTATTTACGCATGCCTGGTCAGTGATGGATCGAGTTACACAATTGATAGGGCATTTGCCAGATATCTGTAAAAGGAAACCGAGAGATTTATGCATTATTTTGCACAAGGTTCATGTTATTTTCTGTTTTTTACTTCCTAGGATACCTGGCAGTGACCTGTATGATTAGGCGTTAGTTTTTTATTTTTTTGTGTTGTGTGGGTTTTTTTTTTTTAATAATAAGAGATGGAAGCAATTACATTTTTACTTAGAATTATAATGACTAATGTTTATTTGTTTTTAAAATTTGTGCCAGAAATGGTTGTACGTGTTGTAAGCCAGGCTGTGAGGTAGGGACTCTGGTTATCCCCTCACAAGGAAGTGGGCGCTGCGGGATGAGCCCCCTTGCTGGGTGGGCATCAGAGCTCTCTGCTGCTCTCAAGGGTATGTGGGCTCCCTGGCTTCTGCCTTAGTTCTTACATCCATGACTTCATTCTTCATTCTGCTTATTTGATTGCATGTAATAGTTAAGAAAAAATGCATTTTTTGCATAAATTTTTGTAATAGGAATTAGAGCTGGTAGTCTCTTGTGTTGTTGTGGTCACCAGTGGCTTGAGGCCCAATCTGCACGCTTGTCTACTTCAGAGGTCCTCATGGGCTTTTTATCTCAGGTTTCAGTAGCCCACGCGGATTGTTGCCGAGAACTGTTATTTCACCAGTGAGCACAAAATACTGCTATTTCAATTCTGCCCCTCCTTCCTTATTAATTGTATGTAACATTGCATGAGAACTTCCCTTTATCAGTTACCTGGTTACCCTGGTGCCCGGCTTGGATTGGAAAGCAGGGTAAAGGCATCACTCTTTCCTTTTAAGTTACTCATGTTGCTGTGCTATGCTTTTCCACATATGACCATTGGACTGGCTTTCTTGAGCCTCACTGTAAATTCACTTATGTTTAACAATTTGTCATGAGCAAGTCTTGTGTCTGTTAGCGTGCCGCTCAGATTTTCCCATCTTTGACAAGGGAGAGCATCTTTAGTTTGACCCTCCACAGTCACTATGGTGGCTTCCTTGCTTTTGGAAAAAGTGTTGCCGGTCAGCTGGTGCATTTCTTGCCCCAGGCCTGGAGCCAGGCGTTTCCCATGACTCCTGGCTCCTGTAGTGGGAAGTAGTGTTCAGAAACATGATCTAGACGTTAGGGGTTTTATTGTTTCAAGGTCACGCCAGTGAACAGTTAGGTTTTGTTTTATAGTTTATGAGTTACAGAGTAGTGTGTGATTACAGAGTTCATAGTTTATGATTACAGAGTTTCTACTTAAGTTTGAAATTTCTCTTTAACATTAAAAATGTATGTTCCTGACATTAACATCATTACTCACTTGGCTTTCTTTCTCTTTCTAGTTTTATAATAACGTTATTACTAATTACGATTTCTTTGCACTCATTTTTGTCCTTTAGGTATTTTCCACAGTGATGTGCAGTCAAATTACTTTGTTTTAAAATCACTTGAAATAGTTTAAGCCAGAAACTTAAATATATTTGTATTCGTTTGTTTTATTTTCTCTTCATGTTTTAGGGATTTTTTGTTTTCGATTTGTTGTTATCGTTAAAGAGAGAGAATGCCAGCTAGTGCACGGAGGAGGGGCAGAGGGAGAGGGAGAGTGAGTCTTAAGCAGGCTCTATGTTGAGAGGGATTTCGACACAGGACTCGATCCCATGACCCTGAGATCATGACCTGGGCCAAAATCAAGAGTCAGATGCTCAACTGACTGAGCCACCCAGGCTCCCCTTTTTTCATTTGTGTCTGTGTGTGGTTGTTTGTTTGTTTAGCTTGTTTATTTTGAGACAGAGCGGAGGAGGGACAAAGAAGGAGAGAACCTCAAGCAGGCTCCATGCTGTCAGTGCGGAGCCCAACGTGGGGCTTGATCTTACGAACGTTAGATCATGACCTGAGTTGAAGTGAAGTCAGATGCTTAACTGACTGAGCCGCTTAGGTGCCCCTGTTATTACATTTTTAAAAATAGAAGCAAATATGTGCATATATTTCTCACTATCTGCTTCTTTAGTAGCAGGATACTTTACATTTCTGTATCTTGTTTTTTTCACTTACCATATCTTGGCAGTCACGCCGTAGCAGTATGTAGTGATGTTTCTCGTTCTTTTTTAAAAAAGTCTGTTGTCGGGGCGCCTGGGTGGCTCAGTCAGTTCAGCATCCACCTTTGGCTCAGGTCATGATTTCACAGTTCGTGGGTTCAATCCTGCATTGTGGGATCTGTCTGACAGCTGTGCTGACGGCTCAGGGCCTGGAGACTGCTTCCGATTCCATGTCTCCCTCTCTTTCTACCCCTCCCCTGCTCGTGCTCTCTTCTCAAAAATGAATAAACATTAAGTCTATTATCTTTTTAGAAGCAAGAAGTGGTACTTTTTTATGTTTACCAACATACTTGCCAATCCCAGGGCTTTGGTTTGTTGGTATAGACCCAGTTTTGCATCATGTATCATTTTTCCTTCAGTCTGAAGAGCTTCCTTTCAACAAATTTTTTGTCGTGCAGGTCTGCCGATGAATTCTCTTGGCTTTTTTGTTTGTCTGAAACTGACTTTGTTTTGCCTTCATATTTGAAAGAAATCTTTACTGGATATAGAATTTGCAGTTGACAGTTTTCTTTTTGCAGCACCGTGGTCGATGGGCCCATATAGTTTCTGAAGGTGTCTGCTGTCATTCTTCATTCCTCTTTCTGTAGAACTTTTTTCTTTTATGTTTATTTATTTTGGGAGAACGAGCGAGAGCAGGAGCGCATGAGGGAGGGGAGGGGCAGAGAGAGAGAGAGAGAGAAGGAGAGAGAGAGAATCCCAAGCAGGCTCCATGCTGTCAGCGCACAGCCTCACTTGGGGCTCGATCCCAGGAACCATGAGATCGTGACCGGAGCCAAAATCAGGAGTCAGACTCATAACCAACCAAGCTATCCATGCGCCCCTCTGTAGAGTCTTTTTTTCCTTTTAATTTTTTGGGGGTACTTTTAAAACTTTTGTTTTTATCTCTGGTTTCAAATTCTTTCATTATCATGTGCCTAGGGTGGTTTCCTTTGTGTTTCTACTGCCTGGGATATGTTGATCTTTATGAAACTTTGGTTTAGTTTTCACCAAATTCAGAAAATTTTTGTTCAATTTTTCAAATACTTTTTGTTGCTTCCCATCCCTTCCCCTTTGTGATTTCAAATCTATATATTGCAAACTGTTTAAGGTTATCCTATGGGTCATTTAGACTTTGCCTTATTTACTTATTAAAACATTTTTTTCCAGTCTCTGCCTTTTTGTTCTTCATTTTATTTTTTTTAATATTTTTTTAATGTTTACTCATTTTTGGGAGACAGAGAGAGAGCTTGAGTGGGGGAGGGGCAGAGAGAGAGGGAGACACAGAATCCGAAGCAGCTCCAGGCTCTGAGTTGTCAGCACAGAGCCTGACATGGGGCCTGAACCCATGAACTGCAAGATCATGATCTGAGCTGAAGTCAGACGCTTAACCAACTGAGCCTCCTGGGCACCCCGTGTTCTTCATTTTAGATCACTTCTATTGCTAGATCAAGTTCGCTGATCTTTTCTTTGCAATGTCTATTCTATTAATCTAGAATTAAGTGAATTTCTTTCTGTTTCGGGTATTTTGTATTTTTTATATCATTCTTTATTGCGTTTGTATTTTCCTTTAAATACTAGGTATTAATATAACAGCTATTTTAATGTCCCTGTCTGCTAATTCTGTCCTCTCTGTCCTTTTTGGGTATATTTCCATTGGACTGATTTTCTCTTGGTTATGGGTCACATTTCTCACCTTTTGGTATGTTTAATAATTTTTGATTGGATGCCAGCCATTGTCAGTGTTATGTTGTTACATGTCTGGACTTTGCTGTTTTGGTTTTGGTAAGCATTTGACTTAAAAAAAATGTTTTCATTGTTGATCTGTAGGAATTCTTAATATTCTTCATGTCTGTCATATGTTAGGTATATGTACTGTGAATGTTTTTCCTCAGTTTTGCTTGCTTTGTTGAAGTTGAATTTATCAGTTTTTCCTATAGTTAGTGCTTTTTGTGTCCTATCCAAAAAATTTCTTCTAGCTCTGAGATCATGTACTTTCCTATGTCTTCCTGAAGCCTTATGGTTTTGCTTTCTGGGTTTATGATTCATCTCAAGTTACTTTTTGTGTATTGAGTACTTTGACTTTTAGAACTATAGTTTAATTTTGCTGATTTTTGAATTAATTAACTAATTATTTTTTAAAATGAGATCATTAGAATGGGTCCTCATCCAATGGGACTGCTGGTTTTTTTTTTTTTAATGTTTGTTTATTTTTGAGAGACAGAGTGCATGCGGGGGAGGGGCAAAGAGAGAGAGAGGGAGAGAGACACAGAATCAGAAGCAGGCTCCAGGCTCCGAGCTAACAGAACAGAGCCCAATGCGGGACTTGAACCCGCGAACCGTGAGATCATGACCTGAGCTGAAGTTGGATGCTTAAACAACCGAGCCAGCCAGGTGCACCAGGTTTTTGAACTTTTTTTTTTTAAATGTTTATTTATTTTTGAGAGAGAGACAGAGCATGAGTGGGGGGAGAGCAGAGAGAGAGAGGGAGACACAGAATCCGAAGCAGGCTCCAGGCTCCAGGCTCCGAGCTGTCAGCACAGAGCCCGACACAGGGCTCGAACCCATGAACCAGGAGATCATGACCTGAGCCAAAGTCGGATGCTTAACCAACTGAGCCACCCAGGCGCCCCAGGTTTTTGAACTTTTAATGGAATAATCTAGTATGCATATCTTGAGTCTGGATCTTTTTTATCCAGTGTCTTGTTTATGAGGTTTATTCATGTTAAACACTATCGTTTATTCATCTTCGTTATTGTGTGGTATTTCATTATATGAATGTGCTTCCATCTGTTTGTCTATTCTACAGTTACTTGGCATTTACTACACCCATTCTTAGACAAGTCTCTTGGTGTACATGTGCAGATGTTTCTATTGAGGCTATAATTAGTTACTTAATTTTTGGGTCATTATACATGTATTTGTTCAACATGCATATGTTGAGCTGTGTTTAAAACAGTTGTTCAGTTTATATTTTCGGTAGTGACATGTGTAAGTTTTATAGCATCTGTGATTTGTATTGACTGTCTTTTTTTTCCTCCTCTATTTTAACAGTTTGGGTGGGTGTGGAGTGGAGTGTATTTTAGTGTTGTGCAAGATTGGTCAAACGTTCAAAGAAATTAGTGCAGTTCATTAACAGACTCCGAGAAAAGTCATATGATCATCTCAGTTGATACAAAGAAAGCATATATTTTTGTGACAGAGTGACCTGTACTTGTAGTCTTGAGGTTGTGCTGGCCTTATCCAAGGAGCTGAGAGGTCTCCTTTGCTCTGTGAATGAGTTTGTGTAAGATGGTGAAGACTTTGGGAACTGAGGTTTTGTTTGTGGGAAAGCTTTGAATTACAGAGTCCATTTATTTGATAGTTATCAAACTATTCACTAATGCTTTTTCCCAGAATTTGTTCTTTCATCTAATCTTCCAATTTTTGGCATTAAGTTTTTCATAGGAATGTTTTCAGTCTGTGGCATCAGTATTGATGACCCTTTTCATTTTTCTTTATTTTTTTACTAAAAATTTTTTTGTTGATGTTTATTTTTTGAGAGACAGAGAGAGAGAGAGAGAGAGAGACAGACAGAGCGTGAGCGGGGGAGGGGCAGAGAGAGAGGGAGACATAGAATCTGAAGCAGGCTCCAGGCTCTGAACTGTCATGACAGCACAAAGCCCAACGTGGGGCTCGAACTCACAAACCGCAAGATCATGACCTGAGCCGAAGTCAGATGCTTAACTGACTGAGCCACCCAGGCACCCCTTTCATTTTTTAAAGGTGAGTATTTGTGCCTTTGTTGGCCTTGCCACAAGTTAATGCTTACTATTTTTATAAAAAATTAACTATAGTTTTTGTTCTTTTATGTAACATATTTATGTTTCTTTGATTTCTGCTCTTATTATGTGTAGTTTCTTATTTTAAAGTATGTTTGGTTTTGATTTTCTTGGTTTTCTAACTTCTTGAGAAAGATATGTAGACCATTGATTCCCAGGCTTTAAAATGTATATATAGTCAAGCCTATTCATTTTTCTGTGGTGTGACTTTACCTTCACTCACAACTTTTCAATTTTTTATTATTTTTCAGGACAAATTACTTTCTTTTTTTTTAATTTTTTTTAATTTTTTTTTCAACATTTATTTATTTTTGGGACAGAGAGAGACAGAGCATGAACGGGGGAGGGGCAGAGAGAGAGGGAGACACAGAATCGGAAACAGGCTCCAGGCTCTGAGCCATCAGCCCAGAGCCTGACGCGGGGCTCAAACTCACGGACCGCGAGATCGTGACCTGGCTGAAGTCGGACGCTCAACCGACTGCGCCACCCAGGCGCCCCAGGACAAATTACTTTTTAATTACATTCTTACTTAAAAATTTTCATGTGCATAGGTTAAAAAAAAAAGTGGCATGTTAGGGGCATCTGGCTAGCTCAGTCAGTAGGGCATGTGACTCTTGATCTCAAGAGTTATGAGTTTGAGCCCCATGTTGGGTATAGAGATTACTTAAAATCTTAAAAAAAAAAAGTAGCATGTATAGGATTAAGCCATCATTATTTTCTTCCTATCTGCTGAGGAATTAATTAGATTTCTTTTTTTTTAAGATTTTATTTTTAAGTAATCTCTACACCCAATGTGGGGCTTGAACTCACAACCCTGAGATCAACAGTCAGATGTTCCTCTGACCTAGCAGAACACCTTATAGGCACAAGGCCTTCCTTGCAGCTGTGTCTGTGTCAGCCGAGTATGAGTCCTTGTAGAGCCTTTATGTCATAGTTGTTCTTTGAACATGATTAAGTGTTTTTGTTTTATTTTGCGCATTTGGAAATTTTTAGAAGTTTCACTTTTATGGGTTTTTAATGAGCTTATTGAATACCATACGGTGAGATGAAATGTGTGTGTGAGAAATAGTAATGCTTTTAAACATACAATAAGTTGCTTAGTTTTGTTTTTTTTTTTAAGTTTTATTTATTTAGAGAGAGAGCATGAGCAGGGGAGGAGCAGAGAGAGAGAGAGAGAGAGAGAGAGAGAATCTCAAGCAGGCTCTGTGCTGTCAGCGTGGAGCCTGATACAGGGCTTGAACTCACAAACCTGAGACCATGACCTGAGCTGAATCAAGAGACGGGACTCTTGATGGACTGAGCCACCCAGGTGGCCCCCCCCCCCCCCACTTAATTTGGTTTAAAAGCGTATTTGATACATTTGTTACTTTAATGGTCTTTAGACATAGAAAAGAACTGAAAACCAGGTAAAGCAATCCTGGAGGTGGAAAATGCCCAGTTGTCACTTGGTGGTTTTCCTTGTGGTGTCCACTGCTGAGTTAGGGCCACCCTCCAGCGGTGGGGTGTGGGTGGGTTTGTTGTGTAATGAAACCTGCCAAGCTGGGTGAAATCGTATTCCGCAGGTTAGTGTAGAAGCAGTTTAGTACAGTATTCTGCAACTGAGTGTGGAAGCTGTTTTTTGTGTTCAATGTTTTAGTTTTAAGACCAAAAGACTAAAGAGATTGGAGATAGACAATTGAAAAAACGATATACCATGAAAATTCTGTAAGAAAAATTTATTCGTAAAGTTCCTAGATCATAATTTTGCTGTACTCTTTCAGGTGAAGATTCTGCAGTCTTAGGGTAAAGAAAGTAAATTGCTGATCTGAGCAGAAAACACAGGCACGTATTAAATTCCAAGAGTATGTCAATAAAGCATGTTTGTAAGCAACTTAAAGATTTGAGTTTTTCAGGGGGTTAGAAGCAACGATAGAATTGCAAAAAGACTTTATGGTTGGTGTTCAGGATCTAGCCGTCTTCCCTCACAGTTTGAGTGACGTGCACCGTGAGAGGACATTTTACTTTAATCAGTGCAGCGGTCATCTCCGTTCTGGCAGTTAGCGGAGAAGTGGCAGAAAGCGGTATTTGACCTCAGCTGCGCGTCAGGAACAAAGTTAAGTACAGGCCATTTCTTGTAAAAGAACCATCCAAAGATTGCTTGGAGGTCAAAAATGTCAGAGGAAAATTACCTTTACAAAAACTTGTACCGAAGATTTGTTTTTTTAATGTTTATTTTTGAGAGCGAGAGACGGCGGGGGAGGGTCAGAGAGAGAGGGAGACCGAGAATCCCAAGCAGGCTCTGCGGCTGTGAGCGCAGAGCCCAACGAGGGGCTCGAGCCCACAACCGTGAGATCATGACCCGAGCCAAAAACTGAGAGTCGGACGCTTAACCAGCTGAGCCTCCAGGTGCCCCTGTACTGCACATTTTAAGCAGGGCTGTAGAAGGGTTAGCAGGTATGGCTCTACAGCTCTTCCAACTCCTGTTTGGGCACTACCAGGAAAAATAGTCATCGTCACTTATCGTCTGGGTCCCATGCTTTACTTTTTGTGTAAGTCGTTTTGTAAATAACTTACCGGAGTAAGAATAAAGCAGTAAGTTAAAATGATGTTAAAAATTTTGATACCTCTTTTTAAATTTTTTAAAATGTTTTTTATTTTTATTTATTTTTATTTTTAATTTTTTTTTTCAACGTTTTATTTATTTTTGGGACAGAGAGAGACAGAGCATGAACGGGGGAGGGGCAGAGAGAGGGAGACACAGAATCGGAAACAGGCTCCAGGCTCTGAGCCATCAGCCCAGAGCCTGATGCGGGGCTCGAACTCACGCACCGCGAGATCGTGACCTGGCTGAAGTCGGACGCTCAACCGACTGCGCCACCCAGGCGCCCCAAAAATGTTTTTTATTTTTTATTTGAGAGAGAGAAACAGTGCGAGCAGGAGAGGGACAGAGAGGGGGAGACACAGAATCCGAAGCGGCTCCAGGCTCTGAGCTGTCAGCGTAGAGCCCTATGTGGGGCTTGAACTCCTGAACCTTGAGATCATGACCTGAGCCACAGTTGGACGCTCTACTGACTGAGCCACCCAGGTGCCCCATACCTCTTTATATCAAGTAAATTTTGTCACGTAGAAATAAAAATTAAAGAATATTGATATGCTCTTGGCAAGTGGGATGATGGAGGTTCTTGATGCAAAATATTGTGAGTTGGAGCCTTCTTGTGAGTGATGCTGGGTGAGACTATCATGCTTCCTCTTTCTTCTTAGAAATGTTGTTCTACACATTAGAGGTGCCTTGGTGGCTCTCATTGAGTTGGGTGTAGACTCTTGATTTCAACTCAGGTCATGATCTCACTGTTCATGAGTTCGAGCCCCGCACGAGCTCCGTACTGAGTGCAGAGCTTGCTTGGGATTCTTTCTCTCCCTCTCCCTCTGCCCCTCCCCCTCTGCCCCTCCCCCTCTGCCCTTCCCCTGCTCGTATTCATGCTCTCTGTCTCTCTCTCTCAAAAATAAATAAATTTAAAAAACGTTCTGTTCACTGATTCCTGATTTTGAGAAACTTGACTGAATATTGTATGTGAAGACTTGTAATCTGAGACTTCATTTTTACTGTCAATTTTGCCATCATCCTTGGCCTCAAGTGCTGTTCTCTCTCAGCATTCATCTTTTAATTCATCTAATGATTATGAAAGTCTGTCCTGTTGGCTTTCTTCTCGTTGCCATTTTGGGAGGAAAACAAAAAGTTCTTGGCTATCATGTTGAAGACAGGTTGCAGCGAGCCTCTGCAGTGAGTAAAAATACTGCAAGATGGTGATTTCACCGCACTGGTTCCTCATCCTCCGGGCGGCTCCCTTTCTCCTGTTTTCTCATTGTTTTGGTGGTTCTTGGCACAGTTGGAAAAACTGCTGAGTCTGATGAAATAATTCTTAGGATGATGACATGGTGCCATGATAGATGAAAACAAGACTGCTCAGGTCCGTCTTGGATCTTAGACACTACACGGGATCTAGTGGGCCCACGTAGTAATGGCAAAATAAAATGTTTTACTCTATTTCTTAAAGAAGTAAGTAACTTTTGTGTGTGTGTTTCTGAAGACCCAAAAGAGAAAATTTATGAAATATCACCCCCTTCAAATAGTTATAACTGCTTAAAGAAGAAATGACAGTCATGTTGGGTCCAGCAGACCCCCGTAATGTACCCAGAGTTAAGGTGATGCTGTGGTTAATGACAAAGGCATGAGAGAGACTTACAGGTATTTTGATTTCATATTTCAAACATAGATTTTCTTTGGATATCACCTCACTTTTTTGCAGACAGTCATTATCAATTCATTTTGCACAGCAGATTAAAAGCCCAGAATGACTGTGAATTTATGGGCCAAAAAAACATCAGGGATAATTCATTGGGAAACTTTAAACTCAGGTTTGAGATGATAAAATACTCTTTTTAAAAATATTGGGGAATTTATTACAAATTATTAAGGAAAAATTTATCTAAAAATGGAAAATCACGAGGATGAAATATTTGAACTTACATAAAAATAAGAGCATAGAAAATGTGCATGTGTCTGAAAGAGTAGAATTTATTGAGAAACTAAAAATTTAATAATTTAGACATCACTCGCACAGTGAAATAACTTGAAGCAAAATTCATTAGGAAGGACAGCAGCATCATTAGGGAAATGAGTCGCTTAAAAAATGTTTAGGGATTGAGAATTGTTTCTGGAGGAAAGCATGCCGTGAACGAGTGGGGCTGGAGCTGGTGTGGGCACTGGCCAGAAGGCTGAGGTCGCAGCTCTGGACGTTGCTATAAATGCTCTTCTCTGGCCCTTCCCCTCTCAGCCGGAGGACTCCGATGGAGAGAGGACGGGGGCTTCGGCGCGGCCACAGCGGAACACAGACGGCGACCATCCGGAACAGCCTCAGGTCATCACAGAGGTATTCTTCAGGCTTCTCTGTTAAAGCGTGTTGCTCCTGAGGGGGTTTCACCCTGTTGTAGAAATCCAGACCAGAGAGAGGACTCGGTCTCTGAAGGGTCCTGTCGCGTGAAGTGTGGAAACTCGAAGCAAGGAAAGCGGGCTTCAGAGCTTCCCCTGCAGGCCCTGCTCCCTTGGCGCTGCCCCGGTGTGGAAGTCTCTCTGGGGACCCTTCTGACCGAGCCCACCTCTCCCTTCCTTGGGACCTCTGATCTTTTTTTTTTTGCCCCATGTTGAAGAGAGAAAGTTGCCTGTTGTGCGTTGAGGATAGCTGTCACGTGTGACCTCCCTCGCTCACCTGCCGCCTTGTTGTCGAGGCGTGTTTCCTGGGCCTGGCCCTCATCTCTCCCGTGGTCCCGTTTTCTGCCACAGGGCCTGACGTGAATTCCACATGTGTTGAATTAATTCCTTACGTTTGTTTTGTTTTGGTATTTGGGAGGAAATTTATTAGATACTGAACTGATTAGTTTTAAAGTGTTGTGTTAAAAGTCTGTATTATAAACAGTTTTTTTTAGGTAGGCTCCACGCCCAATGTGGGGCTTGAACTCAGAACCCTGAGATCAAGAGTCACATGCTTTACCAGCCGAGCTGGTGAGGCACCCCTAAAGCCTGTATTTTAGACGTTTGATTCTAGTGGGACTCAGTCCACATTACTTTAGGCAGTGAGCAAGTTTGGTTTTTAATTTGTGTTATTGCAGGAGAAATCTAGATCATAGGCAGGGCCTGGAAAAATGGTCTCTGGTGGGGTCCATAAAACTCACCCTTAAATACCCATTTTCATACTTGTTTTAAACTGTGACATATAGCATGTGCGCAGAGAAGTAGAAAGTACATAAAGTGTACACACAGCTTAACAAATGAATACACAGTAAATACTACATGTTCCTTCTGCAGTAAGAAATAGCACAGTGCTGGACCTGGAATCTTCCTCGTGCCCTGCTGCCCTCCTCCCCACACCCCAGAGTCAACACCGTCCTGATTTTCTGTGGCAGTTATGCTTTAGAACTTTGTGTCATTGGATCAGACGTGATTCTGGTCTTTTTTATCCTTTCCCTTCCGAAATCTTTGTGTCTTTGTGTTTTAGATGTATGTTGTGGTAAACAGCATGGCATTGATTTTTAAAAATTATTCTGACAGTGTCTGTTTTTTTATTGGATAGTTTTTTTTTAATAAATGTTTATTCGGTTTTTTTATAAAAATTTTTTTTTAACGTTTATTTATTTTTGAGACAGAGAGAGACAGAGCATGAATGGGGGAGGGCCAGAGAGAGAGGGAGACACAGAATCTGAAGCAGGCTCCAGGCTCTGAGCTGTCAGCACAGAGCCCGACGCAGGGCTGGAACTCAAAGAGCGGGAGATCATGACCTGAGCCGAAGTCGGTCGCTTAACCGACTGAGCCACCCAGGCGCCCCTGTTTATTCATTTTTGAGAGAGAGAGAAAGAACGAGCAGGGGAGGGGCAGAGAGAGGGGAACAGAGGATCCCAAGCAGGCTCCGTGCTGACAGCAGCAAGTCCAACGTGGGGCTCCAACTCTTGAACTGTGAGATCACGATCTGAGTCGAAGTTGGACACTCAACTGACTGAGCCACCCAGGAGCCCCTGTGTGTAGTTTAATTCATTTATATTTAATGTAAACTTTGATGTGTTTGAGCTTACATTTCATTGGATTATTTTTTATCAGGAGATTTCTTTTTTTTAATTCTCCCTTTACTCATTTTGGAGTAATAATATACTCAGTTTCTATTCTTTTAATGGTGAGCTTATTACATACAACATTTATACTTTTTTATATCTAAATCTAATTAACACCTTCACTCTTTGATAGTACAAGGATGTTAGAATAGTTAAACTTCATTTATAATTCCCTCAGTGTATATTTTTGTCATTTTTTAATTGTAAAATACACTTAACATAAAACTTACCATCTTAACCATTAAAAAAAATTTTTTAATGTCTATTTTTGAGAGAGAAAGAGAGAGCATAAGCAAGTGGGGAGGGGCAGAGAGAGAGTTTAGACAGAGAATCTGCAGCAGGCTCCAGGCTCTGAGCTGTCAGCGCAGAGCCTGACGCGAGGCTCGAACTCACGAACCATGAGATCATGACTTGAGCCGAAGTTGGACACTTAACCGACTGAGCCACCCAGGTGCCTCTCAAGCTGTTTTTTTAATTAAGCATAACTATCCTTTCTAATGAGCAGATCTAAATGTTGCCTAGTATTTAAAGGTATGATTAGTTATTCACTTTAAATTAAATGTGTGGCTTGGGGGCGCCTGGGTGGCTCAGTCAATTAAGCGCCCCACTTCGGCTCAGGTCATGATCTCGCGGTTTGTGAGTTCAAGCCCCATGTCAGGCTCTGTGCTGACGGCTCGGAGCCTGGAGCCTCCTTCAGATTCTGTGTCTCTTTCTCTCTCTGCCCCTTCCCCACTTGTGTTCTGTCTCTCTCTATCAAAAATAAATGTAAAAAAATTTTTTTAATGTGAGGCTTGGGATTGTTTGGATCACTTTGAGTATTTTGGCCTGCACACCTGTGTGATGGGGCCACCGTGGGTGCTACTGCTTGAGACCTTTTCTCTTTTTAATATGTTGTTTTCCATGTACTTGTCATCATTTTTGGAGTAGCCTGTTGTGTTCTCATCTTTAGTGAGGTGTTTGTATGAGTTCCGTGAGAATATCTGTCTTGGCTTGTGGGAGTCCTTCCAGATGGGTGCTGGATTTGTATTTGATCAGTGTCCCAGAAGTAGCTCTTCACTAAGACTTGTTTTTAGGTCAGTTTCTTTGCTTGGGGATTTCTGCACCCCGTGGCATATGTAAATTTGTAAACAATATGAGGAATAGGCCTGGGTTTTAATTTCTCAGGAGAGCTGCCCCCAGCTCATCCCCTCTGCCTTCCCATTTGGAGATAGAGAAGCTTCCTGACCTCCCTGTACCTGGCCTTCCTCCCCACAGGCAGTGAGGATGTCTGTCCTGCTGCACAGCCCTTCAGGAAACCTGGCAATGTCAGACATCACGTTACCGACCACCGGCCTGGCAAAGCCTCTGATTCTGGGACCACGTGCTGCTCTTAAGTGTCCCTGTCTCCCTAGATCATTTTAGATTCCACATCCCTTCTTTCTGGCACATCGGGGGGAGGTGTTCCCTCAAAAGTCACTTTTTTCTAGTGTTTATTTTTGAGAGAGAGAGCACAAGTGGGGGGGCAGGGGACAGAGAGAGAGACACATACAGAAGCAGGCTCCAGGCTCTGAGCTGTCAGCACAGAGCCCTATATGGGGCTGGAACTCATGAATGTGAGATCATGACCTCACCCCGACGATCATGAAGTCGGGCACTTAACCGACTGAGCCACCCAGGCACCCCTTCAGAAGTCACTTTTGATATGTTTTATCCAACAGTCCTGATGTTTATAGCAAAAATGTTTTAAGATTGTGCCTTTTATGTTTAAATGTTTTTTTTTTTTTAAGTTTATTTCTGAGAGAGAAGAGAGGGGGGGGTGGGGGGGGGGGGGGGCAGAAAAAGAGGAGAGAGAATCCCAAGCAGGCTCCGCACTGTCAGCACAAGCCCAATGCAGGGCTTGAACCCATGAACCATGAGCTCATGACCGGAGCCAAAATCAAGAGTGGGATGGATGCTTAACTGACTGAGCCACCCCAGCGCCCCATGCCTATTTTATGTTTAGAACTGGACACTCCTATGTTACTGTTTCCCATTGGGGAAGAATCCTTAATTTGAAAAAGGATCCATGATGAAACTTTAACTGGCTCTAGCGCTCCCCTTTGAGCACTGTGATTCCACATTGGTGGCCTCGCAGATAGAGGCCGCTTACATGTGCGTCTTCACCAACAGTACTGACCGCTTCCTGGCATCAGACGTGTGTTTCAGGAGCAGCAGGAGCCAAGGCTTACAGTCAAGGGTTTTTAAGTGAAGGCTTAAAATGGTCACAGGGGCTGGGAAAGGCCCAGAGGAGCTAGAGGAGGGAGGCATAGCTGTTCCAGGATTCGTGTTCCTGGGGCATGAGGCAGGTGCCCAGTGGGACAGAGGGCGGCTCTGCACCCTGCAGGGATTTTATGGCAAGGGCAGCAGACTCATGGAGTTTTTCAAGGGAGTATGACGATGTCAGATTTGTTTTCTGAATGTATTACCCAGTCTCCAAGCCAGTGACCGCACATTAGGCCACGTGACCACGGGGGCCAGTCAGCCATGCTCATGGGAATGGCAGAATGCCAGGACTGGCCTTGAGCTTGTGGGGTTGATGGGAGGGGAGGCAGGAATAGGACTGTGAGGGTTTGGGGGTGCTGTTGACTGAGGTAGCTAATGTTGGAGGAGCCCTAGTTGGGGCAGGAGAATTTCAGATTGGTTTGAGTCCGAGGTGCTTTGTAGACAAGCCTCAGAGAAAGGTCTGGGCTGTCATGTAAGGGAAGCTGGGAGGCCTGTGGCTGTAGTGGTTGCTCCAGGTGGGGTGTGCTCCAGCGCAGGCTCTAGGCGGGGTGGGGGCTGGCTAGGGGAGAGGAGACTGGACTGCTCATTAGAGGGCCTGTAGCTTTTCTTTTCCCTTTGGAGTATTGATGCTGAAAATTTTCCAGAGTTGGGAATATTAAGACAGAAACACTGCCTTTCTTTTTAATTTTTTAATGTTTATCTATTTTTGAGAGAGAGAGAGAGAGAGAGACAGGGTGCGAATGGGGAGGGGCAGAAACAGGGAGACACAGAACTCGAAGCAGGCTCCAAGCTCTGAGCACAGAGTCCCAACGCAGTGCTCAAACCCGTGAACCGTGAGATCATGACCCGAGCCAAGTCGTACGCTCAACCGATTGAGCCATCCAGGCACCCCTAGACAGAAATGTTTTCTATGGTTCTTGACATACGGTGTCAAAATATCTCTTAAGAAAAAGTTTTGGCAACTTATTCTGTCGGTGACAGTATTCGGTTATTTTTCCATGTCCTTGGTGACATTGAGGATCAACATTATCAACAACTTTCGCCAATTTAGTTGCTATAAAATGATGTTTCAATTTACATCTTCAGGTTCAGCTGTTAGTGGCACTCACCTCTTCCAGGCTTTTTGTGTGCATTTTCCCTCCTGTAAGTATCACTTCCCTCCTTTGACTGAGGGGCAGATGGCCCAGGGAGGTCACATTGCTGTCCCATAGACACCTGCAGCCTCTCTTTCTGTGGGTTTCCGCTTTACCCCAGGCCACTTAAACAGGCTGAATGTTCCTTCGTAGTTACTTTTATTCAGATATAATTCACATGTATAAAATTCACTAAAGTACGTATTTCAGTGGCTTTTAGTATAGTCACTTTGTTGTATAACTACAACTGTCTAATTCCAAAACATTTTCATTACCCTAAAAGGAACCTGCCATACCCACTGGCAGTCATTCCCCTTTCCTCTCTCCTTCCAGGCCCTGGCACCCACCAGTCAGCATTCCGTCCCTGTGGATTTGCCTGTTCTGGACATTGCATATTCACAGAACCACACAGTACGTGTCTGGCATCTTGCACCGAGTGTATCTTGAGGTTATCAGCGTCCTAGCACGTGCCTGTAGGTCATACCTTTTTATGGCTGACTGGAACCCCTTTGAATGGCTTTGCCACACCTTGTTTCTGTATTCACCTGTCAGGGGACACGTGGGTTGCTTCCTCCTTCTGGTGATTGTGACCAGTGAACACTCCTGGACCAGTTTTTGTGCACACATGTTCTCTGTTCTCTCTGGGATGTTGTAATTGTTCCTAGTGACTGTTTTCTTGTGTGAATTCTCTGGGTCACATCCTTCGCTTTCCTTCTTCAGGAACGTGAACAAGAATGTATACTAGAAATTGCAGAACGGATGAGAAGACCGGAGGATGAGGTTGGCACACAGCAACCGGTGGAGATGTGGCAGGTCCAGCTGCAGACCCAGGTGACCCGGGATGCTTGGGCCCCCATCCAGGTGCTCGGGCATGGCTGGTCCCTGCACACGCACCCTGTGTCTTACACTCGTGGGTTTTGGGATCTGGGAGGGTTGCAGGAAGGAGAGGTTTGTCACAAAGTGGACAGATGTGTGTGGCAGCCTCGTTTTGTGTGGGGCCATCGGAAGGACAGGTGGACACTCAAGGATACTCGGGGGCAGTGTGTCTGGCCAGGTGCTGCTCACCGCACAGCCGGATGTTTCCCCATCAGCCATGCTCCCACTCATTAAATCAGGCAGTGCCACCGCCATGAGCAAGGCCATCCTGAAGGCACATCTGACTCCCCTGGTGCCTGCCACCTACAGGGAGCACGGGGTGCTGTGGACATGCTCGTGTGGAGGGAGGGCCATGTGCATCCCTGTTGCTCACTGTGGCCTTGCTGTCCTGCAGGACATCCCTGCCGGTCTCTTGGGAGATGTGTTCTCTTGCCATGATTTCTGTTATTGCTCTCCTTTATTCATTTTCTTTCTATGTGCTTCTGGGTGTCCCTTAAGTGCCTAGTTCTAAGTATGTTTTTCTGTTGTTTGTGTTAATTGGGAGTAAAGTGTGCTCCCCCGAACCCTGGCCTTCCTCCACTTTCCCCCAAGGCAGTGGAAGGAGAAACAGATTCTGCGCATCTTAGCCAGGCACAGAAGTGTGCCCACCTTCCAGAGCAGCGAAGTACAGAGCTCACTCTGTCTCTGGTCTGGACCTGAGGTTCCTGTTGGTGTCGTTAACTTGGCCGCTTCTGGGCACTCTTTGGCCTCACATTTTGCCCTCGTTGTCAGTGACTGTCCAGAGCTTCCCACTGTCCATATTCTGGTTGTCATTCCCATGTTTCTGACGAGGGGCTTGCAGTCTCTGGAACGGCTGCTCACCTGTCTCCAGCCAGCAGGACAGGCCTGTGGGCTGGGGAGTCTGCCTGGAAGGAGCTTGGGGGCCACCCTTTGTGGCCTGGGAGCTCAAGGAGGACACCACCGCAGGGCTGTGGTTTAGGTGGAGGGAGAGGACACGTGGGCCGGAGGGGCTTCCGGATAGTATCGGGTGGGTGGTTTTAGGCGGTTGGGGAGCTGCTGGGCGGTGCCAGGGCTGCCTGAGGGCGGCCGGGACAACTGAGGTCCCGTGGGGGGCCGAGCTGGTGTGCCGTCCCTTGAGTGTGAGCTCTCGGGGAGCAGGTGCAAGCAGCACGTGGCGGTGGGGTGCCGCTGCGGCGTCCTTGTGGGCGCGCGTGAGCCGTGTACCAGATTCCACCTGCAGCCCAGAAACCCCTCTCTCTCCTGCAGCCGGTGCCCTCCCTGGAGCTGGAGGCGTTGCGCCTGAGTCTCAGCAACATGCACACGGCACAGCTGGAGCTGACGCAGGCCAACCTCCAGAAGGAGAAGGAGACGGCGCTGACGGAGCTGCGGGCCATGCTCAACGGCCGGCACGCCCAGGAGCTGGCCCTGCTGCGGAGCAGACAGCAGCAGGAGCTGGGGCTTGTGCGGGAGCAGCACTCGAGGGAGCAGGAGGCGGCGGCGCTGCGGTACAGCCGCGAGACCGGTACGGGTGGGCAGGTGTGCGGGGGCTTCACCGCCACGCGTCTGCTTTGGGTGGGGGGGGATGTGGGTGACCCTGTAGGAGTGTCTCCTGGGAGTAGTGTTGACGTGCGAAGTGCGGGGCGCGCTGGCCGCCGTCCACCTCCTGGGTGGGGCGGCGTGCATCCTGCTCTGTGGGGACCCTGTTGTCCCCTCACCTTGCATCCGCTTCTCCTGTGGGCTCGTGGCAGGTTTGGAAGCCACGCTGTTGGAGGTGACCTGCTCGTGTGCCGGAAGTGTCCGTGTCCACCTCTCATGGGACTGTGTCTGTGGCTGAGCTTTGTCGACTGACTCGGGGGCTTCTGGACGTGTCCCCCAGGCTGTGCACTCTGTGCCCAGTGGGGCCATGTCGCTCCTGGTGGACAGCTTAGGCACCTTTTCATTTGGTGATTCTCTGGCCTAGTGTGATCTCTTTGTTTATATCTGAGGCATACTTGTATGTTTTAATGTTTCTTTTGTACACTTTTTGTCAATCACTACTTTTTGTAAACATCAGTTTTATTTGTTTTTCATTTTTTTAAAGATAAAAAACTTTTATTCACGTATGTAGATATGCCACTTATATATAAATACCGCTTTATTTCCAATTGGTATATGATAAGAGTACGTTTTTTACAAATTTCAAGTTTTTTTTTAATTTGGTCAGTAGATGTAAATAACTGATAAGTTTTAGCAGGATATGTAGTTTTAATTGTTTAAATCTGACTATAACACGTTGGTGCTTTTAATAATGATTAAATAAATATAAGCATCAGTTTTTTAACAGCTTGATCATGGTATAATTCACACACCATACAATTCTACCATTCAGGGTGTGCATCTCAGAGTCGCGCACACATCCCCACAATCTAAGGCTACAAATTGATCCCCCAGAAATAAACTCTTGCCCATGAGCAGTCACCCCGTTTCCCTGCTTATCTGCCTATTTGTTGAGTTTTTCATTTGAAAAACGAAAGCGGTGCGCGTGGCCCTGGATGTGTTGAAAGTCTTCCTCTTCTCTGCACCCCACCCCCCAACCCCCACCTCCAAGAGGGAGCCCGTCTTCTCAGGTTCCAGGGTTACTGTCCTGTTTCCTCATGTGGGTTCAAGCAAACATAAATAAGTAGTTTGATGTCTTCCTGTTTTTGCTCATTTTAAATTTAAGTTTATTTATTTATTTTGAGAGAACGGGCACACGTGAGTGGGGGGGGTGCAGAGAGAGAGGGAGGGAGAATCCCAGGCAGGCTCCATGCCAGTGCAGAGCCTGACTCGGGGTTTTAACCCATGAACCATGGGATCATGACCTTAGCTGAAACCAAGAGTCAGACGCTTAACTGCCAGCCCCCAGGCACCCAATTTCCTCATTTTTTAAAAGCACAAAACACGCTTTGGCTTAGGTCTCTTTCTGAGCCATTTACTCTGTGCTCACCTCTGGTAACAAGACCACAGAGGGCCCACACTTGTCCTCTGCTCCGTGAGGCTCTGCCAGGGCTGGGCCCCCGTGACCTTCCCTCAGAGGCAGTGTCTGGCTCTTTGCTTGAGTTCTGGGCTTGCTCAGACCACCCTCACGTTGCTCGTGCACCACTGACTGGCACCGGCTCCACCTTGGCTCGTTCCTGCGTCTCTTTCCAGGGCCCACACGTCCAGGTGTGTGTGCACCTCCCAGTCTATGCCGTGCCATGCCCGCAGGTCCCGCCTTTTCCCTCCCCCGCACCCTCAGCACTGGTACCTCTTTTCTTGTGCTTCTTCCCTCTCGGCTTGGGACCTGCTGGGTCCCAGAAGGTCTTTCCCTGTCTGTCTGCCAGCACCTTGCCTGGAGTCTGGCACGGGGGGAGCCTGAATGACAGGCCTAGGTGTGCGGGGGCCCGGGGTGGGGCAGACAGACCAGAGGGTGAGCCCCTGCGGCCCCAGAGCCAGCTTGTGTCGGGCTGTCAGTCTGGCTGGAAGGCTCTGTCCGGATGTAGGCATGAGTATCATTTGTTAATTAAACCATACATCGAGTTCTTACTCCCCCACAGACATGTACGCTGTTGTCCTGTTAGTGTCGGTGAGCCTTCCTGGGGAGCAGCCCTCTCCCCTCCTGAGTGAGCAGACTGGGGGGAACTTCGATCTGATCTGCTTTTCTGTTTTTCTTGCAGCTGAGCTGAAGGAGAAGTTACAGTCAGAAATGGAGAAAAACGTGCGGATGATCGAGGTAGACGTCGTTAGAAATGTCACTCTGGGGGGCGCCTGGGTGGCGCAGTCGGTTAAGCGTCCGACTTCAGCCAGGTCACGATCTCGCGGTCCGTGAGTTCGAGCCCCGAGTCAGGCTCTGGGCTGATGGCTCGGAGCCTGGAGCCTGTTTCCGATTCTGTGTCTCCCTCTCTCTCTGCCCCTCCCCCGTTCATGCTCTGTCTCTCTCTGTCCCAAAAATAAAAATAAACGTTGAAAAAAAAAAAATTTAAGAAAAAAGAAATGTCACTCTGTGTCTGCAGAGTTTCCCTTTTGTCCTCTATCCCGGTGGCTTGCCCCCACCTCACCTCCGGGCTCCCCCCAGGAAAGCCCCTCACCTGATTCAGACAAAATCCAGTCAGAGCTTTAATTGAATGTGCTGGTTGAGAATGCATTGCTTGTTGAGTTAGAGCCAAAGCATTCTTCTACTTGTACAGTTTGAGTTTGTCGGCACAGCTTATTGGGAGTTTTGTGTGTACTTGTTCTGTAGTATGAAGCTCTTGCACCCCCAAGTCTGGTTCCCAAGTGGCCCCTATGGCCTGGCCTTCGCTCTGCTTTAGGACTGACAGATGTTCCCTACAGGGAGGCACACTGTGACAACTGAGTCTAACGTGTGTGTGAAGCATGCAGGTTCTGGGTGCTCTGTTGGGGGGGGCGGGGTGCAGGCGGAAGAGGGGTGGAGGTGGGGTGCACGGAGTGCAGCGAGGCTGTGCAGCAGTGGGCCCTGAGTGCTGTGCTGACTATACCAGCTTGTCCTGCGGTTGTCCTCCCCGGGGGAAAGAGTTCTGTTTTAGGGTGTCATGGGAGTCTCTCACTGGAGCTTTTGATTCTGATGATGGGGCCTTTTTCAAGGCTACATGTGTAGAAGGGCCTTCGATGTTGGTGATGGCAGAGGAAGTGGCTGGTGAGGTTGGAGGATGTGAGGGACGTTGGTGATGGTAGGGGACATGTGTGACATGGGGCATGTGGGTGTGTATGTCCTGTCTGTTCTGCTCAGGCTGTTGGTGGAGGCTTGTCCCAGGTTGAAGGTTTGTGCCCCAGCTCCCCACCTGTCTAAGCTGGACAGTGAGGACTCATTTCTTAGGGCATTTGGGACAGAGCCAGCCCCCAGAAGAGGTCAGGTGATGTAGCACCCTGGGTCTTTCGTGGGGGACAGTGCGTGAATCGTCGAGTGTAACCTCCGCCCCTGCTTTGTTTCTAGGCAGGCGATCCTTGCTGTCTCTGTGCCTGTCCCTTTAAGGGGGGGACCATCCAGGTTCCTGTGCTGATAGTTCTATCTGGGCGCGGCGACTGCCCACACCTGGTTTTCGAATGTAATTTGAATTTTTTGCCACAGATCATCAACTGTTGGCCCATAGTCATCTTCTTTCCTTATTTGGGTTAGACCCTGAAGCAAGACTGGGAATCCGAGAGAGGTTTATGCCTGGAAAACCTACGCAGAGAATTGTCTGCAAAGCATCGATTGGAGTTGGAGAATTTACAAGACCAGTTTAAGAAAGAATTGGCAGAACAGAAAGCTGAATTGGAGAAGATTTTTCAAGCCAAAAATCAGGCTGAAAGTGAGTTTCTAATTAAAACGAGCAAGTTTGGGGCGCCTGGGTGGCTCAGTCGGTTAAGTGGCCGACTTCGGCCCAGGTCATGATCTCGCGGTCCGTGAGTTCGAGCCCCGCGTCGGGCTCTGTGCTGACAGCTCGGAGCCTGGAGCCTGCTTCGGATTCTGTGTCTCCCTCTCTCTGACCCTCCCCCGTTCATGCTTTGTCTCTGTCTGTCTCAAAAATAAATAAACGCTAAAAAAAAATAAAAAATAAAAAAAAATAAAACGAGCAAGTTTGAAGAGGGGACTGAATCCTCCCATGGAATGTAGAACAGAAGTCACGTGCTGTGACAGCCTTGAACAGGGCAGAGCGCCCTGCCTGCTGGCGCCAGAGTCACCCGCGGTGGTGGTGACAGGCGTGACAGGTGTGGGCCAGCTGGGCTGCTTGGGCTCAGCCTTGGAGGCTCTCTTCATTGACCACAGACTTCTCCAGCTCCCTAACCTCTCCTGAAAACTTTATTTCAGAGATGTTTGTCCTTGTTCCATTGTTAAATTGCCCTAAGAAAACTAATACTGTGATTGTTTACCTTTTATCCCGGTCACCTGGTGCTGCTGCTGGAGAGGAGCTGGTGCCTGCCTGGGCTGCCACGCACCCCCCTGATGCTCCCTGACCCTCCCTCATCCTCTGTGACCCTCCCTCATCCTCCCTGACCCTCCCTCATCCTCCCTGACCCT
>NW_024412403.1:406779-432500 GCF_014898765.1 Herpailurus yagouaroundi | reverse complement strand
CTCCCTGACCCTCCCTCATCCTCTCTGACCCTCCTTCATCCTCCCTGGCCCTCCTGCACCCCTGCGGACAGTGGGGTCTGGAGGGACGGAGGGCTGGGGTGGCTGTGCTCCTGTGCTGTTGAGAACGCCACATCCTGAGTGCGGTGTCCTCTCCCCAGGTGCGCTGAGGACTCTGGAGGCTCAGCATGACACAGACATGAGGAAGCTGCGCGAAGACCTGCAGTCTGAGCGCTGCCGGCACTTAGAGGACCTGGAGCTGAGACTCCGTGACCAGGAGATGGAAAAGCAGCGGGAGGTGGGCAGGGGCGCCCTTGTTTCTACTACTTAGCAAGGGAGGGGGTTTTAGGAGATTTTGGGTGGGCTTGTTTCCGTTTCTGTCATTTGCTAAAACTTAAGTACTGAATGTAAAGAGATGCGCAGTACTTAGCAGATACAAAAGTAATGGTAACGGTTTGTGAGGCTGATTTGACGGTTTTGCCCAGTGTCACGCACGTAGAATCCATGCTCTGTACCAGGGGCTCTGGGGCCCCCACTCCAGGCACTAGGGGTCTCAGGCCACATTCTCCGACCATAACTCTAGATAGACAAGGAAGTCCTTAGAAGACTTAACGAGGAACTTCTCTGCTGCTTCTGTATTCAGAGCTCTTTCCCTGTGGAACACCACATACCCACGGTGGGAGGCGTGGCCAGATCCTCCTCAGGTACCCGAGGGCTTCTGTCCAAGAAGTCAGGAGGTGGAGTCTGTTTCTGCCTGTGCCTGTGTTTCAGATGAGAAGAGGAAGTTGTGAGAATGGCTTTCACACCTGCCTCAGCAGCCTTTCCCCATCACCTCCCTGCTGATTATTCTCCTTTGCTGAAGGGTGCCTTCTGTCCTGTCCCCACATGAGAAACAGCTGGCGGGGCCTCAGGGCCACCGCAGGCCGGCGCTTCCATGTCCCATGTCCCTCAGCCCTGCAGTCGTGCTCCCCACTTGGTCCCCACTTCGGCCTGACCACGAACCCCTTACGGAGATGGTAGTTGCTGCTCTCAGCTCTGTGGATGCAGGGTGGGCTGGCTCCGTTCACCCCTGCAGAGACCCTTTCTGGGAAGGTTGAGTGAAAAACGCAGAGAAATTCCCAACATACCTCAGGAGGGCTGAGGGAGGGCCCCTGGGGCGGACAACAGGGGGACCCTGGGAGGCCGGCAGTGCTGGCTGATGCTGACTGGCGGTCTCCCCTGACAAGTTAGAGGATGCGTGTTTGGGACGACAGAGAAAGTTCCCGTCCTAGCAAGACTATAGTCAGGTACAGGCGTGTTATAAAATGAGCTGTAGTTTTTCTCTGGTGCCACTGTCGCCGGTTTTCGCTTGGCTGTAGCTTTAGGAGTTCACCTTGTTGCCCCCAGTGCTGGGCACAGACCTCCTGGGGATTGGCATTGGACGGTGCCTCACACTGTCGCTTCCTTTTCCAGGTAGAGAGCCTCCGAGCATCCTACGAAGAGCTGAAGGCTCAGTCACAAGAGGAAATTCGGCGCCTGTGGTCCCAGCTGGAGTCCGTGAGGCCCGACAGACAGGACCTAACTGGTGAGGACTTTCATGTTGGAAGCTGAGATCCTCAGACATTACAGCTATGTGTTTTTAGTTGTTCAAGCTCCAAACTGGGACCTAATAATAGCGAGCGCAAAAGGAACAATCTTGTAAACTTCCTTGAAGATTGCTCTGTGTGGTTTTAAGGTGAAAACTTGAGGGGCTTGGTTTCATCCTTAAACAAGTTGAGTAGCGGCTACGGAACCATGCGTCTTTCCTCACGTTAACGTGAGGCACCTCTCAGGTGTAAGATAAAGCTTATGGTGGGGCTGGCGTTTGCCTGTTATCCATGTTTGGGTGCCGAAGAAATGCCGTTGTCGGCGGGCCCTTGGGGGTACAGGTGTGCCTTGCTGCGCACCGCCTCAACCCTGGGAGCTCGCTTGGGGCAACTGCTGTCAAGGCTTCTGTGGCCCTGAGGGTGACGCCCCGGTCTGAGGGCCTAGCAGACCCACTGTGAGACCTGCTGTAAGAGGAGTCCCTGCTGGCTGGCGTTACCTTCGGCAGGGGGAGGTCTGGACACACGGGCGTTTCTGCTGGTCTCTAGACAAAGCCTTTTCAGTCCGGTGGTCACCCTTGCAGGGTTGTAAGGAAGGCCCAGAAACGTGTGCGGTGGATGAGGCCTTGCTGGCACCCCGCAGCCCCCTGCCCTCTGCTGTCCGCCAGCACCTTGTCTTTCCCACCATCCTGTTTGTCGATGGTGGCGGCAGGTGGGGCTCACAGCTCTCCTGCAGGTAGACTGCGGGTGTGAGTTCCTGCACGGTTCAGCTCTCACGTGATCTGTGGGGGAGCCTCGCCCTGGCCTCCAAGGGTCCTTATGGGGATGTTTGCTTTGAAACTTCTGGGTAGTGATCGGTTTATGTCCACATTACTTCAAGGCTAATTAATCATTACTTGTTAACCAGCCACCTGACAGTATTCTCTTGCTGAAAATAGTGGTGGTGGTAAGTTCTCTTGAGGTCAGTGTGTGTCACTGTACTGTTGCTCTTAATAGATTCTGGCAGACTTAGTGGCTTAAAGCCACACACGTTTATTAGCTGGCAGATGTTCTGTAGATTGGAAGTCTGAGATGGTGTGGCTGGGTTTTCTGCCCAGGATCACCTGTAGCCGGAATCAAGGTGTTGGCTGGGCCTTGACCTGGCTCACTGAGGCTGGCAGAATTGAGTCCCTGCGGTTGTAGGGCTGAGGTCTTGTTTCCTTGCTGGCTGTTGGCTGGAGTTCTCAGCTCCTCGAGGCTGCCCACAGTGCGGCCCCTTCACACTCAGAGACCCCAGCAGCACACGGAGTGCCTCTCTCGCACTTCCAGTCTCTCTGAGGCCTTCAGCACCAGCCTTAGAAAGCACTTTGCTTTGGGGGGGTGGGGGAATGGGATCCTTCCTGCATGAGGCACCCCCCCAGCGTAAGCCACGGAGGGTTCCTGCTTCACCTTCATGGTGCCAGGACCAGGGCCCTTTCTGGAGTTGAGGGTCTGCAGTGTCTCCTGACGTTTCCTTCGTGTTTGATCCGAAGGTGATCTCATCATTCCTTCCCATTAAAGAGTTACCCGACCAGCTCCTGGCCCACGCGCCTCACGTGGAAGGACTGGGGCACCTAAAGCAAGACTTCCAGCAGCAGCAGCAGCAGCGAGAGAAAACCGAGCACGAGTCTGAGCTGGAGCAGTTGAGGATTTATTTTGAGCAGAAATTAAAGGATGCTGAGAAGAGTTACCAAGAAGACCTGATTCTGTTACAGCAGCGGCTGCAGGAGGCGAATGAAGAGTCTTTTCTGGAATCTGTGGACATCAGGTAAATAAGTGATTTTCATCCTAAAGGTGTTTTTTGTTTGTTTTGTTTTTTAAAAGCTTTTTAAAAAAAAAATGTTTAGAGAGCGAGAGCCAGCATGCATGCACACACGGGAGCAGGGGAGGGGCAGAAGGAGAAAGAATCCCAAGCAGGCTCCGTGCCATCAGTGCAGAGCCCTACGTGGGGCTAGATCCCAGGAGCCATGACATCATGACCTGAGCTGAAATCAAGAGTTGGACGCTTAACTGACTAAGCCACCCAGACGACACTTAAAGGTGTTTTTGAAACATGGGAACCTTGAGCTGAATTGAAATCTAGTTTTATTTGTGATTTTAGGTCAGTGGAGACTTGTATTTTAGAAACACATTTATGTTTGGGCCTCAGAACAGGGGAGCATTAAGGCTGGGAGCAGAGCGTGTGGCCTGAGCACCCCGGGTCCCTTCTGCTCCAACACTTGGCTCCCATCATATGGTTGTGCAGTCACGCAGAAATGCCTCACTCAGCCATGGGCTCCTGTCGTTGATGGGAAGTTGATGGGAAGTAGGGGAAGTCGGCTCCTGGTGAGGGAGCAGTGAGGGAGGGAGCAGAGCTCCGGAGGAGAAAGGGCACACGCGACAATTTCAAAACACCTTTTCTCTCATTCATCCAGTGCGTTTTTAGAAGAGAGGTCTGAAAAACGAAGGAGAGAGCACGTTGATGGACCCAGCCTTCAATCTGAGGTGATCTCTGTTCTTTCCTTAATTGAGGGGAAGTGGACACGTACCATTAGTTTCAGGTGCACAAGGTAGAGAGTTGACATTTGTGTGATTGAAAGTGATCACCGCAGTGAGCCCACTTAACATCTGTCAGCACACAGGCCTGCAAAGTCTCTTTCTCTTGTGGTGAGAACTTTTAAGATCACTCTTAGCAGCTTTCAGATGCACAATATCGCATTTGTAACTGTAGTCCCCAAGCTGTGCGTGACCTCCCCAGGACTTGTTCATTTTGTAACTGGAAGTTCGTACATTCTGATCTTTCACCCATCTCCCCACTCCCAGCCCTGGCTACCGTCAGTCTGTTCTCTGTGTCTGTGAGCTCCGTTTTAAGTGATATTTGTCCTTCTCTGACTGACTTATTTTGCTCAGCATTAGACCCTCAAGGTCCATCCATGTTGTCACAAATGGCAAGATCTCCTTTTTTATGGCCGACCAGTGTTCTTTGTGTGTATATATACACACGGTGTCTTCTGTATCCATTCATCAGTCCGTGGACACTTGAGTTGTGAGCACTTGAGATGTGGCCAGTGTGGCCTTCCTGTCACCTGAGGTTCCTTTTTATTTGATGGTGATGCCTTGAGGTGTCGGTAGTCTGGGTCTTGTGGCTGTTACCCTGGGCAGATGGTACACCGTCACAGAGCACGGTGGCCTTGTGCAGGTGCACTCTGCCCCAGTGAGCAGTGGCTTTAGTGTGAGCGTCTGTTGTTCTCATTCAGGGTGTGTCTTGCTCACCTCAGGCAGCTGGAACAAATACCGTCGACCGGGTGGTGACACAGCGGAAATGGATCATCTTAGTCTGGAGGCTGGAAGTTGGAGGTCAGGGCTGGTTTCTTCTGAGGCCTGTCTTCTTGGCTTGCGGGCAGCAGCCTCTTCACGTGCTTTCTCTGTGCACACGCGCCCCTGTGTCTCTGTTTCCAAGCAGTCCCCTTCTGAGGTGCTGGGCCTATTGTAACGGGATGCTCCTAGTCTCCCATTGCTCGTGTTCTTTTCTAGAACTCTGTGTCTGTGTGATGATTTCCTGGGACGGGAGCGCCGTGTCCTGGGGGCTCCCTCCCACTTCCTCGCGTGTCCTGCGGGGTGTGGTGTGGCTGCTGCAGCAGACCCCTCGTGCCCAGCACAACAGCACCTCCTGGCCGGATGCGGCCCGTTGTCCTTGTCCACTGCGCTGTCCCACCCTCTGGGCCCCCTGTGCACTTCCATCATGGGACTAGTTGGGTGGTCCATGCTGCGTGGGGGGTGGCTGTGTGTCTGTAGTACCTGTGCCCTCAGTGGAGACTCGAGGGAACATGAGGACAACCCCTGAGAACTTGTTTCCTTCTGCTGTGTGATTGGTTGGTGTGACATCTGGAACGTTCTCCGTCCTCTGGCCCCAGCGCTGTGGAGAACTGCCCGACCTGCTGATTCTCCCTTTGTGTGCTGCCCGTGCCTCCAGCAGCTCCGGGGTCCCCTATATGTTCCCTGGAGTTCTGAGACGGTAGTTCCTGCATGTCCCCCCACTTCGTGCTGGGAATGGGGAGGGCTCTGTGTCCGAGACCTGTCCCCTGCACTCTGGGAAGTCTGCTGCTGTTCTGTTCGTCACCACTCTTCAGTGTCCTGTGCTCTCTAGGCAGCTCCTGTGGATGAAGCCACCGGTTTTCTTATATTTGTTAAATTTTTCCGTTAAATTTCCTATTTGCATTGCATTTTTAATTTCTGGGGTTTCTGCTTCCTTTCTCTGTTGTGTCCGTGCCATGGGGCCAGAGTCTCTCTCACCTGTCTGAAGACCATTGGCATTAAAGGGTTTCTTGTGTCTCCCGTTTGTCCCTGCTTTGTCTCCGTCCATCTGGGTTTCTGTGAGGACCTAGGTTTCTCCTGTGTTGGTTCGGGACTCAGAGCCGTGTCTTCATGGGAACCGCGGGGCATCGTTGGTCTTGAGGAGCTCTGACTGGCGGCACAGCTGCTCCTGGGGTCCTGCCTTAGGTGGCCAGGTCCCCTGTCCCTAGGCCCTGCCTCCTGGCCCGTGTGTGCACCCTGGGGCGTGCAGCCCCTTTGCCTCCTGGGCCCTAGACTTGCCGCGGGCACTGATTTCTGTCTTTCAAGGTCGGTCAGCTTTGGTTCATTACCTCTTCCTGTTTCTTCTCCTCGTAGGCTTATAAGTTAAACTTTTCCTGTCATAGTGGCCATGTTGCAGGAAGGAGAGAAGATAAGAATGATGGGATGTATGTGTGTGTGTGTGAGTGTGTGTGTGCACGCTCGCTTGTTTGTGTGTTTAAAATTTCGACAGGCCACTCCTCAGGGCACCTGGCTGAACTCACGTCAAGCGTGTGGGAGCCCCACTTCCCTCCTGCTGCCCCTGGGCCTTGCCAGAGTGTGTTCCTCACTTACTGACAGCTGGTGTCTTTCTTTAGTTTGTGTTTCTTTGGTTTTTAATAAGGTTGAGCTGACCATTCTCTCTCTCTGATGCTCAGTTCACACCTTTGCCCTCGAGGCATTTGTCCCCTCCCCTGTGGTTTGGAGTCCCTGCCTGCTTCCCTCTCGCACTGGGGCTCATGGGCCTGGGTCTGCACTTGTGCGTCCTCCTCGGCCTCTGGCTCTTCGTCCCAGTTCCCAGAGTGTCGCACTATTTCCGTGCACCACCTTCTGATTCTTTTAAAGCCTTTTTAGTTTTAGTTTTATCCACCTGGTATTTAGCTGTTGTCCAGCAGGAGGAATAGGCTCTGGGTTTGTTTCCTTTTTCCAAATGGCTAGTCACTCCTTCAGGCCAGACTTGTTAAAACACAACCTTTTGTGTGCCTACAGTTGTCCCAGGGACACAAGTCTGTTTCTGGACTGGATTCTTGCTGTCAGTCAGTGGTTCATTCCTATAACAATGTAGGAATTTAAGTCTTGGTTTTAAAGATAACTTGAGTTTACTGTGAACTTGAAGTGTAGATTGATGTGACTCCTCTGTGATATCTTAGGAAGATGGATTTACTATTTTTAGGGGAACAGGAAACAACAGTACCTGCACTGAGCCCTTCTTTCCTCCCTTCTAGAGGATGCTTGGGTTGGGCCTCTTGTCAGGGGTGCTCACAGCAGCGACCAGAGACCCTTCCCTTGGGGCAGGTCCATGTCCCAAGCAGGCAGCATGTGTCTGGCTTCAGAAGGGGACATGGGGGAGACACGGACTGGGAGGGAAGAGGCGCAGGAGTAAATAGGCTGGGGAAATCCCGGAGCCCCCACAGAGGAACAGGGTGCCTTTGGTAAAGGCTGAGGCCCTGGCTTTGGGAGGGGGTCTGGTCATCAGGGTCTGCCTGCAGCTCCAGAAAAGTTCTGGTCAGGCTCCCAGGAATGGCCTGCTTGGCGTCCCTGCAGCTGGGGCTCTGCATTGGCTTCGGTGAGCACAGCCCGGGAGGGAGGAGGGCTCGCCAGTCAGTGGTATGTGCCCGTGTCCTCAGGTCCCATCTCCCTGAGTCACCTGGCCCCCCTGGAGGTGAGATGCTAGGGATGGGGGGGATGGTGTGAACATGCACATCCCAGCGAGTTCCCTGGGAGGCAGTGATTAGGTGACGAGCAGAGAGGTCCCTTGTAACATTTCCTTTGTGATATATTTTTTTTTTCCTGATTTGCACACACAGTTAGAAGCAGCCCACTGGCGCCAACTAGCAGCATTGAAGTCTTCCCTGGAAGGCCGGCAGGAGGTGGACCTCGCAGGGCCGCAGGTGATGGAAGGGGAGCAGCACACAGGGTCCTCAGAAGGCCCTGATGAAGGTGCGTGTACTTCCCTGCTGCCTGTGCTGGCGGCTGTCTGGCCCACAGGGAACGGTCTGGGGGAAGGTTGTGGGTTCTCTGGACACGCCCACCCTGTACTCTGCAGGTCCTCCCTGGTAGTGTCCTCAGAGTTAAGGGGCCGGGCTTGGGGCGTGTCGGGAGAGGACCTGACTGGGTGCAGCACGAGGGGTCACAGCAGACAGGGGCACACAGGAGGTGGTAGACGGAGAAGCTGTGATCCTCCCAGTGGTTGCAGCAGATGGGGACGGTTAGTGGCCTGGCTGCTTAGGGGAGCAGTGTAAGGCCAGCCCTGGACACGGGTTCCAGGAGGTGCGGGCAGTGCAGCCACTCACTGCTGTAGCTGGGCTAGCCCTGCGGGTGGGCGCTGTTGCCACCCCTTGTCTCCCTGAGGAGGTGAGACAGAGGGTCCCATGCGAGGGTATGGGGGTCAGGTCCCTGTTGGGGTGCTCTGACGTGACCACCTGTTTTAGCCAAGGGCTCCCTTGGAGCTGGTGAGGCAGGCTGCGAGGAGGAGCATGGTCCCCGGGAGCAAGGGTTATGCTGTGCTTGGCATCTGCCCCTCACTCTTCTCCTTCCTGTGTGAGACGTCCTTCACGGCCACCACACAGTGCCTTACGGTCACTGGGCAGTGATGGGCACACACGGAGTGCCTGTGTCCGCTGTTCAGATCATTGTTGAACCCGGGAAGGTAACAAGTCCCAACCTGAACAGCCCAGAAAGGGCCTGGGCTACCAATGGCCCAGAATTACACGTCCCCCCGCCACTGTGGGGTAACAGTCACCTGATAACCAACTAAAGGGATGGAGTGGGTGTTGAGTGGGTGTGGGTGGCTCAGGACAGGGTGGCAGCTGCAGGCTCGTTTTCTGGGGCTGGGGGCACAGGGGTGCTGTGCTGTGACAGCCCATGAGCTCCCGACTGGGCTCACCCGGGGGTGGCCACGGTCTGAGTGTCCGTGTTGTCTGAAGTGTTGGAAGATGAGTGTTCTTCTTGTTTGCTGCGTGTGATGTCCTCGAGGGTCGTGCCTGACTGTCCTCCCTGCCTTCCCGTCCCTCACAGAACTTGCTCGAGTGCCTCTCCTGTGTGCGCAGGACACAGCCTCGGAGGTAGAGACAGAGGTGGCAGCCAGAGTCTTGAGTTTAGAAGCTGAGCACAAGCTTAAACTCTCATTTCTTCAGTCGGAGCTCAAGGAAGAAATTGATGTCTTAAAACTAGAAAATAGAAATTTACACGAGAGGTTGCAGCATGAAATCCGCCTGAAGGAGGACTTGGAGAGGGTAAGTGTGGATCCAGCCCGCCTCCGCAGTGGCACACTTGTGTGGAGGCCCCCATGAGTCCCGCGGCTCTGTCCCTCCTGCTGCCTGCAGCCGTGTTTGCTCAGCGCCTCCTCACTGTCAGGATGGGGTTCCACCCGGAGCCAGGCCAGGGTTTGACTCCTCGTTCCTCCTTCCCCCTGCTTCTGGGGTTAAGGGACTGTCTGGGCATCCTGAGACCCGGGGAGGGGGTGGGGCGCAGGCTGGTTGGCATGGCCATCTGCGGGCTCTGTGCACCCTGGTGTCTCCAGTGCTGTTGAGCCCCTGCGCTCTTCCTGCTGTCGGTCGTGCAGCCAGAGAGTGTGCCGTGCGAGTGAGGAGACCCCCGTGCATTGCTCACGCTGGCAGACGGTCCAGCGCGCGGCCTCAGCCAGATTCCTAGTAGGCTTGGCTGTGTGTGCTGCTCAGGGTGTGGCTCATCCCTGCATTGGAATAATAGAATCCGTGCGATCAGAGCTTTTTTAAGCCTTTTCCACAGGTGTGCTGACAGCCATATTCCCTCCACTTCACGCTTGTGGCCTGATGGTCTCCCCTGTGTTCTTTCCCGCAGAGGTCTTTTTGGATTTTCGTTCTCCATCAAAACTGAATTTCATACGATGTTATTACCTGCACATTTGATCATATGTTCTTCTCTAAAGCAATGGTGAAGACTTGCCTCAAAACAGAACTAAAGATAGAGTTTTATGGAAAGTTGTGTGGGCTTCCCTCAATGGCTTCCGACGTTTAGGTGTTTGTATGTTTCCTGGACCACCATTTTACCTACTTACATCCATTACTGAGAGAGGGGTGTAGAATTATCTATTTTCCCCTTTAATTTTGCCAGTCTTTAAGTATTTAAAGGCCTGTTGCTACACACATTCACATTTGTGATTTTTCTGTCTTCCTGAAAAAGTTACCTTTTTATCCTTAATGAAGTGTCTGTTTTCTCTGTTCTCTGTATTATTCTTTGTAGCATTGTTTGTATTGCAGTCTACTTTCTCTTTCATCCGTATAGTCATTCCAGCCTTCATTTGAATTTTGTTTGTGTGGCATACCTTTTCCTGTCCCTTTTACTATTCATCTATTGAGAGTAACTACCTGGACTTGGTGTTGGACCTCCGTAGGTTAAGGGCTCAGTCCCATGAGACTAACCCCACCTCAAAGCCATTTGCAATTATTGGGTTTCCAGGTTACCTACTCACTTCTGCCTGACTTGGCTTCAAAGTCTGAATACTCCCAAACACACCCACCTTCCCCTTTCAGGCTCCTGGAAGTCAGGGAGACAGTTTACTGTTAGCAGTTTACTACGAAGGATGCCAGCTGAAGCAACCAAATGGAAGAGAGGCATAGGCTAAGGTGGGGGTGATATGCAGCTGCCGGGCCCTCTCCAGTCGTGTCACTGTTCAGTGCCTCCACACACTCACCCACCGACCCTTTAGGGGGTTTTATGGAAGCTGCATTACATAATGTGGTTGATTAAATCATTGGCCGTCGGTGATTGAACTCTCCCCTCCAACCCTCTTCGCTCTATGGAGGTTTAGGGGTGTGGGGCTGAAAGTTCCAGCCCTCTCTAATCATGCTTGATTTTTCCGGGGACCGGCTCCCATGGTGAAGCCACCCAGAGATCCCCAGACACCTGCTATCTCATTAGCATGCAAGAGACTCTCTTTTTCCAGGGATTCCAAGGGTTTTCACAGCTGTGTGTCAGGAACTGGGCACAAAGACCACATATTCATTTTTTAATATATTACACATACGCACAGCATATAGTTAAACATATTTATTTTTATTTTATAATGTTTATATATTTCTGAGAGTAAGACAGGGCACGAGCTGGGAAGGGGCAGAGAGAGAGAGGGAGACACAGAATCTGAAGCAGGCTCCAGGCTCTGAGCCGTCTAATTAGATTATTTTTTTAAGTTTATTTCTTTTTATTTTCTTTCTCTTTTTTTAAAATTGAATTTAATTTTTTTAACGTTTATTCATATTTGAGAGACAGAGAGAGACAGAGCATGAGCAGGGAAGGGGCAGAGAGAGGGAGACACAGAATCCGAAGCAGGCTCCAGGCTCTGAGCTGTTAGCACAGAGCCCGATGTGGGGCTCAAACCCACAAACTGTGAGATCATGACCTGAGCCGAAGTTGGACACTCAACCGATTGAGCCACCCAGGCACCCCTATTTATTTCTTTTTAGAGTGAGAGAGAATGAGCAGGGGAGGGGCAGAGAGAGAGAGAGAGAGAGAGAGAGAGAGAGAGAGATGAGAATGAGAATCCCAAGCAGGCTCCACATATCAGTGCAGGGCCCAATGTGGGGCTCACACCCAGAAACAGTGAGATCATGACCTGAGCCAATGTGAAGGGTCAGACACTTAACCTACTGAGCCACCTCGGCGCCCCTATAGTTGGATATTTTTAAAACTCCATTCTGACAAACTCTTTAACTTTTATTGGAGTGTTTAGTTTGTTAACATTTTGGCTCATTGTCGATCTGGTTTGACTTATGTTTACCATTTTGCTATTAGTTTTCTACAAGGTCCATCTGTTTTTCTTTACGTTTTCTTTTTTTGTTCCCTTTGTTCCTTCTTTCTTGCCTTTTGGGTTATTTGAATATTTTTAGGATTGATTTGGGGGTGGGGTGGGGGGAAGCAGAGCCCAGCATGGGGCTTTAATGCACAACCTGAAAAACAAGACCTGAGCTGAGATCAAGAGTCAGAGACTTAACTGACTGAGACACCCAGGCACCCCTTAGAATTGATTTTTATGTATCTGCTGTGTGCTTAGTGGTTGCTTTCGGGAGTAGAGCATACGTTTTCCTCACGATCTTCTCAAGGTTAACAGTGTACCATTTCAGATCAAATGTGAGAGTCCTGTGAGTGGATAGGTGCATTTATCATGTTTTCTTTGTTTTTTATGCCGTAATTTTTATAGGTGTTACGTCTGTTTGTGTGGGTAAGTTTTGTTTTGAATAGTCATATATTCTTGAAGGAAATTAAGAGGAAAAGTAGTCTTACATTTACCATTTACAGTGCTCTTTGTTTCTTCCCGAAGGTCTGAGTTTCCATTTGGTAGCGCTTCCTTTCAGCCTGAAGCATTTCCTTTAAGCATTCTTATTGTGCGGATCTGCTATTCAGTATGTTTTCTTTTACCTTCTTTCTTGAAGATAATTTTTGCTGTATCTAGAAGGCAAGGTGACAGGATTTTTTTCAGGATTTAAAGATGTTGTTACTTCTGACCTTATTTCTAATGAGAAGTCCGTGATCATTCAAATCAATATTTATCTAAATGTAACGTATCATTTCTTTTTAGCTCTTTCAGAGGTTTTTCTCTTTCTGTTTTATTCTCAGTCATTTTACTATGATGTGCTTAGGTGTGATTTTCTTTGGTATTTTTTCTCTCATGAAATTCTTTAAAAAATTTTTTTTTAATTTTTAAGGGAGCAGGCACAAGCAGGGGAGGGGCAGAGAGAGAGAATGACAGAGGATCTGAAGTGGGCTCTGTACTGACAGCAGAGAGACTGACGGGGGCTTGAATTCCTAAATTGTGAGATCATTGACCTGAGCCGAAATTGGATGCTTAACCAACTCAGCCATCCAGGTGCCCCTCTCTTCATGAAATTCTTAAAATCCTGGCATAAAATGAATTATGAATATTTGAGAAAAGGAAACCGGGATCCTAAGAAACATAGTTATCTGAAAAAACAAAAACAAAAAACTTTAAACTAGATAGACTTTATCTTTTCTTATTTAATGATCACATTAGTGAAATGGTGGTCTGTGTTAGTGACTTACAGAAAATTCTATGTATTTGTGTCTTTCTCCTAATTTGAGGAGTTTTTACTGAGTATGTTCTTCAGTTTTTTATTTCTGCTCCATTCTCTCCTTTCCTTCTTGGAACTCCATTTCCATGGATGTTATATCTTTCAGTTTCTGAGGTTCTGTTTATTTTTTCTAATCTTTTTTCTTTCCTGTTGGTTAAATTCTATCAATCTTCCAGTTCACGGACTATCATTTGTTAGCTCTGATCTGCTTTTAAGTCCACCTAGTGAATTTTTAAATTTCAGATATTGTGCTTTCCAATTCTAGAATTTCTATTTGGTTCTTAAGAGTGTCTTTTATCTTCACTGTGATTCGCTATTCTTTTATTCATTATGAGTGTCTTTTTCTTATGCGTGTAAGTGTAATTATGATAGCTGTTTAAAACCTTTGTCTGCTAATTTCGCATTTGTGTTATCTTGGGGTTGTTCTCTAATGATTATATTTTCTTTTTAGCATGGATCATAGGTCCTGTTTATTTGTATATCAACTCATTTTGGATTATATCCTGGACATTGCGAATAATACACTGTGGAGACTCTGGATTCTGTTGTGTTCCTCTAAAGAGTATTGGTTTGTTTGTTTTTTCCCCCATTTTTAGCAGATAGTTAACTTGGCTGGATTTTGACTCCATGTTATATCTTCTCTGTGTTGGTCGGCTCTTGGAGTCTGCCCACACACATATGCATCAGGGGTTAGCCCGAGATTTGGGCTAGGTTTATGCACAGATTTTTCAGCTTTCTTTCTCTGGCTCTGTCCTAATGGGCTTTCATCTCTCAGTTTCTACCTCTTTTCAAACAAGTAAGATGATGGGATTCTAGTGTGCATGGCACGGACAGGTAAATTGCCCACTGCTATTATTTTTTCTGGGTGTCCAACCCTTCTCCACACTGCTTGCTTTGAATTTTTTCTTAAATGTTTTTATTTATTTTTGAGAGAGACAGAGACAAAGCATGAGCGGGGGTGGGGCAGAGAGAGAGGGAGACACAGAATCTGAAGCAGCTCCACAGAGCATGACATGGGGCTCTAACTCATGGACCATGAGATCGTGACCTGAGCCAAAGTTGAACGTACAATCGACTGAGCCACCCAAATGCCCCACAATTTGCTTGCTTTTAGATGCTCTCTCAGGTCTTCAGGTAGCTTCTTACATTTTTTCCAGTGTTTATAGCTGTTATCTGGGAGGGTTGGCCTGATTAGAGCTTCTCAGCCATCTCCAGAAGCAGTGACCCTAAACTTTATTTTTAATAACTTCATTTTTTTTTTAAAGCAAACTCTGCACCCAGCTTGGGGCTTGCACTCATGACCCCGAGATCAAGAGTTGAATGTTTGACTGACTGAACCAGCCAGGTGCCACTTTAATAACTTCATTTTTCTTTTAATTTTTTTTTTTTATAAACGTTTATTTATTATTGAGAGACAGAGAGACACAGAGCATGAGCAGGGGAGGGGTAGAGAGATGGGGAGACACAGAATCTGAATTAGGCTCCAGGCTCTGAGCTGTCAGCACAGAGCCCAGTGTGGGGCTTGAACTCACAAACTGCGAGATCATGACCTGAGCCGAAGTTGGTCGCTTAACCAACTGAGCCACCCAGGCGCCCCAATAACTTAATTTTTAAATAAGGAGTCGAGGTCTGTCTTACATACCATTTTTAGTTTTGTTTCTTTTCAATGACATTCAGTAGTTTATTGACCTATTTTCTTTCCTTTTTTGAAAATCAAAACATTTGCCTACTTTCAGCTTTGTGATTCACCTCCCTTTTCACAAGATACTCTTAAAAGTATGAATTTTAGCTTCTCATCCCTTTGCTCAAGTTCCTTGTAGATGCTGGAATATGAATGGAGCAAGACCAGAGGCTTGAACTCGTCGTGCTTTTTGCTGTTACTGTTCTCATGGACTTCGTCTCCTTACTGATGGTGGCTCTGCTGTGGCTGGGGAGTTGGCCTTCCCCTTGACTTAAGACCCGTGACGTGTCTGCCCCCCCGCTCCCCCCCTCCCCGCCTTTGCTGGTCTTGGCACACAGAGAAGGCCTCCAGCCCTGTCTGTTTGCTGCACACTTGTGTGTATGTGTTCATTTCTGTTGGTTTGTCCAGGCCTGCCAGCTCCAGAGGCAAAGAACAGCTCATTTGGGGGTCATTATTGCCAGTAATCTTTTTTCTTTCCTTTTCTTTTCTTTTTTCTTTTCTTTCCTTTCCTTTTCTCTTTTCTTTTTTTTCTTTTCTTTTCTTTTCTTTTCTTTTCTTTTCTTTTCTTTTCTTTTCTTTTCTTTTCTTCTTACTTGAATGAAACTGTGTTGTCTGTAGGTAAAATATAACTTAGTTGAAGATCACCAGGAGGAGCTGAAGAAAGCTAAGGAGAAGATTCAACTAATGAAGCAAGAATTCAAAGAAAGAGAGGAGGAATGGAAGGTGACAAGTGAGGGTCTAAAGAGAAAAGCTGAAGAGGAAGTGACGCTGATGCTCCTTGACCTGAGGGAACAAGCTGAATCTGAGAAACAGTTAATAATAAACAAGTTTGAGCTTCGAGAAATCAAAATGAGGCAACTTCAGGATCAGCAGGCGGCCCAGATCCTGGAACTGGAGGGGTCCCTGGTGGAGCAGCAGGGCCGTCTACGGCAGCTGGAGCTCGGGCTCGCTGGGGACGAGGTTCTGCAGTGCAGCCAGTGTGGCCGGGAGCCAGGTGGTGGTCTGGCTCCTGTGGACAAGGACTGGGAGCTTGCTACACTCCGCCTGAAGGAGGACTGTGCCCTCCAGCTGATGCTGGCCCAGAACAGGTGGGTGACGTCCCTGTAGCAGCATGCTAAGTATAGAGCCGTCTGCCAGGTTCCCACCCAACCCCTGACCCCCCAGATGCCCAGCAGAGGGTGAGAGGCAGATCCCCTGGGAAGATGTGCTGTAGGCTCTCAGTAGAGCGGGAAGGTGTGCAGGAAGGTGGGGCCAAGCAGTCTTCACCCTAAAATAACAGCAGGACAGAAGCACATGTCCCATGACTCAGATATGCTGGAACACGGCAGAAACAGTGTCCACATCCTTCTGGTGGGATCTGTGTTTTTTGGTGGACACTACTGTGCACGCATTTTCCACATCATTTTTGTTCTTTGCACATTTTAAAATTTCAAAAGCAAGACTTTACGCTTTTTTAATTTTTTTAATTTTAATTTTTAGTGTTTATTTTTGAGAGAGAGAGAAAGAGAGAGAGAGCATGAGCAGGGGAGGGGCAGAGGGAGAGGGAGACAGAATCCGAAGCAGGCTCCCGACACAGGGCTTTAACTCACGAGACATGAGATCATGACCTGGACTGAAGTCACATGCTTAACTGACTGAGCCACCCAGGCGCCCCAACTTTACACTTCTTTTATCAAAAAGATACGCAATTTATCCGTGTTCTTTTTGTGTGTTTTTTAAACTCAAACATATATTTTAAAAATAAACTTTTTCTTTCTAAAATATATACGTACTTCCCTTAAATTTTAAATAGATTTAGATTGTGATTTGGTTCTTTGCCTCTGTCAGTGCTAACTCTTTGCAAACCAGGGCTGTAGAGACTGGGGTGTGTGGGAGCCATGGGATCATCAGACTTGATGTTGGTGCTGCCTTTTCTCCCGTGTCAGCTGTTACCCCCATCATGAGTCAGGTGTGAGAGCTTTTGACCTGGGGGCTGAGAACTTGAGTTCAGATCTTGACCCACCCTGTGTAAGCTGGATGGTTTCAGGCACCACACTCAACCTCGCAAAACCTTCGTGATCTCCCTGTGCGGTGATGCTAAATGGGATGATCTGTGGCAACGCTTTCAGAGGTATCTGATGGAGGGCTGGCACAGGGACACAGTCACAGGTCTTAGCCTTGGTGAGAATTGAACAGGGACCTCACTGGTGTGGAATGCATGCCCAGTTGAGCTTTAGGCTCTCTGATTGGAAGGGAGTCTTTCTGCCTGCCTGTGTGTTTGCCGGCCAGCACCACGTGTGGCTCTTCCTACTTTGCGTCCCTTAATTCACAAGCGAACTTTTTCTGAGGTCTTTGCGGCCCTGTGGGCTCCTGCAAGCGATGCCGCCACCCCTTCCCTGTCGAGATTCTTGTCGCCGTGAGTGAGCAGTCACACCTGCTTTGCTGTGGTGCCTGTCGGAAACGTGTGTGTGCTTTCTTGCTGTGGCTCCTGTCTCCTCCAGTTTATGAGCGGGCACGCCTGGGCTCTGGCCTTTGAACTCCTCTTCAGTGAGGCCCCTTCACTCTGCACTTACTTCTGATGGTGGTGGCCTCAGGCCGGCCATGGCAGAGGGAGGAGCAGCAAGGGCAGTTAAAATCCAGGGGCGATGTAGGAAACGCGAGTCGGTTTTCAGAGTGACGTTGGCACTCTTGTGGCTGCACATCCTGCTGCCCATATTCACTTTGCGTGTCCTCTCAGGTTTTTAGAAGAACGGAAAGAAATCACAGAGAAATTCACCGCGGAGCAGGATGCCCTCCTTCGGGAGGCCCAGGAGAAGCATGCCCACGAGCTCCGACTCCTCCGGGAGAGACACCAGCAGCACATTCTGTCCTTGACGGCGGAACTGGAGGCCAGACACCGGGCTCAGGCGGAGGAGCTGCGGGCCTCCATGGAGAGTGAGCACTGGGCTCTCTTAGAAGCCCGCGTGGCTGAACTGCGGACGAAGCACGCTGCCGCGGTCAGTGCTTTGGAGGCCAGTCACTCGTCACATCTGGATTCCCTGGAGTCACGTCACCGGTCTGAGATGCAGGCCGTGAGGGAGGAGCACAGACAGGCTTTGGAGCAGCTGCGGGCACACCTCGCGGAGCAGCTGCAGGAGAAGGACGCGTCTCACCCTGCGGTGCTGACTCGAGAGCCAGAGGACGAGCTGAACCGTGGCCGGGACCTTCCGCCCGTAGAGGACAGCCTGAGGACGCCCGGGAGCACCAGCTGTTCTGAGGATGGGAAAGCCCTAGCTCCCCACGAGCTTTGGGGAGCGCCACAGGTGAGGCGGGTGTCCGGGCAGGTCCTTCCTGTCGTCCAAGTGCATGTCTCCATGAGCGGGTCTCACGGTCTGCTGCCCGTCCTTGGCAAGTTGTGGGGGCTTCCTTATGGTGGGTTAGAATGTGAGCTTTTTTTTTTTTTTTTTTTTTTTAATATTTATTTTTGGGAGAGTGTAAGCAGCAGAGGAGCTTAGAGAGCGGGACAGAGGATCTGAAACGGGCTCTGCACTGACAGTCTGACAGCAGTGAGCCGGATGTGGGGCTTGAGCTCGCAAACTGTGAGATCGTGACCTGAGCCGAACTCGGACGCTTAACCAACTGAGCCACGCAGGTGCCCCTAGAATGTGAGATTGTTTCGTTTTTTTGTTTTTGTTTTTTAAGATTTATTTTTAAGTAATTTATCCAATGTGGGGCTTGACCTCCCAACCCCGAGTTCAGGAGTTGCATGTTGTACTGACAGAGCCAATCAGTCAGTCTGTTTTAAGAGTTTTAATAGCAGAGCTCTTGGTAAAGGCTTTGATCTCTGATCCTTGGGAGATGTGCACGTGCACGCACACATGGAATTCTGTGTGAGGTGTCAGGTTTCAGGGCGCACCTCGAGGTGGTCTCTGACCCTCGTGGTAAGACAGTTCCGAGGGCCTCCTGTTGTGCACACATACACCCTCAGGTTCCCTTTATTGACGCTCCATGAAATTACATCTTTCTGTCCTGTCTCAAGAGCAGTGACTGCTTCTTTTTTTTTTTTCTTATTAAATATTTATTTATTTTTGAGACGGGGAGAGACAGCATGAATGGGGGAGGGTCAGAGACAGAGGGAGACACAGAATCCGAAACAGGCTCCAGGCTCTGAGCTGTCAGCACAGAGCCCGACGCGGGGCTCGAACTCACGGACCGCGAGATCATGACCTGAGCCGAAGTCGGATGCTTAACCGACTGAGCCACCCAGGTGCCCCGAGCAGTGACTGCTTCTTGACAGGTACTTTAAGTTTTAGTGTGGAAGTGAATTTCTGGAAGGGCCAGCACCCCCCTCTCCTCACCTGCAGACCTGTGGCACATGTGTCTCTAGACTAAGCACTCGTCTCTTTGGCCTGAAACCGTCTCGTCACACAGACTGGGGTGGCTATGGGTTTCATCTCACAGTGGACGGGCCTACTCTGTCCCCTGTGCCGTCCAGCGGGGCATGCCAGGCTCCCAGACGTGGATGGGGTCAGCTGCTGCCCCGTGCAGGATGGGATGTGCGCCTTCTTCCGCCCAAGGGTGGTGGCGGCATGATCTCCAGCTGGTGGTAAAATCAAGTAAAAATCACTGTTCTGGTGAGTTAGTGTCTTGTCAAGTATTTAGGAAGTCGGTGTTCTGGACTACAAAGCAGGAAGTCTCCGACTCGCGTAAACACAGGGACCACCTGCTTCACAGGTGCTTTTGTAACAAGGTGTTCCTGTGATGGTTTCATCCTTCGTTCACGGTGACTTAGCTCTAAACATTGGTTTACCCTCTGACTCTGTTCAGCTCTACTTAAGATTGGAAGGGAAAAGGTAACCCTGCTTTTAGTAGGCGTGGTGTCTTCGTTTTACGTTTAGATTCGGCCTGTTCCGTGTCTCCCGAGGTGTGGCCTTGGGGAAAGCCCTGGAGTTCCTGCATCCTCGAGCTCAGGCCTCAGCACAGGTGTGGGGTGGCTCCAGCCACGGCTTCTCCTCAGGAGTGGGTAGAGCCGCCGTGCCCCTCTGGTGTGAACGTGGGGAGCTGTGTGAGGATGGTGGGCGGTGCTGCAGGCCAGTGCTGCCTTCTCCAGCCGCGGGTCCTCCGATGTTGGCTTTGGTTTCCTTCTGTGCAGACAGGTCCTATGGGGAACAGGGCCCATTCCCAGCCTGTGGCTTTACGTTAGATTTTCTTGGTTTAGTTGATTCAGAATAAATGAAGTTTTAAAAGAATATTCCAGAGGGAGAAACGGGTACATTTTACACATGAAACTGTGCTTGTATTTAATTTATTGATTGAAACTGCATTTTATTTTTATTTTTATTTTTCAGTAGTAAATTCTTTTTTAAAATTTTCATTTAATTAATTAATTTTTAATGTTTATTTATTTTTGAGAGAGACAGAGACAGAATGCGAGTGGGTTGGGACAGAGAGAGAAGGAGACGCAGAATCCGAAGCAGGCGCCAGGCTCCAAGCTGTCAGCACCAGACCCTGACTTCGGGCCCGAACTCACGAGCTGTGAGATCATGACCTGAGCTGAAGTCGGACACAACCGACTGAGCCACCCAGGCGCCCCTAATTTATTTTTTTTTTAACTTACATCCAAGTTAGTTAGCATCTAGTGCAACGATGATTTCAGGAGTAGATTCCTTAATGCCCCTTACCCATTTCCATCCCCCTTCCCACAAACCCTCCAGCAACCCTCAGTTTGTTCTCCATATTTAAGAGTGTTTTATGTTTTTGTCCCCCTCCCCGTTTTTATATTATTTTTGTTCCCCTTCCCTTATGTTCTTCTGTTTTGTCTCTTAAAGTCCTCATATGAGTGAAGTCATATGATATTTGTCTTTTCTGACTGACTAATTTCGTTTAGCATAATACACTCTAGTTCCATCCACGTAGTTACAAATGGCAAGATTTCATTCTTTTTGATTGCCGAGTAATACTTCACTGTACATATATACATATATATATGTATATAGGTATATATGTGTATATATATATATACGCATATATACATATATATATACATACCACATCTTCTTTATCCATTTATTCATTGATGGACATTTGGGCTCTTTCCATACTTTGGCTATTATTGGGAGTGCTGTTATAAACATTGGGGTGCATGTGTCCCTTCAAAACAGCATACCTGTATCCTGTGGATAAATGCCTAGTAGTGCAATTGCTGGGTTGTAAGGTAGTTCTATTTTTAATTTTTTGAGGAACCTCCATACTGTTTTCCAGAGTGGCTGCACCAGCTTGCATTCCCACCAGTGGTGCAAAAGAGTTCCTCTTCCTCTGCATCCTTGCCAACATCTGTTGTTGCCTGAGTTGTTAGCCATTCTGACAGGTGTGAGGTGGTATCTCCTTGTGGTTTTGATTTGCATTTCCCTGATGATGAGTGATGTTGAGCATTTTTTCATGTGTCGCTTGGCCATCTGGATGTCTTTGGAGAAGTGTCTATTCATGTCTTTTGCCCATTTCCTCACTGGATTATTTGTTTTTTGGGTGTTGAGTTTGGTAAGTTCTTCATAGATTTTGGATACTAACCCTTTATCTGATATGTCATTTGCAAATATCTTCTCCCATTCTGCCTTTTAGTTTTGCTGATTGTTTCCTTCACTGTGCAGAAGCTTTTTATTTTGATGAGGTCCCAGTAGTTCATTTTTGCTTTTGTTTCCCTTGCCTCTGGGGACATGTTGAGTAAGAAGTTGCTGCAGCAGAGGTCAAAGAGGTTTTTGCCTGCTTTCTCCTCGAGGATTTTGATGGCTTCCTGTCTTACATTAAGGTCTTTCATCCATGTTGAGTTTATTTTTGTGTCTGGTGTAAGAAAGTCCAGATTCATTTTTCTGCATGTCGCTCTCCAGTTTTCCCAGCACCACTTGCTGAAGACACTGTCTTTATTTCATTGGTTATTCTTTTCCTGCTTTGTCAAAGATTAGTTGGCCATACGTTTGTGGGTCCGTTTCTGGGTTCTCTATTCTGTTCCACTGATCTGAGTGTCTGTTTTTGTGCCATGAAACTGCATTTTAAACTATGACAAATTTGACTGTAAGGAGCATGTAGGATGTTTACTACCTTTAAGATGGGAACCATGTGGTGGGTGGAACAAGGTGCACGGGGTGGGTGGCATTGGGGTTGGGGTTTCTGATGGGGGGGCTGTGTGGTGGGCGACCAGAGGCACGTGGCGGGGGGGTCTGTGTGGTAGGTGGATGGAGGCACGTGGCAGGTGCAGTGCTGGGTGGTCACTGTCTCGGACGTGGGGGCTGGCTGGAACCCTGCAGAGTCAGAGGCGCCTGCTGGAGGAGGATAGGAGCTTGGCTGTGTGGTGGGCGCCAAGGTCTTGCTCCTGGAGCAGTGGCACCAGGCAGCCCCGTGGGAGCTCGGAGACACGCACGCAGCCAAGACGCAGAAGCAGCAGGCGGAGCAGCGGTGCCGCGGGAAGGGGTCTGGCTGCTGAGGGGCTCTCCAGCGCTGGGCCTCCCGGGGCTCCTGCCCTCTCCGAGTCTTCTCATCAGAGCGCTATGGTGGCGGGTGGGTGCTGGACACGCCTGGAGCCTGCACTCAGGGGTCAGCCGGTCCGGGAGAGCGCATCCGAGTGCTCCTAGTACGGTCCAGTACAGTCCAGCAGCAGTCACCTGTGTGAGGCCTCCCCTGTAGTCTCTTTTCTGCATATAGTTTCCCTCCCTGTGCATCCCAGGCTACTCAGTGTGACCTGGGGACACGGCTCCGCACAGGTGCCTGCCATACATGTCCTCTGACCCCGTGTCCCGCCGTCCTGTCCGTTGTCTGTTTCTGCAGACGTGCCAGGTGTGCCGTCCTCTGAACTTGTCTTCACACTCTCACCTTTCAGCCAGATCACCTCCACAACAGGAGCTTCCCCGCCTGCCCAGTGCGGGACGCCCCCCTTTCCTTCAGGACTTCTAGCCCCGTGCCCTGCAAAGCCCACAGAGGGCTGAGCGTGAGGGGTAGTTGTGCCTGTCCTGTTCTCTTGCTTCCCAGGGCCGGGCGCAGTGGGGCCTGCAGGGAACTTGCCGAGTAGGGGGTCTGACGGCAGCGGGCCAGCCCCCGCTCGTCCCCCAGACGTCTTCAGGTGCCCTTTTTAAGAGGTACCGGTGGCCCTGCCACACCGTGTTGGTGTGACTTCCGAGGTCAGGGTGAGGAGGAGGGATGTCAGGACCCACCTGGGGTGTGTCTGGGGGACCGTGTGCTTGGAGGGCAGGACACTGACCTTGTAGGCAGCGGCATAGGCATCTGACAGCTGGACAAAAGAGGCATTGGAGGTGATTGTACTACTTCAGACAGGAGTTGACAAGGCCCTTGGGAAGCGTAGGGATGGGAGGGCACAGAGGGTGGGCTCAGGGCCCCTCTGAGGGCGGTGCTCCGGGGCAGCGAGGGGTTCCTGATGTCTCCCGGACTGTGCTGGGGTGAGATTGACTGTGGCGCCTATGAGGGTGGTGGGGAGGCTGTGGCGCCTGGGGGATGACGAGGAGGCGTCTGGGTCTGGACTCTCAGGAGGTGGCGGTGGCTGGGGAGGAAGCGACCTCACGACAGGGAGGTGGAGGACCTCACGTGCATGTCCGCCTGTGTCCACACGGAACACACTTGCTGTGGCAGGTGCTCCCGGGAGTCGGTGTACGCTCTGGATTCGTTTTCAGATTTTTGAAACTTTGTTAGAACATCCACAAGCAGTATGTCAAGTTGTGTCATTGTTCTTTTGAAGAAGCAGTTGGAATTCTCTTTAGCAGGTGAGGCTGCCACGGATAAGACCGTGCAGGCTGGGACCCAGCCAGGGTCCTTGTGGCTTGCCGCGGGGCTCACGTCCCCCAGTTCCCTTTGCATGGAGGCAGGCTGGCATCTGTGGACGCTGGCTGTACGCCCTGATGCCCTTCTGCTCCATGTTCTTAGATTTGAAATACTGTGTCTCCCGTGTCTTCTGGTCTTTCTGGGGGAGAGACAGTACGCGTCTACATGCATAGTGCTTCCTAGATAACTGATGTGTTTTGTGAAGTGCTACATCGAGATTTATAGAGATTATAAAGATTTTGTGAGTACTGTTTCTTTGGGGCTTTTCTTTGTTTGTTTGTTTATTTATTTATTTATTTATTTATTTATTTTTAAATTTTTTTTTCAACGTTTTTATTTATTTTGGGGACAGAGAGAGACAGAGCATGAACGGGGGAGGGGCAGAGAGAGAGGGAGACACAGAATCAGAAACAGGCTCCAGGCTCCGAGCCATCAGCCCAGAGCCCGATGCGGGGCTTGAACTCACGGACCGCGAGATCGTGACCTGGCTGAAGTCGGACGCTTAACCGACTGCACCATCCAGGCGCCCCTGTTTTTAAAAGGTTTATTTGAGAGAGAGAGAGCATGTGTGTGAGTGGATTGGGGGAGGGCAGTGAGAAAGACAGAGAGAGAATCCCAAGCAGGCTCCATGCTGTCAGCACAGACAAAAAAAGCTGTGGGGCTTTTTAAAAAAGGAGATGCTAATATTACTCTTCTCTAATCGTGAAATAAGGCCCTGGTGTTCCCCTGTGTCCCCTAGATTAATAGTCAGTGCTTTTAGTTGTATGTATACTGATCAGCTGATTTGTGAAATTAGTGTTTAAACCATTTCCTCAATGAAAGTTTCCAGAATGAGCATTACAGGAGATTGCAAAAATAAAGGGAAGTGTAAAAATGAGATTTATCCCCATTTGTTTGGTTGAAAAGTCTGGGAATTGGCATTTTTGTTGAGATTTGCTTCATGGACTTTTAAGTTGCCTTGAATCTGGCCACTTGGGGTGGGTTTCCCACATTCGAAAGAATGAGAAGACACAGGAGGAATCCACACACAGAAGCCTGTGCCCTCAGGACAGCTTAGACACAATAAGCCCCCAGCCGGGACCGAGATGCAGCTGCTCACCGATTAGTTCACAGGAATGGCCTCCTCATACCGTCCTCTTCCTCAGATTTCATTAAAAGAGGATGAAGCCTCTTCAGTGTCCCCTCAGCCCCCTCTGTGTCCCCGTAACCCTCTCAGTATCTTTTCTATGCCCCATTAACCCTCTCAGGGTCCCCTCAGTGTCCCCCCAGCGCCCTTGAGTGCAGCGCTGAGGGGTCATCACAGAGGGGTCGAGTGGCCACCAGGAAGGTGCCTCGCCACAGGGAGGGTGAGCAGTTGTCCTGTCGGCTCCTTCATTGCTCACAGTCATTCTTGGTGACAGAGGGGTGCTGACAGGTTCCACATGCCCGGCCCCAGGAGAGTCTTGGGAGAAGGACGCTGGAGACAGCCCTCTGCGAGGTGGACACGCCTTCCCATGTTTTGAGAGGCTAGAGTGCCCCGGTGCTGTTTGTAGACCGGGATCCAGGCAGCGCATCTGGGGGTGAGTTAGTGATCCCCAGGTGACTGGTCTTCCTTCTTCGCTCCTGAAGCGCTGCCCTGCGACCTGCTGAGGATGTCTGTTGACAGGATCAGGTACTGACTCACAGCCCTTCCCCCAGAGACTGTCTGATTGCTGATTTGTTCCTCCTGCCCATTTGTTACCTGTTGGTGACGCACAGAGCCACACACTTCCTGAAACCGAGTGTCATTTATGTACCTTGGCTTAGCAGTTTTGTGTTTCTGTATTGACTACTGTCCAAATGCTCCTACGGCATTTTTTTTTTTTTTAATTTATGTCCAAGTTAGTTAGCATATAGTGCAATGATTTCAGTAGAATCCAGTGCTTCATCCCCTACATATAACACCCAGTGCTCATCCAACAAGTGTCCTCCTCAATGCCCCTTGTCCATTTAGCTCACCCCCCCCCCACCCAATACCCCTCTAGCAACTCTCAGTTTGTTCTTTTGTTCTTTGTATTTAAGAGTCTCTTACGTTTGGCTCCCTCCCTGTTTTTACATTATTTTTGCTTCCCTTCCCTTATGTTCATCTGTTTTGTATCTTAAATTCCACATATGATGAGTGAAGTCATATGGTATTTGTCCTTCTCTGACTAATTTCACTTAGCATAATACCCTCTCGTTCCATCCACGTTGTTGCAAATGGCAAGATTTCATTCTTTTTGATTGCTGAGTAATCTTCCTGTGTGTGTGTGTGTGTGTGTGTGTGTGTGTGTGTGTGTGTGTGTGTGT
>NW_024412403.1:403652-406769 GCF_014898765.1 Herpailurus yagouaroundi | reverse complement strand
TGTGTGTGTGTGTGTGTGTGTGTGTGTGTGTGTGTGTGTGTGTGTGTACCACATCTTCTTCTTTACCCATTGATCAGTCGATGGACATTTGGGCTTTTTCCATACTTTGGCTATTGTCAATGGTGCTGCTATAAACATTGGGGTGCATGTGCCCCTTCAAAATACCACTCCTATATCCTTTGGATAAATACCTAGTAATACAGTAGCTAGGTCGTAGGGTAGTTCTATCTTTAATTTTTTGAGGAACCTCCATACTGTTTTCCAGAGTGGCTGCACCAGTTTACATTCCTACCAGCAGTGCTAAAGGGTTCCCCTTTCTCCACATCCTCGCCAACATCTGTTGTTGCCTGAGTTGTTCATTTTAAATTTTTTTTTTTTTCAACGTTTATTTATTTTTGGGACAGAGAGAGACAGAGCATGAACGGGGGAGGGGCAGAGAGAGAGGGAGACACAGAATCGGAAACAGGCTCCAGGCTCTGAGCCATCAGCCCAGAGCCCGACGCGGGGCTCGAACTCACAGACCGCGAGATCGTGACCTGGCTGAAGTCGGACGCTTAACCGACTGCGCCACCCAGGCGCCCCTGAGTTGTTCATTTTAGCCATTCTGACTGGTGTGAGGTGGTATCTCATTGTGGTTTTGATTTGTATTTCCCTGATGATGGGTGATGTGGAGCATTTTTTCATGTGTCTGTTAGCCATCTGGATGTCTTCTTTGGAAAGTGTCTATTCATGTCTTTTGCCCATTTCTTCACTGGACCATTTGTTTTTTGGGTGTTGAGTTTAATAAGTTCTTTATAGATTTTTGGATACTAATCCTTTATCTGATATGTCATTTGCAAATATCCTCTCCCATTCTGTTGGGTGCCTTTTAGTTTTGCTGATTGAGTTTCCTTAGTTGTGCAGTTGCTTTTTATTTTGATGAGGTCCCAGAAGTTCATTTTTTCTTTTATTTCCCTTGCCTCACAGAACATGTTGAGTAAGAAGTTGCTGTGGCCAAAGTCAAAGAGGTTGTTGCCTTTTTTCTCCTCTAGGATTTTGATGGCTTCGTGTCTTACATTTTAGGTCTTTCATGCAATTTGCATTTATTTTTTGTGTATGATGTAAGAAAGTGGTCCAGGTTCATTCTTCTGCATGTCGCTGTCCAGTTTTTCCAACATCATTTGCTTGAAGAGACTGTCTTTATTCCATTGGATACTCTTTCCTACTTTGTCAAAGATTACCTGGCCATATGTTTGTGTGTCCATTTCTGTTTTCTCTCTTATGTTTCATCGATCAGTGTCTGTTTCTGTGTCAGTACCATATTGTCTTAATGATTACAGCTTTGTAATACATCTGGAAGTCTGGAATTGTGATGCCTCCAGCTTTGTTTTTCTTTTTCAGGATTGCTTTGGCTATTTGAGGACTTTTCTGTTTCCATACAAATTTTAGGATTATTTGTTCTAACTCTGTGAAGAATGCTGGTGTTATTTTGATAGGGATTGCATCATTGCATTGAACATGTAGATTGCTTTGGGTAGTACTGACAATTTAACAATATTTGTTCTTCCAATCCATGAGCATGGAATGCTTTTCCGTTTTTTGGTGTCTTCTTCAGTTTCTTTCATGAGCTTTCTATAGTTTTCAATGTACAGATTTTTCACCTCTTTGGCTAGGCTTATTCCTGGGTATTTTATGGGTTTTGGTAGAATCGTAAATGGGATTGATTCCTTGATTTCTCTTTCTGCTGCTTCATTATTGGTGTATAGAAATGCAACCAATTATTGTGCATTGATTTTATATCCTGCGACTTGCCTGAATTCATGGATCAGTTCTAGCATTTTTTTTGGTAGAATCTTTTGGGTTTTCTAGATAGAATATCATGTCGTCTGTGAAGACTGAAATCTTGACTTCCTCCTTGCCAATTTGGATGCCTTTTATTTCTTTGTGTTGTCTGATTGCTGAGGCTAGGACTGCCAGCACTATGTTGAATAAGCTCCTGGAGCATTTTGGAAGTGTTTTTCTAGTTGTGGTACAAGAAAGTCATTGTTCAAGTAAGTTATCTCTTTGCTGCTAAGAAGGTGAACATTAGATAATTTTTTAAGTGACCTTTTTTGTCTAGCTGGTTTCACAGAAAGCACTTAGATTTCTGGGAGGTGGGAGGCTGTTTGCAGCCTTATTTTAACTTTTATTGGAGAAAATTTCAACATATACAGAAGTAGAATAGTTCATTGAACCCCTGTATCTGGCTGCCCAGTGGGGTACGTGCCAGTCTTAGTGTGGCAGTGCTCCCTACCCCCAATTCTTTTGAAACAAATCCCAGGTATTGTGTGTTTTCATCTGTAAATACTTCATCATCTGTTTCTGCCATGTAATGTTTTTCTCCTCCCAAAAGAACTTAACCATAATCCATTCTAACTTAGAAAATTAAAAATGATTCATTAATATCCATATATCCAGCCCAGGTTCTAGTCTCTTCCTGTGGTTGTTCAAATCAGGATCCACACGGGGCTTCGTTTGCACGGGATCTGTTTTTATTGCTTCCTGTGATGTTAGTCTCCCCCCTATTCCTGTAAGCATGTCAGCATCTCTACACACATGATCAGATTCAGGTTCATGTCTTGGTGTGGGGGAGACTTGTGGCTGGTTGCATGTTCCTCCTGTGGCCTTCCCTCAGGATTCACCCCACAAGCAGATGCACATAAAGCCTTGCTGGACATTTCCTGGGATGCCAGGGTCATTGTGCCCAAATTAGCAGGGACACGCTGTTCTTCCTTTGTCAGGCGTTAGTTAATCTGGGCCACAAATATCTTTGCACCTGTTTGAAAAGCAGGCTCACTTACCAGAAGAGTTATTTCACATGGGCTTGTGAGCTAATTGACTTACTTCACTTGGAGTGAAGTGAATCACTTGGAGTGGTTACTTCACTTTGGAGTTGGCTTGTGAGAAAAGTTCTCTGGAAACGTAAGCTTGTTTCCCTTTTCTTAGAGATGTACATCCCGTAAAGAAATCTCCCTTGTGTTCATATCACTAAGCAGAGTTCTGGAATGCAGAAGTAAACTGTAGTATGGCCAGTATCAATTGCTCAAGCCAATTTCTTTCTTTCTTTCTTTCTTTCTTTCTTTCTTTCTTTCTTTCTTT
>NW_024412403.1:318927-403642 GCF_014898765.1 Herpailurus yagouaroundi | reverse complement strand
TTTCTTTCTTTCTTTCTTTCTTTCTTTCTTTCTTTCTTTCTTTCTTTCTTTCTTTCCATTAAAAAAATATTCATGTAATATTTTTTGAAAATAGTACGAGGTCAGGTTAGGTATAGTTTGAATGTCTTTAATTCATTATCAGTTGAATTTTTATTACTGTATTGGTATTCTTTGTGCAGTATTACTTATTTTTTTTCTTCTCCAGGTATACCTATTTTCTTCTCTTAATGATTAAAATATAGATATATGTATGTATACATATGATATTTTCCCTAGAATTCTCTAGGTTTTTAGAAAAATTTGAGAATAAACTTTTAAAAACATCATTTTCTTATATTGACCTTACTATTTAGAATATGGAAAATTAAATGGAGCTTTACTCAAGGCTGGAAATAGAAGTAATTATCTGTAAGGAGGTCTTATGGATGGGGGGGTAGGGGTTGTGTGAATCAAGGGAGACCTGACATTGAGCCTCTCCAGTCAGGTCAAGGAAGTGGCCTGAGGATCATACTGCCAGACATGCACAGCCATCCCAGAGGTACTGGGCCTTTGAGGTCCAATGGCAGCCTGCTGTCCTGCAGCCTTTCCTGAGAGCACACCCTCGAAACTGCCTTACCTGACTCCCGAGTGTCTGTTTCCTGGTGGCCCTCCTGCTGCATGATGCTCTCATGTTTTGCCTTTGCCTCTGTTAGGGTGCATTTTGCAAGTTCCCACTCCAGGCCTGGGTGTGCACTGGGCAGGACAGGCATGAAGTGGCCCTACTGCCCCTTGCAGGTGGAAAGTTAAGAGCTATTTCCTCCCGCCCGCAGTGCACGCCGCAGGTGCTGAGAGGGAAGCACCCTAATGCTGTGCCAGGGCCCTAGGGCCCAAAGAACTGATCTGTCATTCCCTTTCCAGCTTGATTGTTAATCAGGGTTTATCACGTGTTTGGGGGATTTTCTTTTTCTTGAGTGTTGACGTTTTATTTTTCCCAGTGTCCTTCACAATGGGTACAAGTGTTTCCTTAGGTCTGTTTTTTGGAGAAAAGGGCGTATGGCTTCTGTCCCTTGGCCTTGGCCCTGCTGGTCTGTGGTGCCTGTTGGCATTCAGGGTTTTTCCCTGTATTCACCAACACTTTGTGGTTGACGCTCGGGGAATTAGCATTCCTGGTGAAACCCAGTTACTCTCAGGGCTGCAACTAGCTTCCTTTCTGCTGGGAGTGGTCTGGGTCAACCCTGACCTTCCCTAGAAGGAGAAGTGTGGTAGACACGTGGTAATTAAAGTACTTTGGAAACTTTGCAAAGTGTGATAACTTGGAAATTACCTTTAATCCTTCCTTTTTAAAGGTTTTGGAGTTAAATTTATTTCAGGAGAGAAAGTTTATAAAAATGATATGTTAATTCAGAAATGGTCTCTATAACCTGAAAGTATAATTTTAGTGTTGTACCACGCATGCCCCGTTTTCGTCACTATCATAATTAAGGTGAGAATCCAGTCCTACAGCGTGGTTTGAAGTTTTCTATAAGCTGTAGCGTGACTCCCATGTGTCATCACATTGAACATACGCGGAGTGGTAGTGATCTCCAGTATTGACCAGTATCTGTGCACGAAGAGCTCGGTGCTAACTCTTCTCCTCCTCGTTCAAGCAGAGCACCCTGATTCCTGCGGAGGTTGAGGCCCAGGGCCCAGCTCTTCGGGCCGAGCTGCACGAAGAGGAGGAGAAGCGGCAGTTGTCAGAGAGCCAGTCGGAAGTGGTACTGGAGCAGCAGATCCCACAGCTGAAGGTATGGGGCTAAGGATGATTTGTGTTATTGCTGTTCTTCCCCATCTACAGAGTAAATAAAATGTTATTCTAAATTAATGGTGATGTGCGAAGTTAAAACATAAAATGTTTTCGTTGTCTTAGAAACAGATTTTTGTAGGCAATTTTTTTCACTCATTTTTCTATTATTATTTTTTAAGTATGTTGGCTAACATACGGTGTATATAGTGCGCTCTTGGTATTGGGGGTAGATTCTTGTCATTCACCGCTTACATACGACCCAGTGCTCATCGAGCCAGTGCCCTCCGCAGTGTCCATCACCCATTTTCCCCTCTCCCTGTCCCCCCATCAACCCTCAGTTTGTTCTCTGTACTCAAGAGTCTCTTATGGTTTGCCTCCCTCTCTGTTTGAAGCTATTTTTCCCCTTCCCTTCCCCCATGGTCTTCTGTTAAGTTTCTCAACCCCCACATATGAGTGAAAACATGGTATTTGTCTTTCTTTGCCTGACTTATTTCATTTAGCATAATACCGTCCAGTTCCATCCACATTGTTACAAATGGCAGGATTTCATTCTTCTTCATTGCCAAGTAGTATTCCATTGTACGTATAATCTTCTTTATCCATTCATCAGTTGATGGACATTTGGGCTCTTTCTATAGTTTGGATATTGTTGATAGTGCTGCTGTAAACATTGGGGTGCATGTGCCCCTTCAAATCAGCACTCCTGTATCCTTTGGATATATTCCTACTAGTGCTATTGCTGGGTCATAGAGTAGTTGTATTTTTAATTTTTTGAGGAACCTCCACACTGTTTTCCAGAGTGGCTGCACCAGTTTGCATTCCCACCAGCAGTGCAAGAGGGTTCCCGTTTTTCCATCCTTTTTCTATTTAATTTGGGTGGTTAGCATACCTTTCCCGCTAAGAATTGCCATCAAATATTTTAAATTTGAGAACGTTTGAGTCTTACTGCCTTGCCTCAGTGACTCAGCAGCAGCCACATCAAGGCTTTTCTTGCTTTAAGGAGACTGTTCTCATGGAAGAATGTGCAGGATGTCTCAACACTCAGCACCTTCTCTTACGACGACTTATTTTTTATTTATTTATTTATTTATTTATTTTAATTTTTTTTTTTTAACGTTTATTTATTTTTGGGACAGAGAGAGACAGAGCATGAACAGGGGAGGGGCAGAGAGAGAGGGAGACACAGAATCGGAAACAGGCTCCAGGCTCTGAGCCATCAGCCCAGAGCCTGACGTGGGGCTCGAACTCACGGACCGCGAGATCGTGACCTGGCTGAAGTCGGACGCTTAACCGACTGCGCCACCCAGGCGCCCCTTATTTTTTATTTTTTATATGTGTGTATATATTTTTTTATTTTAGAGGGAGAGAGAGAGAGAGAGAGAGGGAGCATGAGTGGGGGAGAGAAACAGAGGGAGAGAGAACCTGAAGCAGGGCTCTGATGCAGGGCTCAGTCCCACGACTGTAAGATTATGACCTGAGCCAAAATCAAAGCTCAAACGCTCAACTAACTGAGCCACCCAAGAGCCCCAATATGATTTGTTTTTAATATTTATTTTTAAAAGAGAGAGGGAGACCGAGCATACGCGGGGGAGGGGCAGAGAAAGGGGGAGACACAGAATCTGAAGCAGGCTCCGGGCTCTGAGCTTGTCAGCACAGAGCTGACTGAGCCACCTAGGCACCCCAAGATGATTTTTAATGTAGCTTTACTTTGTTGTTTCTTTTAACAACAGCTTTATTTTATATACCGTAAAAATTACTCTTTTAAGTATATACGTTTTAGTGATTTTTAGTGTATTCACCAAGTTGTGCAACTATTGTTGCTATCTACTTCCAGAACATTTGCATCACCTCAAAAAGACCCCCCCCCCCCCGCTCCCCCCAGCCGTAGCTGCCTCTCCCCTCCTCCAGCCCCTGGTAACCACTGAACTTCCTGTTTCTGGACATTTTATAGAAATGGAATCATACAGTCTGTGCCCTTTTGTGTTTGGTTGCTTTCACTTAGCACAGTGTTCTCTAGGTTTAGAGATGTAGCAGGTATTATTACTTGCTGTTTGCTCCTTGTTTATCTTGTATCTCTCTTGTTTTTCTGATTTTATGTTACTGCCTTCTTTTCATTTTAATTTCCTTGATGTTTATTTTCTATATATTTTGGGTTATTTTCTTAGGTGCCTGCCCTGGGGATTACAGTAATAAACACCTTATAACAGCATAGTTCAGATTAATACCATCTTGATTTTGATAGTTTACAAGTCTCTTCTCCTGTGTAGCTTCATCCCCTTCTCTGTCCTGTGTGCTAATATTGTCATGCAAAGTACACTTCCATACAATTTATGCTCACTGATTTATTCGGTTTCTTTCAACGTTTATTTATTTTTGGGACAGAGAGAGACAGAGCATGAACGGGGGAGGGTCAGAGAGAGAGGGAGACACAGAATCGGAAACAGGCTCCAGGCTCCGAGCCATCAGCCCAGAGCCTGACGCGGGGCTCGAACTCACGGACCGCGAGATCGTGACCTGGCTGAAGTCGGACGCTTAACCGACTGCGCCACCCAGGCGCCCCGATTTATTCGGTTTCTTACAAATCAGATAGGAGAAAAAAGAATTATAAAAACTGTGTTTACTTTGTCTTTCAGTTTACTTGTGAACCTTTACCAGTGTTCTTTATTTCTTCATGTGGATTCGAATGGACGTCTGGTGTCCCTTCACTCTAGCCTGAAGGACACCCTTTTGTATTTCCTCAGGGCAGGCCTGTTAGGATGACTTCTCTTAGTTTGTATTTATCCGTGAATGTTTTAATTTCTCCCTCATTTTGGAAAGATCGTTTCCTGGATATGGAATTCTTGGTTAAGTCTTTCTTTTGTCACTTCGACTGTATTATCTTATTGCCTTTTGGCCTCTGGAGGATGGTTTCTCTCCTGCTGCTTTCAAGGATCTTTTTTTTAGTCTTTCACAGTTTAATTGGGATGGGCCTTGGTGTGGATCTCTTTGAGTTTATCCTACCTGGGGTAATTGTGCTTTTTGTGTTTGTAGATTAATGTTTTTTCCTCAGAGTTTTGAAGTTTTGGGCCTTATATCTTCAAGTAGCCTTTCTACTCTGTTCCCTTTCTCCTTTCCTCTGCAACTCCCGTTACGTATATGTTGGTCTTTGAGGGTGTCCCAGCATGTCTGTGAACCTCTACTTATTTTTCTTAAAAAAAATTTTTTTTTTCATATTTATTTTTGAGAGAGAGAGAGAGCAAGTGGGGAAGGGGCAGAGAGAGAGGGAGACACAGAATCTGAAGCAGGTTCCAGGCTCGGAGCTGTCGGCACAGAGCCCGATGCGGGGCTCAGACTCACAAACCGTGAGATCATGACCTGAACCGAAGTCAGATACTCAACCAACTGAGCCACCCAGGTGCCCCTCTGCTTATTTTTCTTCTTCTTCTTCTTTTTTTTTTCTTTTTGGTTCCCAGACTAAATAATTTGAACTGTCTTCATATTTGCTGATTCTTCTGCCCATTCAAATCTACTGGTGAGCCCCTCTAGTGAATTTGAAGGGCTCTGGTTGGGGCATGCTTTGAGTGCTGTGGCGGGCAGTTTACTCTGCCTTAGCTTTCGTTTTGTGTTTGTGCAAGGTCAACAAGGAGTGAGCTCTTAGAGCTCTCTCGGGTTTCTCTGGACAGGTACACAGCCCTGTACTTGCTCCTGCCTTCTAAATTCCTAGGAATATGTTGGACTTTTTCAAAGCTCCCTCCTGACATCTCATACTCTTCAGACATCTCATTTCCTCTTAAAAGTGTTTCCTTTCAAGTTGTTTTGTCTACCTCTTACTGGCTCAGACTGTTACCAGTTTATCGGTTTCAGGTCATTGTGATGTTAAACAGTTGCTGCTACTTGATTTTGACTAATGGCTTGGGGATAGCATTGTTGCCAGACAGCTCTGTGAGATCATCTCTGAGAATAGAGCCTTTCATTTTCATTTTTATTTATTTATTTTTTTAATGTTTATTTAATTTTGAGAAAGAGAGAGCGCACACGCGCATGCAAGCTGGGAAGGGGCAGAGAGAGGAGTTCAGAGATCTGAAGAAGCAGGTTCTGTGCTGACAGCAGCGACCCTGATGCCAGGCTCAAACTCACAAACCACGAGGTCACGACCTGAGCTGAATGAAGTCAAACACTCAACTGACTGAGCCACCCTGGTGCTCCAAGAATGGAGCTTTTTAGTAAGCTGCAAGACAGGTTAATTAGTGACAGTTGGCGAGGTGGTGCTTTTGGAGATCCAAACACGTGTTTGTTCCCCCTAACTCTTAGGACTGTTGGGCTGTTTTCAGGGCTATGCCTGAGGTAGGAGTGTTGGGGTTAGGGCAGGTTTAAATACCTCTCAGCGCTTGTTGTTTAGATGAAAACTTAGACTTTGTTTTCAGTGAACACTCTTTGGATTGTTACAAGTCTTTCTTAATTTCCAGAACTCTGAAAAGTCGATTTTGACAGGTTTTGCCTGTGTTCCCTGTGCTTTTATGGAGGAACACATTTTTTGGAGGTCCTTATTCTATTATTCTGGAAGTGCTACCTCTGTAGTTTTTTTTTAAAGCTTATTTAATTAATATGCTTTAATTTTTTTTTAATGTTTTTATTTATTTTTGAAGGAGAGAGAGACAGAGGATGGAGGAGGAGCGGAGAGAGAGGGAGACACAGAATTCAAAGCAGGCTCCAGGCTCTAAGCTGTCAGCACAGAGCCCGATGCTGGGCTCGAACTCACAAACTGCGAGATCATGACCTGAGCTGAAGTCGGACGCTTAACCGACTGAGTCACCCAGGCGCCCCTTTAATTAATGTACTTTAATTCATTAGGTGAACTTTATTAAAAACAATTTTTATTTTTAGGAAGAAATAGGGTTTATCTTTGAAAACCAAAGGAACTTAGGTTTCTAAATACCTTGGAGTTTGATGGTCATGGTACCCTGGTGATGGGTAATTTCTTAATGTGGCCATTTGGGAAAGGTAGCAAGCTGTCTTTTTCATGTTCTGTATGAGAAGCACATTTGAGTGCATGTTCGCTGTGAGTGGTGGCCTTGTTCCTTCTGATCACTGCTCTTGGCATAATATGGACTCAATAAACATTTGTTGAATGAACTATATTTTAGCAAACATAGAAGTGGAACTGGCATAATTTTAGAGTTTAATGGCATTTTTGTTGTTAATGATGTACTTTTTGTACAGGGTGAATTCGAAAGTGAAAAGGAAGTTGCTTTACATGAACAAGAGAAGATACATAGACTTGAGTGCGAGCAAGTGCAGTCTCTGTACCAAAAAGAGAAAGAGTCTTTGTTTCTGCAGCTTCAGGAGAAGAATAACCAAATTCTGCAGGTATGTAAAATGTGTCTTTTCTTTGTTATTGTGTGTGTGTGTGTGGGGGGGGGGTAAAATATAAAATAACGTGTGTGTATATATATATATATATGTTATATATATATAAATTATATATAACATATATATATAAAATATAACATAACATAAAGTTTCCCATTTTAATCATTTTTAAGTGTCCAATTCAGTGGCATTAACGATGTTCACCGTGTTGTGCAACTTTCACCACTATCCATTTCTAGAACTGTTCATCAACCCAAGAAGAAACTCTGTGCCCAATAAACACTACCTCCCCATTTCCCCTCCTTCCAGTCCCTGGCACCCACCCTTCTACTTTCTGCCTGTATGAATTTGACCACTTTTGGGACCTCATATAAGTGAGATCATACAATATTTACCCTCTTGTGTCTGGTTTATTTCACTTAGCATAATGTCTGTGGAGTCCATCCAAGTTGCAGCATGTGTCAGTTTCACGGTTTTTTATGGCTAATAATGTTCCATGATATATAGATACCACATTTTGTGTATCTCTTCACAGATTTATCTGTTGATGGACTTTTTTTTTTTTTAATGTTTATTTTTGAGAGATCGAGCGTGAGTGGGGGAGGGGCAGAGAGAGAGGGAGACACAGAATCGAAGCAGGCTCTAGGCTCTGAGCTGTCAGCACAGAGCCTGACTTGGGGCTTGAACCCACTAACTGCGAGATCGCAACCTGAGCCGAAGTCGGCTGCTTAACTGACTGAGCCATCCAGGCGCCCTTATCTGTGGATGGACTTCTTGATGGTTGTTTCTGCCTTTTGGCTGTTATGAATACTTTCACAGTGAACATTGGTGTACAAGTATCTTTTAGTCCCTGCTTTCCATTTTGGGGTTTATGTGTCTAGTAACAGGATTGCCGGGTCATGCATAAATCTGTATCTAAGTTCTTGAGGAACTGCTAGACTGCTTTCCACAGCAGCTGTGCCACCTTACATTTCTTTCAGCAGCGTACAGGATTCTAATTTCTTCACATCCTCGCCAATACTTATTCCCCATCTCTTTTTTCTTCTTATAATTGCCATCATAATGAATAATGAGGTGGTATTTCACTGAGGTTTTGGTTTGCATTTCCCTGATGATTAGTGATGTTGAGCACCTTTTTACGAGCTTATTGGCCATTTGTATGTCTTTGAAGAAATGTCCATTCAAGGTCTTTGACATTTTGAATTGGATTTATTTTGTTGTTGTTGAGTTCGTTTTTTTGTTGTTTTTTTTTTTTTTTTTTATATAAGAATAAATGTGTATACAGGGCACCTGGGTGGCTCAGTCGGTTAAGCATCTGACTTCGGCTCAGGTCATGATCTCATAGTTCGTGGGTTCTAGCCCCACGTCAGGCTCTGTGCTGACAGCTCAGAGCCTGGAGCCTGTTTCGGATTCTGTATCTCCCTCTCACTCTGCCCCTCCCCAGCTCATGCTCTGTCTCTGTCTCAAAAATAAATAAACATTAAAAAAAAATTTTTTTTAAGCATAAATGTGTATTTATACTATTTTTTTAATGTTTATTTTAGAGAGGGAGAGAGAGAGACAGAGCACGAGCAGGGGAGGGGCAGAGAGAGGGAGATTCAGAGTCCAAAGCAGGCTCTGTCAGCACAGAGCCCTATGTGGGGCTCAATTTCACGAACTGTGAGATCATGACCTGAGCCAAAGTCAGACGCTTAACTGACTGAGCCACCCAGGCGCCTGCCCCTCGTGCATTTTAAATGAAAACTTGGGATGGTGTATATAATGTGACCCCTCTATGACCAGACTGCTTGACTCTCTCAGCCTCTGGCCTCCTTGTGAGAATAACCTCTGGTGAATTTGCCCCTTCTCTCTTGTGTCTGGGGCAGCCTCGGATGTTCATGTATTCTGTTTTTGTAGGCAATGAATATTGGGGGGGAGGGGCAGTCATTAGTAATTTTCAACTTTAATCGCCATCATATTTTGCCATATTTTTGTTAACAGGGATGATGAATGTTTCTTACAGAAATTTATTCTTAACTAAATTGTTTTATTATTTTTTTAATTACTTAAAAAAAAAAAATTAAGTAGGCTCCACGCCCAGTGTAGGGCTCGAACTCATGACCCTGGACATCAAGAGTTGCATGCTCTACCAACTGAGCAAGCCAAGTGCCCCTAAATTGTTGTAAATAAAGCTTTAACAATTTTTCCTGAACAGCTGGAAGACCAAATTTTATCCTTAAGACATGAGGTAGAAGAGTGCCATTCGGAACTGGAGAAGCTACAGCAAAGGCATGAAAGGGAAAACCAGGAAGGCACGAATCTCATTTCGATGCTGAAGTCTGACATTGACCTGTCTGACCGTGAAAGGTCAGTCACATGCTCCTCTCTGTTGCTGCTTCCCCAGTGCCTTCTCCACTAGTGGGATGGGACCCTGTGCCACATTATTCTTTTCCAGAAAAGTACTGAGTAACATAACAGACACCTGTATACCCACCATCTCACTTTGCCAAATCTTCACATTTTTGCCAGATTATAAAATTTGATGTTATAATGAGGCATTAACCTTAGAATTTAATTGCCAAATATCTTACCAGCAAAAATAGGTTTATTCCAGAATAACAGAGAATTGGAGCCAGTAAGCCAGTGTGACCCAGCTAGGGCAACACCACAGGCAAGTCTGGAGAATGGAGCAGAGGAGGCTCTTATAGAGGAAAGGGGATTGGGGCTTTCCTCAACAGAAAGTCCATTGGAGTAAACTGGGAGCCGGGAAGTTTAGTGGCTTCTCATTGGCGGGCTGTGACTGTCTCTCCCATTGACTGAGCTGTGACGGTCTCCCATTGGCTGAGCTGTGACTGTCTCCCATTGGCTGAGCTGTGGCAATCTCTCATTGGCAGAACTGGGACTTTCTCATTGGCTGGGCTGTTGCCTGGACAGGAAGAAACCTTCCTTCCTCCAGCTGGGATAGTGAAGTAGTATCCTGGCAAGATGTCCCTCTTCCTGATAGGTCTGCAGTTGATAGGGCACCAGAGTTCCCCCTGCTGGCCCCCTGACTCCACTCTAAACGAGTTTTTCTATTAATTTTCACACTTAACCCCTTTTGATCAAGATCTTCCCTTGAATGCATTGCTGATCAAGAGTCAGGTTTTTCACGTTTAGTGGTTTTGTCCCTCAGTGCCGGGAAGGACCCTTCTTGGTTGTCCTGTCCTATGTCAGGAAAGGCTGGCTATGGGGCTGGAGGTGACTAGAGTGCTGAAATTCGTCATAGTTTCTTCTTTTTCCCCCAATGTCCTGGCTCTTTGCAATAGGAGAAAGTAGATGGTTTTTGGTTTCGTTTAGGGGCCATCACTTGCAAGATTTGAAAGTTGACGATTTCAGCAGTCTTTTAGGTGATTCATGTAGGATATGAGTAGCTGGTTTGCCATAGTAACTAAATATGGGCAGTTTCCCATTCCATCCTGGTCCTTTTAACTAAAAGAGATAGATCCCAGTTCACCCTGTTAGAAAAAAACATATAGAGTTGAATACTACCCAGGTGGATTCAACATAAAGAAAAACCAGCAGAATAGTCTCAAATGACAATTTGGAGTCCATTGTAGTAGTGATGAACAGGTTCGTCAGGCTTTTGTGTGCAAGCCTCAATTTTGTTCCAATCAGTAGGCTTAGAAAAAGCTATTGTAATTGCTCAGTGATTTCCAGTGAATTTTCTAGCATTCTGACAAGTTTAAGGGCTTGATTCTCTACATCCCCTTCAGGATCCCCTTCAGGATCCCCTTCTAGATTTCCTTTCCTTTGGGCTAGTCCCAAAGGAAAGCTAGTCATCCAGCATTTGGCCTGGCCCTCACCAGTAGGCATGTGGACAAATTGATGTAAATGTGAGAAACCAGGTTGGTTTCTATGCAAATAACTATGCTAAATAAACCTGGGGGGGATCCTTGGTTCCTTTAGGGAACCCCTTAACCATGGCTCACAGTTTGGCCTTAGACCAGAGAACGTAAGAAGCCTGAGGTTTATTTAGAGTCTCAGAAGACTTAACTTGAGAGAGGCAGCTTTTAATAGGTTCGGGAGAGGCGAGAGTGGAAAGAGGTTCAGAGGAAAAGGGAAGTTTGGCAGAGACAACAGAGGAAAACGGCACTGGGAGCCGGGTCCCAGCACTAGGTGGCCGCCACATGTCTCCAGAGAAGATTGGGGGCGGGAGGGGGGGGGCAGGTAAAGAGGCCTCAGAAGCCATTCTTACTTTTTTCAGTTGTTTGCATCATTTTAGAAGTAATATTTTGCAAAGAGGCAAACTTAGAATCCTGAAAACATCTGGAAGCCTTGATATACCTTTTAAAATAGCCATCCCATTCAGTTTTTTTTTTTTTTTTTTTTTTTTTTTTTTTCCTTTTGTTAGGGAGCCATGGCTTTCTAATTCAGTTTTGAGGAAAACAAGCTTAGGGAGATCAAAACTTCCTCGTAATGGCCATCGAAGTTCTAAATTACTTCCGGTTAAGTCAGTTCACTTAGTTATAAATGCACATGTGGAGGGACCATCGTTTGTTTAGCATAAAACCAGCTAGAGTCCTGGTAGGGAGGGTACCCCTGAAGCATTTTGATGGCTGGGATCTCTAGTCTTAGAGGGTTTTCTCTAGAGCAAAGAGACCAATTCCTCAACAGCACAGTTTCAACAGGAACAGCCCACTCCGGAAGGAATCAGACCCAAGGCCAGCACAGTTCCATTGCAAACAGTCTGATCCAAACAGGAGTGGGACCCAGTGCCTACACATTTCCAGCGGACACGGTTCGCATAGGAACGGTCCGGTTCCAAGAGGGAGTTGGACTGAAGGCCAGCACAGTTTAAGCTGAAACCTTTCTTTGTCCTGCTAGGCTGGTAAAATGCAGTACCCAAGTGCACGGTACCTTTTTCTGCTGCCTCCTGGGCTGTGTCCCTCTTGTCTGAGTCAGTCAGGATCAGGGTCATGGCCTACTATGTGCTTCTTTCAGGAGAGCTCTCCGAGACACTCTGCGGAGGCTGCTCGGGTTGTTCGGAGAGACGCTGAAGGCCGCCGTCACCCTGAAGAGCCGGATCAGTGAGCGCGTGGGGCTGTGTCTGGAGGACGAGAGCCCGCGTGAAGTGCGGCCCAGTGGCCAGGGCCCATCTGCAGGTGAGCACTAGGACGGCCCTGTGCCCGCGGACCCCGGGCCGGGGTGCATAGCACCATCCTCCTCCTCCCCGCTGGGGCAGGGCTGGACGAGCTCCCTACGCCCGAGACGGGTGTTGTCTCTGGGACCCGGGTGTGCTCGCCCTTCCGCAGCGCTGGTCGTGCGGGCTCGCTGGCCACATGGTGTATGCAGGTCCCTGCGTTTCCTCACTTCACAGTACCGGTGCTCGAGGAGACGTGGCCTGAGGCAGCCCTGCTGGAGCTGGACAGAACTTTGCCTGAATGTGCAGAGGTGTCTTCAGAGGCTGAAATTAGCAGTCACGTCTGTGAAAGCTTTTTCATGAGCCCAGAAAATTCACTGGAGTGTGAGCAGCCAATTAGGAGGATTTACCGGAGCCTTGGCCTGGCAGTGGACGGCCTCCTGGAGCTGGCTCTGGACTCCACCAGGCAGGTGAGACATGGCTCTGTGCACCGTCTGAACAGGTCTGTGACCCTGATTTAACTCCTGTTAGTGTTCCTTGTTTTTTGAGAAGGACAACAGGTCGAACAAGTGGGTGGATGGAATGGTTTGATGATCTACAGTTGATGGGGGAGGGTCCTGCAGCCCCCAGGTGCTCTGCCGGGCACCGTACATGCAGGGCTAGAAGGAACATTGTCACTCTTCCCGGTGGATCCGGCTTCTCGTGTTCACTCCTCCTCTGGGCGTTGGGGGACAGAAACTCCATTCTGGGTGTGACCCACCTTCCCCACATGTCTTTTTGATCTTCTGTCAGTACCAACCATACTCTGCTCTGTGTCTTTACTAAGTGGGAGTCTTTTCTGAACCAGAATTTCTGAGGCTGTGGGACCGCCGTGCACAGAGAAGAGCTGAGCATCTGGTAGATAATGCGGTTGGGCCTCTCGCTTCCACTCTGCTTTTATCTCCTGCACCGTTTTAGTTTCGGGATTGTCACTAGAAAAGGGAATTGTTTGTGTGAATCTTTTAGAGCATTTTAGACAATTAGGAAAGACATTAAGTATGAATGCATGAGAAGCAGTATAGCAATTTTTCCCCCATTCAGCCCAATTAGAAACTAAACATTTTTAGCCAAGACATTGCCATTCACATCCTAGAAATACTTAAGCAAGTTTTCCCTACTTGGTGAGAGTGTGAGAAGAGGCAGCTTAGGGCTGTTTTCAAGGGAAAACCAGTAGATTCCCTCAGAGGCTGGTCTGGGGGTGCAGTGAATATGAGGGAGGCCCAGGCTAGGTGCCCAGGTGTCTGTTGGCACAGCTGGGCACAGGTATTTGGATCCAGAGGTTAGTGTGGGCCCTCCAGGCTGGAGCTGGCCTGGGAGCCTCAGAGGGCACAGGAAGGCATGTCTGCCAGGGGAGGAAGGGGAGATGGGGACCCAGGGCTGAGTCCTGAGTGGGTGGCATCCAGGGAGGCCCAGAGGGATGTCAGGGAGGGAGGATGGGTCTGCAGGTGGTGAAGACGTGTCAGATCTTCCCACTGTGGTGACCAGCCCAAGGAGAACTTCCTCCCGGCCCGCCCACCCCAGGCCTCCCCATCTCCTCCTCCACCTGTGGAACAGCAAGTGGTCGTTCCTGCCCAGGTTCTAGGCTCTCGATGGACAGTTTTGTGATCTTTGAATATACATTCTCCTTAGCTTTATTGTACAGATAGATATGTGGTATCAGTAGTTCACGAACATGTGAATTTTCTATGTAGTATTGTGTCTATGTGCAGAATTTTTCCTTTTTTTTTTTAAGTTTGAGAGAGAGAGAGGAGGGGAGGGGGTAGAGAGAGAGGGAGAGAGAGAATCCTGCAGGCTCTGTACTATCTGTGCAGAGTGTGACGTGGGGCTCAATCCCACCAACCTGTGAGATCATGACCTGAGCTGGGTTCAAGAGGCAGATGCTTAACCCACTGAGCCACCCAGGCTCCCCTGGAATTTTACTTTATTGAAAATTGTTGAATGAGTAGGTTTATTTAACAATTGACCTAATATTGAATGCCAAAATGGTTTCTTCCGCAATATTTGTATTCTACTTCTACACAAGTGGAATTCTGTTGACGTTAGCTTTATATTGAAGTGCAATTCTGGTTTTCAAATGTGTTTTAACAGCTGGAGGAAGCACGTCAGATTCATTCTCGTTTTGAGAAAGAATTTAGCTGTAAGAACGAGGAAACAGCGCAGGTCGTTAGGAAGCACCAGGAGTTACTGGAGCGCCTGGATGAGGAGAACACGGCCCGGACACGGCTGACGCTGGAGCTGCACCAGGCGCGGGGTGAGCGCCGGCTGTGGGCGGGGAGGGTCTGCAGGGGCGCGCCGGCCAGAGGCACGTGGGACGGGGAAGCATTAACGGAAGCGTTCAAAGCAAAACGTAAAGCTAAAATAAGACAGATGGCGTGAGGCCTCGGGGACTTTGCTCACAAAAGCCGTTGCACGCGCAGGCTCTTCGCGGGAGCCAGGGCTGTGGCAGCGGGTAGGGCCCAGGTGGGGTGGCTCTTCTCTCCGCACTTAACCTCTGCCGCATCCCAGGCTCACAGCCTCGGAGCGCTGCCTTACGTGGCGAGAAGGGAACATCGGTCCTGCCCCAAGAGGTGACATTTGTGACCCCCATGTTTATGGTGTCTGGTGCTTACGTGCTAGACACTCGGCATGAGGGGTGTGCGCAGGCGTGTGGTGGGGGTGTCTTGTACATGGCTGCTCTCGGGCTGTCACCTTGTCCGGTGACTCCTGCACGTGCTGGGTGCGCTGGCCTGGTGCCATCCATCTGGGAACAGGACCCCGGGCGTGACCACTCCGCTCTCATATCCCACGGCTGACATCTCGCTGGGGCTGGGATGCCCATGTCCGGCCCGTCTGCTCCTTTTGCTTCTCCAGCAAGCCCTTGGCAACGGGTCTCTCCCCGTCTCCTCAGGTCTCATCGAAGGGTTCAAGGTGGAGCAGGCCAGCTTGCAAGAGGCGCTGGGCCAGAAGGAGACAGCCGAGCAGGGCCTCGCCGTTGAGCTGGAGAGCCTGAGACGGCAGCTGGAGCGGGCGACCCAGCAGCAGGCAGAGCTGAGGGAGGAGAACTCTGTCCTGTGGACCCAAAAGGAGACCTTGGCCGCAGAAGCAGGAGAGAGAGAAGATGGTAAGAAATGCTGGTTCCGCGGCCAGAGATGGGAGCTGCAGAGGGTGGGAGCAGGGGCCGCTCTCACTCACCAAGGGCCTTGGAAAGAAGGCAGGGGCCCTGATCAGGGTGGCTGGTGCAGCGTCCTCCGCGTCGCTGCTCCGTTAGAGAGACGGCTGGCCCTGGTGGCCCCTCGAGTTCTTACAGCAGTGTGAGGCCAGAATTGCCTCTGGCAAACAGGAGGCCACTGAAATGTCACCAGCCTGTTTGAGATAAATAGCCATGGCAGTGGGAAAACACAGGCCACTTAAAATTTTTACTTAAGATTTTAAAAAAAGCGCCTAACGTTAATCTTCAATAGGAAAACGTAGTTTTAACAAAAGTTCATTGTGATTTCAGATTATTAGAGGTTTTATGTTTTAAACATTTAACACGTGAACAGTCAAAATGGAAGGCGTCCAGGTCATTGAGTCCATAGGCGGCGGTGTCCTCAGGAGCAGATGTGTAAGAATCAGCTCCGTGTGGGTTCAGCCTTCCCCAGAACCATGTGTCTCACACCCTCGCCCACCAGGGACTCCCAGTGTCCCTGTGCCTCCTGTGCCACCGGCCCATCTCTGGGTTTGTGGCTTTCAGACAGCTTATGGGCACACAAGTCTGCTTTGTGGTACAGCCTTGACCAATTCAGGAAACTCTTTACTCTTCCCCAATTTTTGTTTGTTTCAAATTTTTATTTAAGCTCTAGTTAACATAAATGGTAAAATAGGTCTCAGGAGTAGAATTCAGTGATTCATCACTTACGTATGACACCCAGTGCTCATCCCAGCAAGTGCCCCCCTGGCCCACCTCTCACCCACCCGCCTGCCTCCATCAAGCCTCAGTTTGTTCTCTGTTGTTAAGAGTCTCTTGGGGTTTGTTGCCCTTTCTTCTCTTTTTCCCTCCGTTCCCCTATGTTCATCTGTTTTGTTTCTTATATTCCTCATATGAGTGAAATCATATGGTATTTGTCTTTCTCTGACAGACGTATTTCGCTTAGCATAACGCACTCTACTTCTATCCACGTGGGTGCAAATGGCGAGATTTCATTCTTTTTGATTGCCAAGTAATATTCCATCATATATACACACCACATCTTCTGTATCCATTCATCTGTTGATGGACATTTGGGCTCTTTCTATAGTGTAGCTGTTGTTGATAGTGCTGCTATAGCCATCAGGTCTTTTGTTTTTTCTTTTTTTTTTTTTTTTAAGTAGGCTTCATGCCCAGTATGCAGCCCAGCATGGGGCTTGAACTCACGACCGGGATATCAAGACCTGAGCTGAGATCACGAGTCGGGTGCTTAACCGACTGAGCCATCCAGGCACCCCTAAACATCGGGTCTTTTCCCCAATTTTTAATTCTTTTTGATTTCCTTCATTAATAAACAATCAGCTTTTGGGATTACTAATCATTGCCACTTTCTTTGTCCTCCACTTAATTGGTTTTGGGCCTTGTCTTACTTCTTCTTTGTCCTGTGCGCCCTCCTGGGCAGGTGCTTGGCTTGTGTCTGCCAAGGCTCACGTGCTGCTGAGGTGTGGGTCTGGCGGACCTGTGGCTTCTTTGGGCAGAGCGAGTTGTGAGTGGCCTTGGCTTCCACCCACATGGGATGTTTCAGAAGGTCTGTGTGTAATCATTCCAGACCTCATCTTCTTGCTTGACTTGCTATTGGTGACATCAATCTACTTATATGTTCCTGTCACTTTTCTGACTTTTGATGTAAATTTTTGATATTGAAACCTTAATCTGGCTTTGTTTTATCTCTTATATGTCATTTTCACCCCTTATTTTCAATCTCTTTACACCTTTAATTGTGTCTTGTGGATCTCCTACTAATGACTTCTGCAGAGCTAATCTGGGATGTCTTGTGTGCGCTGTGCCCACAGCCGCGGGGTCCACCTCTGCTCCTCTGGTGCTTGTCACCACACTTCCCACGTCTCTCTGGGTGGAAGGGACCTACCTCTGCTGGTTGTGAAGCTGTGCATCCGGTTCTTCTGTGTTTGCTCCTTCCTCATTCGGGCCGGTGTCCTGTGTCCCCTAACACTGACCTGTCCTCTTCTCTCCTGGTTCTGTCCCTGCGCCTGGCCGTGCTGTTCTCAGGCAAGGCTCCATTCACATGTGGGAGGATGTGTGCAAGTGGGCAGGTGTGTGAGCAAGCATGTGAGTGTGGGTGTGCACCTGTGAGCATGTGTGAGCATGAGTGTGGGTCTGAGGACTTGTCAGTTATTATTTTTTTTAAACACGTTTTCTTCTGTCTTGGAACTTCTCATGGGCTGCGCTTCCCAGTGGGACAGACCTTCCTAGTGCAGGGCCCCTTCCACCCGTTCTCAGGTGTTACTGCCCTGGCCTGCATGTATGTGGGGCAGCTAGGCCCATGCCCCATCCATCAAGATCGAGCTTACCACCGTGAGCATGGTGGTAAGCTCTAGGGTGTTGGGACTTCAGGGCCGGGGCCTGTGGGAGACACAGACAAGTGGGACCAGCTGAGTGACCATGTAGCCCTGTGCTGGGGGACAGCCTTGTCCTCGCTGCCTGAGGCCTGAGTGGCCCTGCCTCCGTGAGGTCCGTCCCCAGACGCTCTGCCACACCTGGGCCTGGCCCTTCCCACACGTCTTCCGGCACCTCTGTGTCTCTGGTTACCCCCTCAGACAGGCCTGGCCTCCTGTATTCGGCCACAGCTTCCATAGCCCCGGTGCTCATTGGCAGAAGAGCGGGGCCAGTCTCTGCTCCTTCCCTTTGTCACCAGTGAAGTATACTTCCTGTGCAGCTGGGGTCATCTTACATCATCAGCCCCGCCCCCACTCGCATGTCTTACTGTGACCTCTGGTCCTTCCATTCACCCAGCTGCAGGATTCTGTGCTTCTGTGTGGGGACTCGCGCATGTGTCAGTTGTGTGAAATGCTGCCCACCAGCACAACGCAACACCTCCTGACCTTCTCTGACTGTGGGCTCCCCCAGGTGTGGCCCAGGGTGTGGCCACTTGGTCCTGATTCTGCTTTGGGTCCTCGTGAATGTTGACCAACTTTCCAAGAGTTCTTGGAGGTCCTGGTGCCATGTGGCGAAATTCAGCTCTGCCTCACCTCTTGGCGTGGTGTCTTGTGGGTGTGAGGGGTGTCTCGTGGCTGCTTTCAGGGCGATGCCATCTGTCCCACAGGGGCTTTTTTGTCTCCTTTAAAAGTCAGCGCCAGGGTGCCTGGCTGGCTCAGTGGGTTAAGCATCTGACTCTTGATTTCAGCGCAGGTCGTGATCTCATGGTTGGGAAGACTGAGCCATACATTGGGCTCTGCGCTGACAGTGTGGAGCCCGCTTGGGATTTCTCTCTCTCCGTATCTCTCTACCCCTCTCCGGCCTGACTCACACTCATGCGCGCTTTGTCTTTCTCTCTCAAGATAAGTAAATAAACATTAATAAATAAATAGAAGTCGGTGTCAAGTTGTTGGGCAACCAGGACGCACTGCAGCTCCAGGGCACCAGTCTGCCTGGGCTGCTGTCACAGGAGGCGTGGACAGGCTGCAGACAACAGGCACTGGCTGCTCGCAGCCCTGGAGGGTGGGGTCCACGATGAAGGCGCCGGCACGCCGCCTTCTGATAAACACCAGCCTCTGCACCGTGTCCTCACTTTTGGGAGGAGCCGGCCGCTCTCTGGGGTCTCTCTTAGGCTCAGGTCCCATTCGTGAGGCTCAACATATGGATATTGGGGAGGGGGGGTCACAGACGTTGAGACCATCGTCACGGTGCTACAGAAAAGCACAAGTGTTAGAGACCGTCCAGGAACGCAGACACTCCCTGGAACCCTGTGTCTGACTTCGTGTTTCCACTCTGAAAACGCTGTGTGTTTTCATTCATAGGCATTCCTGTTACCATAGCACATGAGGACTCAGGTCTGTAAAAACAAACAAGTGGCTGCCGTGTGATATGCATTGTGTCTGCACCAGATTTCCCCAATTTTTTACCAAAAAAGAAAACTACTTCAAAGCTTTTGTGGCAGACTGTTAACAACAACAACAAAAAGCCAACTTTAATCTTTAGTATTGATACATGAAAATGGGCGAGCATTTCTGCTGCGGCGTGTGCTGCTTGGGCGGGGTCGGGGGGGTGGTGGCCCTGGAGGCCCTGGTGGGTGTCCGTGGAGGGGCTCGGGGACCTGAGTGGAGCTTCTGTGCTGGCCCGACTTTGTAGGTGGCCCTCAGCGTGGCCCGAACGACCACAGGACACCTTCCTTGCAGTGCCACTTGCACGGAGGCCACGTGCGCTGGGCCGCCCTTCCTGCGGCACGTGGCTCTGAGGATGGTCCTGTCTGGGTGCGTGACCGGGCAGCACTGACTCCAGGGGTGCGGATGTCGGTGTTCTAACTGCATGTTTAAGGCTAATTTATCATAATTGCTGAGTTATTCGCATGAAGTGGTGATGGTAGTTTGCCATAAAAGATTGACAAATTTTTATAAAACGACATGAGTCTTGAAAGCATAAAAATGTAAGTGAAAACTATTGAAATTAAAATTCAGTTTAGAGATGGTTTGAACACTTCAGGATTCGTCAGAGGCAAGCCTCCTTTTTTTATAGGTGCTTACTAATTTCCAGTTTCTACTTGGAATGTGGCCTTATCATCCAGTTAATTTTAGATTGGCTTTGATTTCCTGATGGCTGGACCCTGTTCCTCTGAGACACCGCCCCGGCCCTGCATGCATACTGAGCATGTTTACAGTGAACATCCGGGCGTGTGTTCCCTCTGATGGAGGTTTTAAGTTACATTTTATTTTTCCATATCGGAGAGTATACATAAAGGAATAATTCCTGGAAAATTAGCTGATACGTCTTTTGGGAATACTAAGATATATTCTTTCAGTCTTCAAAATGTTATATTTTAGCCAATCTTAATTAAAAAATTTTTTTTAGCGTTTATTTATTTTTGAGACAGAGAGAGACAGAGCATGAACAGGGGAGGGGCAGAGAGAGAGGGAGACACAGAATCTGAAGCAGGTTCCAGGCTCGGAGCTGTCAGCACAGAGCCCGACACGGGGCTCAAACTCACGGACCGCGAGATCATGACCTGAGCCGAAGTCGGCCACTTAACCGACTGAGCTACCCAGGCGCCCTAGCCAATCTTAATTTAAAAGGCCGTTTTTTTGGTTTGTTTTTGCAGAAGTACTTGACTTTATTTTCTCCAGGTATCTGGCTAAATACGGGCTCACACTGGCTCTCAGAGTGCGTGTCCCCTCCCCGGCCGTGGCTGTGTCCTCCTGTTTCCAGGGGGTGGGGTCTGGGAGCCTCAAGGGACGCTGTGCCCCCAGCCCCTGGCCAGGCTCTGGTCTGGGGCCGCTGGGAAGGCTGGACGTGGGGTGGGCTCTCTCCTGGGATGTCCCTGCTCTGCGGGGACGCTGCCGAACACATTTTGTTACTGCTCTGGCCCACGTACCCGCCCCGAGCTATGGAGCTCGTGTCCCTGTTTTCTCTGCACTTGCAGCTCTTCGTAGGGAGGTGGAGTGTCTAACCCAGGAGCAGCTGGAGGCCAGGAAGCAGTCTGAGAAAGACCGTGCAGTTCTGCTCTCGCAGATGAAGGTGTTCGAGGCTGAGCTGGAGGAACAGCTCTCTCGGCACGAAGCGTGTGCCAAGCAGGCTGAGGAGCTCTCGGCGCTGAGGCAGCAGATGGCGGCTCTGGACAAGCATCTGCGGAGCCAGCGCCAGTTCATGGACGTAAGCACCTGGGATAGGTTGTCTCTGTGGCCCCGGAGTCATCCTCGTAGCGTGAGGTCCCACGACACAACGTTGGGTTCACGTGCGGCCAGATTGTTGTGGTCCCGTTGCTGCTTGGTGCTCATCTCGGAGGTTGTCCACGTTTGTGATGTGTGACTGAGGGGCCCCCTCATGTGCATGGCCTGGGGGGGCCTCCATCAGCCCAGGCTGCAGGCCCTGTGTGCCCAGCACCCGGGAGGCGCCTGTAGCTCCCCCAGTTGGGCCCAAGCCGTTTGCTTTCTGTGACGTTCCTCCCGTCCACGTTCACAGGCCTCCCCGCCTTGCACCTGCAGGGCCGTCCCTCTGCGTTTCGCTGTGCTTCACAAAGTGCCCCGTGACTCGGAGCCCATTCCTTGGGTAGTGACATGCGTGTGGAAGGGAAGTGCTGGCCGCAGCAGTCCGCATCCGAGCAGGCTGTCCCCTCCCCCGACCTCGTGCAGCCCCCTCCCCTTCGGCGGGAGGTGGGTGCAGCCAGGGGAAGCGCTGTGTCCCGCCAGCGTCTGTGAGCTGTCCCAGCAGACCGCCTTTCTCGACAGGAGCAGGCTGTCGAGCGGGAACACGAGCGGGAGGAGTTTCAGCGGGAGATCCAGAGGCTGGAGGAGAAGCTCCGACAGGCGGCCCGGCCACGGGGCCCATGCGTCCGCGATGTAAGTCAGCCCGTCACACGCTGTACCCGTGGGGTAGCCATCCTCTGTGATGCTTTGAAGTTTTACCTTTCGGTTTCCTTGTCTGCCTTCCATGTACCTGACGACGACCACAGGAGCAGCTGGATGAGGAGGTATGGCGTGTTGCCCTCCCACCGCATGACCTGTGGGGCGGGGGAGGCCAGGGGCCCTCTCGCACGTGGGCTCGTTGCTTGCTTGTTTCTCTTGCTTCCTTTTGCTTGGAGCCCGACTTACCTGCTTCCTTCTGCCTGGCATGGCTGCAGCTGATTTGCCTCTTCTTTTAAAGCATTACACATATTTTGAGATGATTGTGGATTCATTTTCAGCTGTAAGCAGTAAGACAAACGTCCCGTGCACCCTTCACCCACTTCCCTGGGGTGATGCCCACAGAGGTCGAGCCGGGAGCACAGCCAGGACACGGATGTGGGGTCCCCTCCCACCCACTAGCCTGGCCTCTGTGTTAGTTGTGTCATGTCTGCAGTTGCACAAACAGACAAGCAGTTTGTGTCCGTGTGAGACTGACCTCCTTCACTCGGCCTGGCTCTCTGGACCCTGCCCAGGGGGTTGCTGTGCCCAGAGTCCTTTCCTTGTATTGCCGAATAGCTTTTCCTTCCCTACTAACAAGATTGACTTTGTTTTCCTAACAGATCTTGTGTTATATTAATATTTTTCTGCGTCTTTATTGAGAGAACACCCGCATTACAATTTTCTGTCTCACTAGGCTCCTGGGCGTAGTCTCCGTGTAGACCACTCGTCAGGATCAGTGTTTCCTCAGTTGTGTTGTATGCTTTCTTATTTGGAAGATGGCTGTTTTAACTATTGTATTTCTCAAGCAATTTCTTTGTTTTAGGTTGAATTGCTACAAGAAAAGTTGAGAGAGAAATCAGATGGGTTTGACGAACTGGTTATAAAGAAAGAATTGGCAGACAGACAAGTGTTAATCCAGGAACAGGAAATTAAACGTCTCCAGGAGACAAATGCCAGCTGCCGAAGAGAAGCGACTGAACTACGAGAAGAACTGGAGAAGCAGAGAAACACCGTGAAAGCGCTGCAGCAGGTAGCGGCCCTTGTCGCGTGGAGGCTCTGTGGGGTCTCGGTCGGGGCTGTCGGCGGGGCACCTTCCACCTGGGCCGCTGTGCCCGCACCGTGCCGGGAGGACCGGGGGTTGGCAGATCCATAGCGGGCCGTGCCGGACTCCACTGCGGCCTCATTTCCTCTGAGGGGGTGTCCCCTCGTGTCTCACTGGCTGCCAGCCAACCCTCTGCTGCATACACTTCACTGCTTCCGGTCTCTTGACGGTTGTTTGGGGCCGGGGGGGTGGGTGGCCCGCACAGCCAACATCCAGTTCTCGGCAGACCCTGGTGGGAGGTCGTGTAACTCAGACACCGTCCACCTGGAGGTGGCATCAGCCCCCACAGGAGAGGGGCTCAGTCCCACGAGACTGCCCCCTCAGGGGCCGTTGGCAAGTCCTGTTGTACAGATGGAGGGTCCTGCGAGCCCCTCCTTGGGTTCGGTTAATTTGCTAGAGTGGCTCAGCGCTCTCCGGGAAACCGTTCACTCACTAGATCACCAGTGTGTTGAGAAAGGGTGCAACTCAGGAACAGCAGCCAGATGAGGAGACACAGAGGGCAAGGCACGGGGAGAGGGTCAGGAGAGTCCGTGCCCTCTCTGGGTGCACTGCCATCGGGAGCGTGCGTCTGTGGCACAGACATCGTCCTTTGTGTCTGAAGTTGAGGTCGAGGCGGACGCCCTCTGATTGCCAGGCGTCCGACCCAGCCACCCGGCCCTCCTCTCCAGCTGTTAGTCGCAGGAGTTGAGCTTGTGACTTTCATGTATTTCATGTCACCAGAGGTTAGACGCTTACTGGAAAAGTGGGGATTGGTGAGAAACCTTACTTTACAGTCGTTGGTTTGATCCTGTGACAAGTCCAGCTTCAAGGAGAGGAGAGTTTTGTCAGGTGTGTTTGGTTGTCGAAAATGCAGACGCCAACAGTTAACTGAGGTCAGGGGTCTTCCCCAGGGCGAGGACCTGAGCGGTTACTGTCTCGGGAGGGGCGCCCAGCACAAGAGGGGAGCCCTGCCCCTACTCTGGCCTCTTCTGTGCTGCCCGGGGACAGCTCGGCTCAGGGCGGCTGCATCAGTCCCTGCACCCTCCCCCCTCTGCTCCTGCTGCACCTGTCTCTCCTCCCTCCCTCCACTCTCTTCCCTCCCTCCTCCCTCTGACCTCTTCCCTCCTCCCTCTGCCCCTGCTCCACCTATCTCTCCTCCCTCCGTCCTCCCTCTTCCCTCTGTACTTCTTCCTCCCTCTCATCTCTTCCCTCTGTACTTCTTCCTCCCTCTCACTCTTCCCTCCTCCCTTCCTTCCTGCTCCACCCATCCCTCCTCCCTCCTCCCTCTACCCTTTACTCCTGCCCAGTCCATCTCTCCTTCCTCCCCTCTTTTCTCCTCCATACTTCCTGCTCCCTCTCCCCTCCATCCCTGCTCTATCCGTCCCTCCTCTCTCCATTCTTCCTTCACTCCTGCCATCTCTCTTCTCTCTGTCCCTGCTCGCTCCCTCTTCCTGCTTTCCTCCCTTGCCCCTCTATCTTTTCTCCCTCCTCCATCTTTCCTCATCCCTCCTCCCTTCCCTCAGCAAACATTTACTGAGCATATTAGATGCTATAGGTATAAAAAATGCCCCTTTTCCCTTCCACAAAGATGTAACTTTTTGTCCACTTAATTTATTGTGACTCTTTTGTCCATATTAAATGCCCTTTGAAAATTTTTAATGAGACATTAGTGTTCATCTTACAGATGTGCGGTGCCCTGATGAGCCATCGCCCTGTTTGTTGGCAGGTTCTTCGCAATTTTCTTCTGAATAGCCAACAGTCTAGAGACCACTTTTGTGTCTTCCTGAATAATTACTAAGGACGAATTTATTGCAGTGACCTTGCTGGCACACACATTGGCTCTCTGTTTGGGGTCACATCCTTCACCAAGCAGATCTGTGCTCTGGAGCACAGCCGGTCTATAGATTGTGTGTCTGGTGTGTGCAGGGGTGCACAGGTATGTGCAGTTGTGTGCACATGAGCTCCAGGAAGAGCTGAGGACACCGTGCACTCAGATCACAGTTTGAGGCCCCCAGTTCCTGAAGTACTTGCCTAAAGTAAATCTTCTTTTATTCTTAAACAGGATAAAGAGGCATTACAGGAGCAGCGTGGAGTGGTGTCCACACTGCAGTCTAAACTCGATGAGGGCAGTTGCCCCACACCTCCTGCAGGCACTTGTCCTGAGAGCCCAGAAGTCCAATTAGAGGCAGTACAGACAGCGCTCCGGCAGCGGGAGAGTGAGGCAAGTGTGGGGGGCCATGGGGGACTCCCCTCTGCTCAGGGCTGCTGGTGGCCTTCACTGCCCTTCTGTGTGGAGGGGCAGGACACCCAAATGATGCAGGAAGGGGTCTGTGTCTACTGTATATAACAGCTTGGTGTGGGCTATAAAATATCAGTAGCTCTTTTTTGCCGTGTACTTAAATCTTTTAATTTGTAGCGTTCATAATTATTAAGTGGACTAGAATGTTAGGTACTTTTTAATATTCTCTCTTATTTTAATGAAAGGTTTTAGACTTGAAAGAACAGTTAGGAGAGATTAAGGATGACTTAGTCAGCAAGTGCGATGAAGGGCTGCACCTGAACGTGAAGCTGGACACACAGAGCAGCCGTGCCTCCATCAGCCTGCGAGAACTGCAAGAGGAGAATGCTCGCTTGAAGGTGAGCCGGCAGGCCTGCCCAGACACCAGGCTCCACGTCTGTGCCCGTGCCACCACCTGCCCAGGGACCACCAGCCCCGGGTCCCAGACACTGTGGGCACCGAGGATAGTCCTCTGCTGCAGGCATTCAGGAGATGCCTGCCTTCTGCTCCAAGGTCTGAGCCGGGGTGGCTCTAGAAGGTGTGCAGGGGGCAGAGCCCAGGGCCACCTGGACCCCGTGCCTCCTGCACCAGCCTCTGGGTCTGGTGTGCGTCTTGAGAGCCAGTCTTGTAGAGGACGCTTGTTGGAGCTCAGCGGCAGCAGGGGCACACTTGTCTGACAGTAGAAGCTGTCAAGAGAAAGTAAATGTTCACCACTTACCTATTTGGGTCATTATAGACACCCTGTTCTCGGAGAGGTGATTTTTGGTTGTTAACCCTTCCTATGAGCAGGACAAAGAAAAATACTTTTATTTTTTTTTTAATTTTCTTTCTTTCTTTCTTTCTTTCTTTCTTTCTTTCTTTCTTTCTCTCTTTCTTTCTCTTTCTTCCTTTCTTCTTTCTTTCTTTCTTTCTTTCTTTCTTTCTTTCTTTCTTTCTTTCTTTTTCTTTCTTTCGACATTATGTTTTAAATCTTCTAATGCCTTAGTGTAATCATGCTTCTGAGGAGCCTCAGGGTGTAAAGGAAGCAGAATTGTGATGTATTGCGTACAGAGCCCTTGCCTGTGGCACCCCCGGTCGCTGTTGGGTGCGTGACCCTCACAGGCCGTGTCACATGATGCTGGTGACAACAGGGTTTGAGGCCAATCGCAGGCATCAGGCGTCCTTCAGTGGGAAACATACAGAAAACCACTTTTGGATTGAATGCTAGTATTTACACTCATGGGTTTATTAGGGTACCGCACGTCTGCCAGGTCAGGGGACCGCTTCCCATAGTCACATTTTATTGGCGTCGCTGTGATTATTTCCACAGGCATTTCTGCAGAACAAAGAAAAGGAGATCGTGTGTGTGAGCGAGCAGCTCGAGGCTCAGCTGGCCGGGATGGGAAGGGGCACGCTCAGTGAGGTAGGCCTTTCCCGGCACCCCTAGAACCAACATACCCCTCGGGGGCAAGTGTGCCGGGGGTGGGTGGCACCAGGCCTTGTCAGCTCTGCGGTGTCCCGCCTAGAAAGGGACCACTTCCCCCAGAATGGGGAGTACCACACAAGTTGCAGGAGACCAGGCATGCGTGCTCTTGGCCCAAGTGTCCACCACCCTTGTTCTCAGTTCTTGGCCCGCACGGTCTTCCCTCTTTGGGCTCCGGGTGCCCCTCTCTGGCCTGCCTGCTCCAGCCGTGCTGTGTCCCAGAGGGCTCATCTCCGATTTAGTGCTTTACTCTTTAAAGCCACCTGCATGTGCTGGGTTTATATTTATGTATGTGTATATAATATATATATTTTTTTACGTTTATCTACTTATTTTGAGAGAGTGAGCGAGCAAGGAAGGGTCAGAGAGAGAGGGAGAGAATCCCAGGCAGGCAGCACACTGTCAGCATGGAGCCCGTCATGGGGCTCAAACCCACGAGATCATGACCTGAGCTAAAGTCAAGAGTCGACGCTTAACCGACTGAGCCACACAGGCGCCCTAGGTTTGTATTTCAGGTTTTCTGTTTGTGTCGTGATTGTGGCTGGTCTGTAGCACCTGCCTTTTCATGTCTGGGTGTTTAGAGTGAATAAGCCCACGTCGTGTGCTGTCAGAATCACCCTTGAAACTCCCTTCAGGTGTCTGAGGGGAGACGAGAGTCTGCATGGTGCCCAGCACAGGGGGCACGCAGGCTGGCGGTGAGGGTCGCACCTCACCAGGGCCTACCTCTGCCAGCCGTACAGTTCTCGGTGCAGATTTCAGCATGGTGGATGCGTGTGTGATGGATAGCTCATATTCTCTAAACCAAAACCAAAAATTAACTTGTTTTCTTTTGTTTTCAGTATTGGCCAGATTTGCATTTCAGTTTAAAGGAATTAAATGGCACTAGTGAAACCAAGAATTGTTGCGAAACCCTCAGTTTTCAGGAAGTGAACATTGGACTATAAGAAATTAGCTGGAGGGGCGCCTGGGTGGCTCAGTCGGTTGGGCGGCCGACTTCAGCTCAGGTCAAGATCTCGCAGTCCGTGAGTTCGAGCCCTGCGTCGGGCTCTGTGCTGACAGCTCGGAGCCTAGAGCCTGTTTCAGATTCTGTTCTCCCTCTCTCTGACCCTCCCCCGTTCATGCTCTGTCTCTGTCTCAAAAATAAATAAACGTTAAAAAAATTAAAAAAAAAAAAAAGAAATTAGCTGGAGATGGTAAACTGGAGCACGAATGGCTTAGTCACTAGAATGGAGTTTGGAGCTCTATTGACATAGATTTCAATCTGATTTTCCACCTGGCAAGATAGTTAACACCTACATTTCAATTGTCTTATCTTCAAAGTAGCAGTAATAACATTTCTTACCTTAAAACCTTGAGGGTGACATTAACCAGCACGAGTGGAAACATTCTCCAAGGTCCAGGGGGGGCACAGCGCTAGGCTCGGAGCAGTCGTGGCGGCAGTGACGGCCCCATGCATGCACCTGGCTCGGTCCTGCTCTTCAGTGTTGCCAGTCCTCAAGCCTGATTTTCTTCATTTGTTTGTCTTTTAGTGTTAGAACCATGCCTAAAACCTAAAATCTCCCTTCAGTAAAACCAAGCAGATCGACGTTACTTGAATATTAAAAAAATACACGTTAAGGGTGGTGACATTAGTGTGGAGGTGCCACGGAGAGGCAGCCAGGGAAGCTCCCTCTGCCCATAGCGGTGATGGCACAGAGTGAGAGGAAGTGTCCAAACAAGAGGCAAAGTGGCCACCGTGGATGTCCCTTCCCAAGCACTTTGGTAACCCTGATGCAGTGGGAGTGCAGCTTTCGGGTGTTTTCAGGTATTAAAGGTCATTTGTTAATTTGGTGCCATAGCTCAAAGTTGCTCCTGAACCTCAGATTAAAGGAGGGAAATTCTGAAGGTGGAACGTTTCCTTCACCTCTGAACGTGCTTCTTCCTCAGGTTCCCTGTGACAGAAACTCAGAGATCGAGGAGCTGAGGTCCGTCATCGAGAATCTGCGAGAGAACCAGCAGCAATTGCAGAAAGATAAGGCAGAGGAGATGGAGCAGCTCCATGAAGTCATCGAGAGGCTTCAGAGGGAGCTCTCCCTCGGCGGCCCCGCGCCACTTGGGGCCCAGGTCAGCGAGCTGCCCGGCGACCCTGTGGCCAGCCCCGAGGCGCTGGTGGCGACGGAGCCCGCGGGCCGGCTGCTCTCGGAGCAGGAGCGCCGGCACGGCCAGGCCCTGGAGGCCCTGCAGCGGCGCCTGCAGGCCGCTGAGGAGGCCGCCGCGCGGAAGCTGGCCGAGCTGGAGCACAGCGCAGCCCTCAGGGAGGCTGAGGTCCAGGGCATGGCCTCCCAGATCCGAGCCTTTGAAGCTGCCCTAAAAGCAAAGGAAGCGAAGATTGCAGAAAGGGATTTAGAAATCGATGCTCTGAAGCAGCAGAAACTGGCCCACTCCGCTGAGCTGGAGACCATCCTGTCCGCCTTCTCCCGCTTCCGCCGTTCCCTGGAACAGCAGCCCCTGACTGCTGAGGATGAGCCCCCAGAGCTTCAGCGGCTCCGAGCGCAGTGCGTCCGCCTCACCCGCCAGCTCCAGGTGCTGAACCAACGGTTTCTGAGGTGCCAGAAGGACCTGGACAAGCAGCAGGCGCGAGGGGCCCACCTGCACCCTCGTGCAGAGGGCAGCTGCCAGGGACGAGGCCCTGGGGGCGAAGAGCCCTCTGATGACAAAGCGTCAGGGCAGGACGTGGGCACAGCCCCTAACAGCCGTGTCGGAGACCCACAGGTGGGCCTTGTTCCTTCCTGGTCCGCAGAAGGGACAGCCTCCGTGCATAGGGAGCTGGGGCTGGGGTGCGCTGGGGGAGCAGGCACACGGTGGTACAGGGGTGCGTTGGGGGAGTGGGGGCACACACGAGGGTACAGGGGTGTGTTGGGGGAGTAGGGGCACACACGAGGGTACAGGGGCATGCTGGGGTGGGGGGGGGCGGGGCACACATGGGGGAGCCAGGGAGCACTTGGCGCCTGCAAGAGGCCCTGACCCAGACCACAGAGCACTCTGGCTAGACCAGGGATGGTTGGATATTCTGTCCAGGAGGACCTACTGTTCCTCCTCCTTTCTCTTTAAGTCAGTGACTGTCCTTCGTGTGCCAGGCAGTGTGGGATAGAGTTTCCAGAGGGTGGCTTCTGGTGCTGTAGAGAGAGGAATCTGAAGCTCGTGGCTCCTGGGTGCGTTTCAAGTCCCTAGAACCTCAGGTCAGAACATGTGTACACAGTGGAACCTGGGGCTGCACTAGTTCCTATACTTTTAAACTTCATATCTTTGAGAGTGATTGAAGGTTTTCAAAGCCCTATGATAGGGAACATTAAATGATGCAGAGATGGCTTTGTTTTAAGAGGCTCCTTGCATTTTCCTCTCTGGACTCTATTCAGTTACTTTGTTGTTGTTGTTGTTGTTGTTGTTAAGTTTATTTATTTTGAGAGAGTGCAAGCAGGAGAGAGGGAGAGAGAGAGAGAGAGAGAGAGAGAGAGAGAGAGGGAGGGAGGGAGGGAGAGGGAGAGGACCTCAAGCAGGCTCCATGCTCAGCGCAGACCCCGACCCGGGGCTCAGTCCCACAAACCGTGATGTCACGAGTCGGGTGCTCAACCGACTGAGCCACCCTGGCACCCCTCAGTTGCTCTAATTTTTAACACTCCTCTCCTGTGTAAAACTTTTTAAGTTCATTTCAGTTTGGTCCTGAGAACTCCAGACTCTGCCTGCTGCCCCCTGCCATCTGCAGCTTGTGTGGAGCAGCTCCCGTTGGCCCGTGCGTTGTGGGGTTTCCTGGCTGGTGCCCGTGTCACGGCGAGCACGTCCTGGCCTGCTGTGGCAGGGAGCAGGCCGTGTGTGCAGTGCTCCCCTCTGGTCTCCTGTCCTTCGTGATTTAGGAGACGGGGACTTGGTGATGCCACCTGTGGACAGACCTTCCCTCGGGGCCCTGCTGGCCAACATGCAGGCTCCAGAGCTCCGGGAAGTCCCAGGCAGCCCGACGACTGTGCTCCGTGTGCGTCGTTCTTCCTGGTGCTTTTAGCTCTGCCTTCACGAGCGTCATCCTTGTTTTCTCCGTTTATTGCAGAGTGCAGTTAACGGTGATCTGCAGCCTGCCAAAGCCCCGGTGACGCCAGACCACCCAGGTCCAGACAGACAAGACCGCGTGATGTCTGTGCTTGCGGCCTGCCAGAAGCAGCTGGAGTCTGAGCTGCTCTTGGTGAAGAGTGAAATGCACTTGAGAATGGACGACCGTGGCAAAGTGCCGGGAAGGATGAAGGTACCTGGGCACACAGCACGTGGTGCTGAGCGGGCATAGACCAGTGTTACATGGATGGCGGCTCTATTGTGTTCTCGGAGTGGTCTCTTCGCATCTGTTTTGAAGTTTCCTACATGTTTGGTGTTTTTTTTTGTTTTTTTTTTTTTTGTTTTTTTTAGGTATTCTCTAGAAATGCACATTTCCCATGGTCTAGCCTATGAAAAATGAGCAGTTACTTCTCCCTTAGTGATAGCAGTAGGATTTAACTGGACTCTAAGGTCTGTCCCTAGGGTTTTCTGTGTGAGGACAGCTGCTCTGTGGCTCAAGGCCTTTATCACCAGTGTTACTTTGAAAGCTCGCATTTATTTTTTTGAACCTCAGGGGTTTTCCCTGCATATTTTGACTTTATGCTCCTGGCAAAGAAGATCATAGTAATCTGGAACGCAGCAGTTTGAGCACTCTCGTCACCAGGGCAGAAGCAACACGAGAGCTGACTTCTCTTTCCTGGGCTGGGGGCTGCACATTGGCCCATCAAGTGTTACAGGGTCAAGGTGTTCCGAAAATCAAAAGTGGCTGGTTTAAAGGTTTTCCTAAGGGCGGTGGCAGAGTGTGATTAGACCCTGGCTCTCGAGCCTGCCAGTGTAGACGTTACACAGTTCGGCAGGATGTTCCAGCTCTGCTTTTCTGGGAACTCTCCTGTGGCGTGCCAGGTACACCGCATCCCTGTGTAAAGTCTGCAGGTTCTGAATCGTGCAGGTGTAGGTCCAGGGACTTCAGGCCAGGCCCACACACCCGTGCCTGCGGTTTTGATCGAAGATGCCTAAATCTGGTTTTATATGTTCATCAAATCCCCACAGGAAGTTTAATTCTGTTTGGAGAGGACTTGTTCTCTAACTGTGTAGCAAACGTATCTCCATGCCCTTTTGATAAGAACATTTGTTTGAATTTTTAAGAGGTCAACCCCATGATTATGCTCTGGTTGCAAAATTCTTGGAAGTTACACATGGACAAGGAAATGCCAAATTCATTCCATAAATCACTATTTTATATTTTTCTTTTTTTGTTTTAGGTTTTTACTCAAGTAATCTCTACACCCACCCAGTGTAGGACTTGAACTCGTGATCTTGACATCAAGAGTCACATTCTCTTCTGGGGCAACTGGGTGGTTAAACACCACCGGTTAGGCATCCGGCTTCAGCTCAGGTCATGATCTCGAGGTTCGAGGGTTCAGTCCCTGCGTCGGGCTCTGTGCTGTCAGCTCGGAGCCTGGAACCTGCTTCAAATTTTGTGCCTCCCTCTATGTCTCTGCCCCTACACCCTTGCGTGTGTGTGCACTCTCTCTCTTTCAAAAATAGATAAACATTAAAAAAAAAAAAAAAGTCACATTTTCTTCTGACTGAGCCAGTCAGGTGCCCCACAATTCTATATTTTTCAGTGTTTGCATGTAGAAGTTTCCAGACTTTATTTTCCTCAAAAAAGAAATGCTTATGTACTCAGTAAATTACCACAGAAATAGGTTATGACAGTGTGTATGTGTGTGTGTGTGTGTGTGTGTGTGTGTGTGTGTATGTGTGTGTGGTAAAATACATATAATGTAAGAGTTACAGATAACAGTCATTTTTTTAAGACTTTTTTTTTTTTTTTTTAAGTAATCTCTCCACCCAGCATGGGGCTAGATCTCACAACCCTGAGTTCAGCAATCACACGCTCCACTGACTCAACCAGCCAGGCACCCCACATCTTAACCATTTTTAAATGTACAGTTCAGTGATCCTGCATACACATTAGTGAGGTTGTGTAACTAACTATCCACTTTCATACCTGTTGTCATTTTATAAAACTGAAACTCTGTACCCATTAAACAGTAAGTCCCCATTATCCCCACTTCCCATCCCCTGGCAACCACTGACTCTGTGATTTTGTTTATTCTAAATATTTCATAGTGGATCGTATAGTCTTTGTCTTATTGTGACTGGTTTATATCAGTTAGCTTAGTGTCCTTGCAGTTCACCCCTATTGTAGCCTGTGTCAGAATTGCTTTCTGTCTTAAGGCCGAATCATAGTCCATTTATAGATATGCCACGTGTTGCTTATTCACAGTCAGTGGGCACTTAGGTTGCTTCCACATTTTAGCCATTGTGAAAAATGCTGCTGTGAACATTGTGTATAAATCTCTCTTTGAGACCCTGCTCTTGGTTCTTCTGGATAAATATCCAGAAGTGAAATTGCTGGATCATATGGTAGTTCCATTTTTAATTTTTTGAGGAATCTCCATACTGTTTTCCATGGTGGCTGCATCATTTTACCTTCCCGCCAAGAGTGCAAGAGGGTTGCAAGTTCTCCACGTCCTTGCCACACTTATTATGTTATGTTGTGTTGTGTTGTGTGTGTGTGTCTTTATAGTAGCCCACCTAATGGGTGTGAGGTTGTATCTCATCGTGTTGTTTTTCTTTTTAATTTTTAATTTTAATTCCAGTATAGTTAACATATAGTGTTCTGTTAGTTTCAAGTGTATCATTACAGTTTTTATTTGCTTTCCTCTAATGATTAGTGACAGTGGACATCTTTTCATTTGCTTGTTGCCCATTTGTGTATCTTCTTTTTTTTTTTTTTTTTTTTAATTTTTGTTTTTTCAACGTTTATTTATTTTTGGGACAGAGAGAGACAGAGCATGAACGGGCGAGGGGCAGAGAGAGAGGGAGACACAGAATCGGAAACAGGCTCCAGGCTCCAAGCCATCAGCCCAGAGCCCGACGTGGGGCTCGAACTCACGGACTGTGAGATCGTGACCTGGTTGAAGTCGGACGCTCAACCGACTGCGCCACCCAGGCGCCCCTTGTGTATCTTCTTTGAAGTAAAACCTATTCAAGTTCTTTGCTCATTTTATTTTTTTTGTAGAGGAGCCCCCCCCCCCTTTTTTAGCTTTTGTATTTTTTTCAAAGGGTGGGGGCAAGGGGGGGGAGGGGGGGGGGTGGGGGGAGACAGAAGATCTAAAGCAGGCTCCACACTGAGAGCACAGAGCCTGACGCAGGGCTCAAACTCAGTGAGCTGTGAGATCATGACCTGAGCCGCAGTTGGACGCTTGACTGAGCCACCCAGGCGCCCCTCTTTGCTCATTTTAAAGTCAGGTTGGTTTTTTTGTTGAGGTTGAGTTTTAGGAGTTCTCTGTGTATTCTGGATATTAATCCCTTATCAGGCGTAGGATTCACAAATATTTTCTCATATTCTGTGCACTGCCTGTTTATCCTGGATGGTGTCTTTTGAGGCACAAATTTTTAAAATTTTCTGAAGTTTAGTTTGTCTTTTCTCTTGTTGCCCATGCCTTTTGTGTCATATCCAAGAAATCATTGCCAAATCCAATGTTGAGAACCTTTTGTCCTATGTTTTCTTCGGAAGCTTTATAGTTTCAGTTTTAGTCATTGATCTATTTTGGGTTAATTTTTGTATGTGACGTTAGTTAACAATCCAACTTCATTCTTTTGCATGTATGTGGGCACCCAGTATTCCCAGCACCATTTGCTTGATAAGACTGTCTTTTCCCTAGTGAATGGTCTTGGCATCCTTGTAAAAAATCACCTGACCATGTATGTAAGGATATACATCTGGGCTCTCTATTCCATTGGTCTATATGTCTGTTTTTATGCCAGTACCACACCGTTTTGAGTACTGTAGCTTGATTATAAGTTTTGAAATTAAGTAGTTATAAGCCCTTCAGCTTTGTTGTTTTTCAAGATTATTTTGACTCTTTGGGTCCTTTAAGATCCCACATGAATTTTAGGTTGGGGTTTTCTATTTCTGCAAACAGTGAATTTTGATAGAGATTGTATTGAATGTGTAGATTGTTGGTTCGTATTGACATTTTAACAGTATTGGGTCTTTCAATCCATAAACATGAAACGTGTTCTCAGTTGTCTTCCTTAATATCTTTCAGCAATATATTGTAGTTTCGTTGTACAAATTTTTCATCTCTTTAGTTCAGTGAATTCTTAATTAGTTTCTTCTGTTTTGTTGCTATTATAAATTGTTTTCTTAATTTCCTATCCGGATTGTTCATTGTTCATGTATAGAAATGTAACTGATTTTTGGATGTTGACTTTATATATCCTGTGACTGTGCTGAATTGATTTATTAATTCTAACAGGGCTTTTTTGTAGAATCTTTGTTTTCTATTTATGATCATATTATCTTGGAACATACGATATTACTCGTTCCTTTCCAATTTGGACACCTTTTATTTCTTTTTCTTGCCTAATTACTCTGGCTAGAACATCCAGTACTGTGTTGAAGAGAGGTGGTGAAAGCAGGCATTCTTGCCTTATTCCTGATTTTAGAGGAAAGTCTTTCAGTCCAATACCATTGAGTATGATGTATGGTGTGTCTTTTTCACATATGGTTTTTTATTATGTTAAAGTAGTTTCTAGTATGTTGAATGTCTTTATCGTGAAATGCATTTTCTGTCAAATGCATTTTGTCAAACGCATTTACTGCGTCAGTTGAAATGATCATGTGATATTTTTCTCCTTCATTTTGTTAACGTAGTGTATTACATAGATTGGTTTTCTTATGTTAAACTATACTTCCATTCCAGGAGTAAGTGCCACTTGGTTACACTGTATAATGTTTTCAATATGGTGTTGGATTCTATTTGCTAGTCTTTTAGGATTTTTGCATCAATGTTCATAAGGGAAATTGGCATGTAGTTTTGTTTTTGTAGTGTCTTTTTCTGTCTTTAGTATCAAGATAACGCTGGCCTTGTACAGTGAGTCAGGAGCAGTTCTCTTTGTTTCTGTCATATAAAGGACAATGTAGAGAATTAGTATATAATATAATATCCTCCTTAAATATATTATATATAATATCCTCCTTAAATATGTGATAGAATCTACCAGGAAACCCATTTGGGTTCTTCATTTTTTTTGGAAAAGTTTGAGAAGGATTGATATTCTGTCTTAAATGTTTGATAGAATTCACTAGTAAAATCATCAGGTGCAGGGCTTTGTTTTGTTGGGAGATTTTATTTACTTTTTATTTTCCTTTGTCTCTTAGAACCTTTCTTGGTTTAAGTTTATTTTGTCTGATGTTAATATAACCATCCTGTTCTCTTTTGGTTCCTGTTTGTACAAAATAACCTTTTCTATCCTTTTACTTTCAACCTATTTGTGTCTTTGGGTGTAAAGTGAGCTTCTCATAGCCAGCATATGGTTGGATCATGTGTTTTTATCCATTCTGCTGTTCTTTTTGATTGGAGAGATTCATTTACATTTGAAGTAATTACTGATAAGGAGTCATATGCTTTTTTCATTTTGCTGTATGTTTTCTATATGCCTTACAGCTTTTTTTTTTGTCCCTGATTTCCTGCATTATTGTATTCTCTTGTGTTCAGTTGATATTTTATAGTGAAATGTTCAAATTCCTTTCTCATTTCTCTTTGTGTATATTCTATAGCTGTTTTCTTTGTGGTTATGTTAGCGATTACATTTAGCATCCAGCATTATGACACTCTGGCTTGAATTTATACCAGCTTAACTTTAATCACATATAAAAGCTCTTGTTCCTGGGGCACCTGGGTGGCTCAGTCGGTTAAGCGTCCCGACTTTGGCTCAGGTCATGATCTCACAGTCCGTGAGTTCGAGCCCCACATTGGGCTCTGTGCTGACAGCTCAGAGCCTGGAGCCTGCTTCAGATTCTGTGTCTCCCTCTCTCTCTGACCCTCCCTGTTCATGCTCGCGCTCTCTCTCTCTCTCTCTCTCTCTCTCTGTCTCAAAAATAAGTAAATGTTAAAAAAAAAAATTTTAAAGCTCTGTTCCTTTATAGCTCTGTCCCTACCCTTTTTGGGTTTTGGTGTCACAAGTACATTTTTATACCTGTTTGCCTCAAAACAAACTAATGATTGGGTTTTTTTAATTTTTATTTATTTTTTAACATTTATTTATTTTTGAGAGACAGAGCACAAGTGGGGGAGGGGCAGAGAGAGAGGGAGACACAGAATCCGAAGCAGGCTCCAGGCTCTGAGCTGTTAGCATAGAGCCTGATGTGGGGCTTGAATCCAGGAACCATGAGATCATGACCTGAGCCGAAGTCAGACTCTCAACAGACAGAGGCACCCAGGCGCCAATTTTTATTTTTATTTTATTTTTTAATTTTTGTACCCCTAAGTTTTAATTTTTAATTTTTATTTTAGAGAGAGAGAGCATGTGTGAGCTGGGGGAGAAGGTTAGAAGGAGAGGGAGAGAGAAAGAGAAGGGAAGGGAAAGAAAATCTCAAGCAGGCTCTGCCTGATGCGGGGCTCAATCCCACAACCCTGGGATCATGACCTGAGACAAAATCAAGAGTCGGACGCTCAACTGACTGAGCCACCCAGGCACCTCCTAATGATTTTTTTTTTAATCCATTAATCTCTTAAGTTATATAGAAAAAATGTGGAATTACAAACTAAAGCTAACAATAACACTAACTTTTAAACTGATAATTTTTTTAAAAAAATGTCTCATTATATATTTATTTAAAGTTTATATATTTATTAGCAGGAGTGAGAGCATGCATGTGCATGAGCTGGGGAGGGGTAGAGAGAGAATTCCAAGCAGGATCTGTGCTGTCAGAGCTGAACCTAATAACATGGGGCTCAATCTCATGAACTGAACTGTGAGATCATGACCTGAAATCAAGAGTTGGACACTTAACCAACTGACCCACTCAGGCGCCCCATAAAAAACATGTATTTTTTAAATCGTGATGAAAGCACAATGTGGAGTTGCAAAGCACTATTACAATAGAACAAACATTTTTAGAAATTCAAGTATAATTAACGTACAGTGTTCTATCAGTTTCGGGTGTACAAAATGGTAGACTAGCTTTTATTATATTATGCATGCACTTACCTTTACTGAGATCTTTATTTTGCCACATGACTTTGAGTTACTGTCTAGTGACCTTTTATTTCACTCTGTAGCACTCCCTGGAGCATTTCTTGCAGTGCAGGTGTAGTGGTCACAAACTCCTTTAGCTTTTATTTATTTGGGACTATGTTAATTTCTTCCCCACTCTTAAATGACAGTTTTGCTTCATATTGAGTTGACAGATTTTGAGTTGACAGATATTCTTTTAGCGCTTGAATATATTGATGCACTGTCCCCTGGTCTCCAAACTTTATGATGGGAAATCTGTTGGTGATGTTTTCGAGGGTACTTGTATGTGACAAGTCATTTCTCTCTGCTTTCAAGATTCTCTGTTAGTGCTCTGTTAGTATAGTGTTGATTATAATATGTTTTGGTATGTGTCTCTTTGAGTTCATCATATTTGGGGTTTGTTGAGTCTCTTGGATGTTTGTATTCATGTCTTTCATCAATTCTGGGACGTTTTCAGTCATTATGTCCTCAAATAGTCTCTCAGCCGCCACCGTTTCCTCTTCTGGGACTCCCACAATGCATATGTTGGCATGCTTGCTGGTGTCCCAGGGGTGTCAGTCTGTATTCACCTTTTTCAATCTTTTTTTCCTCAGTTGTCACCATTTCCATTTATTTTGAGAGTGTACAAGGAGGGGAGGGGGCAGAGAGAGAGAACCCCAAGCAGGCTCCTTGCTGACAGCAGAGAGCCTGATGCAGGACTCGAACTCACAAACAGTGAAATCATAACCTGAGCTGAAATCAAGAGTCAGATGCTTGAATTACTGAGCCCCCCCAGACACCCCTTATTTGTTCTTGTTTTTTAATTGTTGTATGCTGTCTCTGTGCTGAGGATCTGCTTGAGATGTAAACTTCAGGTCTTCTCAGATCTTTTCTTAGCCTGCACCTTTGCCTGGGCACATGTAATTTCCTCTAATTTCTTCTGTGTATGCAGTTGTCTTTGAATGTTCTAGTTTTTAATTTCTCCCCAGAAAGAAAACAGAGAAAAATGCTGTGGTAGAAAAAAAGGTCACCAGCCCTTTAAATCTCCTGCAGGTCACTTGAGCCAGAGGGGGAGGGGCTATGACAGTGGTCTCCCACCTGTTTGCACCTTCCAGATCAGAAGCAGCGGTGGGAGCACAGACCACCCCCCCCCACCCCACCCCCATTTGTGGGATAGTCCTATGCCCACCGTGGCTCCCACACGTTGTGTGTAAGCTGCTCCATGAGTAGGTGCACCACCAGCCTGCCGAGGGGCTGGGGCTGGGAGACGGGTGGCTGCTGCCGTGCTGAGAGCTGCAGTTTCCCCTCCAAGCCTCCCCCTGGAAGTTGCAAGCCTCGGACAGACTCCAGAGTTACAGCAGACAAGGTGCTGCCGGTGCCGTTGGTGCCCAGGTGGGAGACAGGTTCCTGGGGCTTCCTGCTCGGCCACCTTCCCAGAGTCCTCTGCAGCATTCACTTTGCAGGCAGAGTTCTCAGCTTTGGTTCTGTTTTTCATGGAATTAAAAAAGCTTGAAATCTCAAGAGTTGGAAGGACCCGAGGGCTTCATCATGGAGGCTCATTCTTAATTGCTCACACAGCTTCTAAATTGGCTGATAAATACTTGACTCTGTAATTCAATTATTTTACTTTATACGTGTTCTTTTCCACATGCAGAATAAAGAAAAACTACTGGAAGATTGTCAGCTGCAGAAAGTTGGTCTCATAAGTCAGGTGAAAGAACTTCAAGAAAAGTTGAACCGTCTGGTGCATTCTGTGAACTTCCAGAACAGTGAGACAGAGGATTTCAAATTTCAGCAGCCATTGGCATCTTCACATGCTTTAGAAAATAATTTGAGTGACAGTTCCAGTAATGGTGAAGAAACTGACAAATTGCCTCTTGTTGATGCATTTCATATTGATAAAACCACGTGTGATCTAATTGACCTTAGTGGAAATCAGGATTCATTGGTAAGAAATGAAATGCCAAATGTTCCCATGGAAGATAGGGTTGATTTGCAGGATGGATCACTTTGTTTACAAGTGAGCCTGCACAGTGGCTCCCACGACCTAACCCATACCCAGGAGCCCGGTCCTGTGAAGAACGCACTCAGGGCAATGGACCTGTCTTCCTGGAGCTCACCTGAGGTTGTCAGGAAGGACTCGACCCTTGAGCCTGCACCCAGCCTGCCCTTGACGCCCTGCTCAGATGCCCTGAGCTTGGATGCCTCTGTGCAGGACAGGACAAGTGCCTCACTTCAGGCTGACGAGTTGGACCTGCTTTGGTACCTGGGCGGGTCAGCGGCAGGAAAGGCCTCCAGGTGGGCAGAGTCTCCATTGGTTGTAGACAGGGCTCCCTCCACTGACCACCATGTGCAGCGGACGGCCGTGGTAAGTGTTCATCCCTGGGTGGTGCCCCGGTTCAGCGTCTGTGGGATGCCCAGGGCCCCAGCGTGTTCCCATGGGAATGTATTTGCAGGGCCCACAGTATCATAGCTGCGGCCATTGTTGGTTCATCTCCTGACAGGGCCTGTGGGCCAGGTGTAGGTTCGCACCCGACAATCCCCTGGTCAGCTTTCCGCAGCGCCAACCACAGTCCATTGTAATGTGAATAATTAGGGCTTCGGTTATTCTTACAAACACGTGCCATGCATCAGTCCTACTCAGACACTCCCGCCAGGCCTGTGCACACTCACCAGTGCGGACTTGAGAAGTACAGTCGTAAACCCATCTTCCTGTGTAGTTTTTGTTCAGGTTCTTTGGCTGGAATCTGTTTCCTGGATTTATTTTAATAGATTATACATATAATACTAATTTATTTCAAAAACAATTATTTTTGAGATAAATCATATCTTCTTACATAATAATTTTGAGATTTTGCATATCCTGGATTAGATACAATAAAAACCAACTAACAGAGGACTTTGTTATTTGAGATACACGTATATTACCATACACAGTACCATAAAAATTACCTTTAATCTGAAATATTTGCTGTTGACTTCTTTAAAATAATCCTAGAGAACAGTGGCTGGGTTTGTTTAAATTCTTTAAAGCCCGTGATTTCATTATGTCCACAGGTGTGAAACATGTGTTGGGTTCTGTATGGGTAGATGATAAATTCAGACCTTAGAAAGTTTCCCTCTGACCAGTTTAGTTCTGTGATGTATTAAGTTACTATTTGACGACCGTTTAAAAACCTGCCTATTTGAACAGGAGAAAGATGTTGAAGATTTTATTGTCACATCTCTTGATGCTCAAGAAAAGCCCAGATCCTCTCCTGTTGGGTTCAAAGGAAAAAACAGCAGAAGTGATAATGGTGAGTCAGTCTTTTTAACTCTAAGGTTTTAGGGGACAGAACAGCATGGAGGCCCCCAGCTTGGCGTTCGCTACACTTGCCACGCACACTGGCTGTGCCCGTCTGCGTCTCTGTCCTCTGTGCTCAGTGGCACCTGAAGGCCTGATGTTGCGCTACTCTGGAAAGCTTGGTTGTGCACTTCGTAGAGTGCGGTCCCTGCACTCAACACCCAGACATCCTCACTGGCGCCCTGCACGGGAGCGAGGCTGTGCCGTGTGGGCCCCGAGAGGAGACCCTCACGTTTCCGGCGGTTCCTGCATCTTCCTCTGGATGTTTGTAGCAGGGTCGTCGGCATGGGGGTCCTTGAGAGCGCGCACGGTGACGCCGTGCTCTTCCTGGGGCATCAGGGCAGACAGTGCGCGGCACCAGCGTGGACCCCTTGGCAGCGGTGTCTGCCAGATTTTATTCTGAGTTTTCCTTTTAGATTGCTTGGTGTCAGGGAGCGGGGATGTACTCGGAGACCATGTCTGTGGTCTCTTGTTTCTCAGACTCGGACACACCAGTGTTAGCCTCCAGTAATGATTGTTGCCTGTGTCATCATTAGGATAGTTGCCAGTCATGACCTTCTAACCTTGTAATTTTTTCTGTAATTGTTGGCTTTTGATAAGTCCATCGCTTCAGGAGATGTTTCAGCATTTTTAAAAAAAGTCATCATTGGCTTAATTCGGTGCCTTTTAAAACTAGACCGTAGTGAAGTACAGTTCATGGACGCTTCAGCCTGTGCAGAATAGGGCCAGCAACGTTTTAATTTCAGTTTTGAGTTATTCCATGGAGTAAGTGCCCGGAGTGGTTCTGCACAGTGCCTTCCAGCCTCCCCACTCCGAACCACTGTTCCCTTGGGATGCCCACGTTCAGCTTCCAGAAATTTGTTCTGATACAGATTTCTAAGTCACATTTGCTAGTTACAGAACATGTTTAAACTTCTGGTGCCAATTTCTTCTACTTTCCTTCCTTGTTTTTCTAAGGTGGCCCCGTTGTCCCGCTCTGTCCCCTCACCACAGAGCATGTGTGTTCTGAGCACCCCTGTCAGATTCCCGCAGACCTTCTGGGACCAAGGGTCCTCTCCCAGACAGCTGGTTTCCTTTCTCCTTGCTTCTTCCTATTCTCCATCACGGGTCCTGCCCATGCTGTCTGTCTGTAGGCATGGGCATGCACTGCCCACATGACCTTCACCTGCCCACCTGACCTTCATGTGCTGTCTCTGCTTGCCTGGTCAGACCCCATGTCCCTCCTTGGTAGTCCTAGTTTTGACAAAGTGTGTTCTCTAGAAGCATTTGCAGAAAAAGCATGTGTGAGATGGGTTTTCTGAGAATGTCTGCACCTTCTTGATGTTTGTTGATAGTTTGGGCTTGGTGCAGACTCATGGGTGACAAGTCATGTTCCTTCAGACTCCTGAGTGCCTGCCTGCCTGCCTGCCATCCAGACCCTGATGTCACCCAGCACCACGGTGGTCCCTTGCCGCCAAGCACCTGGGCGCAGCGCTGCCGGCTTACCGGGAACAAGTCCTTCTGCCCTGAGTGCGTCTTCCTTCTTCCTGGGATGTGGGTCACTTCCTTGTGGCTCTCATCTTGCCATACTTCCTGTTAATCACTGGACTCATTTTCTTATTTTCTCATTTTTTCTGTTTCCACTTCTTTGTACTTACGTTCTTACTTGTTAAAGAGCTTTGTGAGAATTTATCCCTTAATCTTCACATCAAATGCTCCCATTTCTGCTGTGTCTTAATTTCCAAGAGTTGTTCTTTCTCATCCTCTTTTCCTTTCTCTCGAAACTTCCTTTCCTTGTTTACGAGTAATATTTTCTCTCTTACTTCTCTGAAGATATTCTGGGTTTTCTGAAGTTTTCTTGTGTTTGCTGCCTTTTTTGTATTTCCTCCAGCTCTTTGAGTCTGCTTCGCGTTGTTTTGTGTGTCTGAGTGTTCCTTGGCGTGTCTGAGGCCTTCAGCTTCTTAGCAGGGCAGTCGTCAGCAACTCACTGGAAGCTCTGTGCTCAGAGGGGCCTTGCCGGGGACACTGAGCCCCTCATGCCCACCCGAGCTTGGTGCCAGTCGGAGAAGCAGTTGCAAGGACTGACCCTGCTTTTCTTAGGATGCCTCCCTCCGCTTTCCAGGTCTCTGTGGACTGGCGGCGGGCTGCAGGCTCAGGGACCTACCGCATGCTGTTGAGCGGTGTCCCATTCCTTTCTGAGGCCCCTCCCATCAGGAGCTCCTGGTGTCTCAGATGCTAGACTGTTGAGGGCTCTCCACTTTAGGCTGGCTGCTCTCAGGGTTGGTCTCCACCCACCCCATCAGGCATGTTCACCTTTTCCTGGCCAGACGCTTGCTGCTCGTCCCGCAGCCTGCACGGGGGCCTCGGGCTGACGTCTTCCATGTCTGCACAGCCACCTCCGGGTGCACTGGGTGGGCCCTGCGGGCGCGTCAGCCACGGTGCTTGCCGTGTGAGCCCTGCGGGCTCTGTCCTGTCTTCGGGGAATAAGGAGACATACTTCTGCACGAGAGTAAACATGAGCCAAGGTACTACGAAGGGTTTTATGTTGGAGTCACAGGTGTTAACATGGTAAACCTGAAAACTTTTTCTTCATCTGTGTGGTTGTGTAGTCTTAGGTGTTTATAAACATGTTTTTGCCGTCTTTGGTGGTTTGTTGATGTCGTCTTCAGGGCCGGGGCCTCATGTGGCACCATGAAGCAGGGGTCTGGCCACATCTCTGGCACTTGCAGGGTGTCCCCCAGTACACTGGCAGAGAGTTGGAGTGTAGACCCTGACTTTGTGCTGTGTTTTTAGGTGATGGCTTGGGGTTTGGAGACATGCTGAGCCAAGGTTCGGGAAGACTCGATGCCCCCACAGCAAGTCCTGTGGTGCTGCTTCCTGCCTCTGGAAGGTTCCCACAGTCGCTGGAAGCCATGAAGGAGAAGGAAGTCCATCCGAAACAAGTGAAGGTAAGGTCTGGCGGGAGCAGGGTGCGCGGTGTCGATGGGCCTCCGTGTGCGGCCGCCGTGATTGCCCTGTGGGTGCCACGTCAAGGTGCGTGCGTCACACCACAGGGCCAGCTGCGTGGGGTCTCACTGTGCTCTAACGTGTTTCCATAGGGGGAGAGTCTGCTGGCGTGGGGAGCTTGGGATCAGGTATCCCAGGCGAGAGCCCAGCATGGCAGGTGGGGGGGTGGGGGGAGTGGGGCGGTAGGGGAGAGCTGTGGGAGCTTCGGGCGCTGGGGTCCCGAGAGCAGGACCAGCTCTTCCTGCACCTGCTGCAGCACAGCGCACAGGGGACTTTCAGGGGTGGCTGTTGTGGTGAATCACAAAAGGCAAAAAGTAAGGTTAATCTTCCTGAATTGAGTTCAGGTATCACAATGCATGACCCTCTGGGGAGAAGTGGTTGTAAGTTTTGTTTGGTTTTGGAGATTGACCTTTAGCCTTTCCTAAAACAACTGGGGCCTGTGCTCGTGACTGGGCCTCCCTCCACCAGGTGCCTGCCTGGGACCGAGCAGCGGAGCAGGGACCGCATGACCCACTCTGCTGACACAGGGCTGCGGGGCCACATTGGAGAGCCCAGCCCACTCTGCTGTGGGAGCTGCTGCTCGGGAGGGGTTGTCTCTGTGTCCTCAGGGCCTAGACCATTCTGCCTTTTGCTCTCCGCTCTTTTTTGTGTGTCCCTGAAGTTGGCACTTGAGAAGAAAGGTTATCTGCACTCGTGTAGCAGTGCAGGCAGTTTTGATGGGCAGCCTCAGCTCTGACTCAGCTGGCTTGAACGGCACACAACATTTATCACTGGACCATACTGGGAGTTGGCTCCTGGTGCGCTGGCTCCAAGTGTATACCTAGAGAGGCCACCAGTGTCCCCACACTCGCTCATTCCTTCCCTGTGCCACCAACAGGAAGCCTGTGGCACTTCTAGGGTCAGGCAAAGCATGGGCCCAGTGCTTCCTTTGAGGCTGTTTTCCAGGAATATCCCTCCCGTCCCCTGCCCCCACCCCCCGTCTTTCATTGGCAGACCTGGTCACACGGCCACCGAGACCAGCCGTCCTCAGCCCCGTTGACGAGCTGGGCTCATACTGATCCAGTGCTGACAGGGAGTCATTGTGTGAACCGCCTGCCGCAGCCCCGCTCGCCCACTGCTGCTGGTCCCCAGGTCACGGAGCTGGGCCCTTGGTGACCTCTCACAGCCAGACTCCACAGATCTAAAGCCCCTTGTGCCCTAGGGTCAGAGCCTGGTTCTCACCAGAGGAGGGAGGAGAGAAGCCACACTCAGCTTGCTGCGGCTGAACTGGGAGCAGAATTTAAAAACACTTTTTCTAGTTTTAATTGATATGTGACACTGTGTAAGCTTCAGGTATACAGTGTGTTGATTTAATACACACATGTTGTTTACACAGTGATCCCACAGTAAGATTGGTTAACGCCTCCATCACCCAGAACTTTTAATAAGTTTTCTTTTCTCTCACCAGTTTAGTGAATCATTTTTCGTCAAAACCACTGGCACAGACTTGGCTGAATAAGCAAACCAATACAATGTCACTGTTGTGTTTTATTCACATGGTGAAAACATTCCTGTTACATTGCTATTACAATGCCATCAAAAGAAAATGATTTTGATGTTAAGTAAAATCTCCAAAATTGTGTTCATCTTGCTCCTTTAAGAATTGAAATTGGAGAGGCATCTGGGTGGCTCAATCAGTTAGTTAAGTGTCCGATTCGTGATTTTGTCTCAGGTCATGATCCCAGCCCCGTGTTGGGCGGGCTCCATGCTGAGTGTTGAGCCTGCTTGGGATTTCTCTCTCTCTCTCTCTCTCTCTCTCTCTCTCTCTGTCTCTGTCTCTCTCCACCTCCCCTCCCCTGCTCATACTCTCTCTCTCTGAAAAATTTTTTTGATATGGGAGTATGTTTTTTGGCTGTTTTTTTTAATTTCCTTTTTTGCATTCCTTAATTTTCTACGTGACATAGAATGTTAAAGATATGTTCTGTTAGTGTTTCCAATCCAGGCAGTCTCATGTTAGAGGAGTTTGTAATTTTTAAGGAATAAACGTGGTTCTGATGACAATTCTACGTACTTAGGCTTTGAGGTTTAACACTAGATGATTGAAAAAGGAAAACCAGAAAGAAGCCCAGTACTTGCCCTGGAGCCCTTTTGCAAAGCAACCGAGGTTGCCTGCAGGGGGCTGCGTGGATGCTGGGAAGTTAGCCTGCAGTTCTCTGTTCGCTTCAGTCGGAACCGGCGACTTCAGTATTCCTGATGTCTGGGTATTTTCTGGGAGGTTTCTCAGGTCACTCTGGTTTAAGTTGCCACCTGTGTTTCTGGAGCGTGAAGCCACACTGCTCACCGTGAGGGACGACTGTGCCAAGAGTCAAGTCGTCTGAGAGCTGGCCCCATGAGGCAGAGTGGTGCCCGCAGGGGCTGAGTCTCAGGACCGCGGTGTGGTCACGGCTCTGGGGGCCCTGAAGCTGGGGATACTGGTGGGGGGGGGGTCCCTGAGCAAGGGGTTTGGGTGGCCAGGCTTGGACTCCTCAAGAGCCCTGCTGGAAGCAGCTATGAATGGGGGCGAGTGATTGGCCTATGGCGCACCGTGCATCAGCTGGAGCAGACAGGGGCACCCGAGTGACAGGCCGACATGGGAGGTCACGAGAAGGGTGGGCTGGTCACAGCGATGCAGGTCCCTGAACAGAATGCCAGTCCTGAGGACAGGGTTCTGGAACCTCCTTGGACCCAGTGGTTATATCTGTGGTACCCAAGGTCCAAACCGATTGCAGACCTCCAGGCCCCAGCCAGCATCGGACCCGAGGGGTCCTGTGACATCACTGAAGGGTGCGATGGCCTCACGGGAAGCTTTGCTCTCGGAAAGGTGCAGGCAGAGTACCTCCTTCGCCACTGGCGCTCTTTCTGCATTTATCAGGAGAGTGTTGAAAAGGTGGCAAGTGACAACGTCAGCCCTCCCTATCTCTGCAAGCAGAGGATGAGGGTGGACGGGTGGATGCAGGAGGTCGTAGACCTCCAGCCGCACCCACAGGGGCCGCCATCTGGGCCGCTAGACCTGGCGTCTAGCAAACGGAAGGTTTTTTAAAGTAAAAGTGTTTCTAGGGTCATTAAAGAGAATTGTCTTTAAGGTAAGCGTCACGTGGGGTTTGGGTGTTTTGTACTTTTGTGTTAGTATTTTACGTTTTTGGGTCCCATCATTGAAGTCCTAGCAAAACCTATTTCTGGTTAAATAGTTGTACTCTGTTATAGCTTCCCGTTGCTACTTCCATATTTCCCTGTTTGAGACACCTATTGCCATCTATTCTCCAGAGTTTAGGCCTCACATGCCCCTTGAGTGGATCTTTGCACGTGGAGTGAGGACCTTCATGGTTACTTTGGACACTGTGCTGCCCCCAACCTGGGGGCAGCTCTGGGGAGGCCCCACCATGAGCCCCACCCAGGATTCGTGAAGGGATGGTAGGGGTGGCATCCACCGTGCAGACCCTGGTGGGGCGTCCTTGGAGTAGCTTAAGCAGAAATTGTCCTTCAAACCATTTTTCTAGCAGTCTCTGAAGGTTACGGGGGAGGAAAGTTTGAAAATCTCACAGAACGGCAGGATCTGCTCTTTGATACAAGCCATGGGGGTGCTATGTGTGTGGCTCTAGTGAGCATTCGTGAGTGGGGGGCAGGGTGCTGAACGCATGATTAGCTTCAAGCTCCTTTTCCCTCTTTCTGAAATGCACGTCCCGTTGCAGGCTTTGCTGCAGATGGTGTGTGATGAGAGCCACCACATACTGGCCTTGTCCGAGTACCGTGGGCCGCCTAGCGCCCTGAGCAAGGGCGAGCCAAGTGCCTCCCTCGAGCGATTCCCAAGGGAAGGCCCTGGCCTGTTGGAGGCAATCCCGGCCCTGAGGAGGCACCCGAGCCCCACACTCCTAAAGGGAGAGAAGGTATGGTGGCATTCTGCCTGAAAGAAAATAGGCTGTGGGCATGGAGCACTTTGAGTGAGTTGCTTGGCCAAATGAGTGGAATAAAGGGAAGAACAGGGTCGTCAGTGGACACAGGGGCCGTGCTCCTGGCTAGTCACCTTCTCAGTCATGTTTGCCAGCACATTCCAGCCCTGTAAGGGCAAGAGAGGCCGTGGGAAGATGTGTGGCGGGGCTCAGTGGGAGGAGGACATGGGGCCGCGCCTGAGCCCACAGGGTCTCAGTGCCCACTTTGCAACCAAGGACCCGGGGCGGCACAGAGCGAGAGCCAGGTGCTGAACCCTGTCCAAGGCCACAGGGGGCGGAGGGAGCGGTGGGCAAGAGGGCAGTGCCGGGCCCAGGCCTACAGTGGGGGCGGGAGCAGCCAGTCAGCGGGCACCCGCCCCAGGGCCTGGCAGAGCAGCGGTGGGGAAGGAGGTTTGCCTGCCAACGTTTTCTCAGTCTTACCTGCTGTCTCCTTCAGCACCTTCTTCGTTCACGATGGCGGGCTTGGCTTTTCGTGCCCTGGGCTGGTCGTGGTCTTCTGTTGGGTGGTCTGCTTCAGCCTGCAGGGTGCATTTATGGAAACACCGAACTGTTCGCTCCAATATTTTAGGAGTTTCCTGACATGTGCCTCGACTGGAGAGGAGAGTTTCTACAGATCGTTCAGGAGGCGTTTGGAAAAGAACGGGAGATGCTGAGGGCCGAGTTGCAGCCCCGGCCCTGCGGCTCTGACCCCGGGGACCACAGCTCCCTGTTGCAGAGGCTAGAGAAGGTGGTCCAGGAGCAGGTGAGCACGTGCCTCGATTTAGTGCCCAGAGCCACTGACGGTGAATTTTGGTCCCTGTGTTTCCCCTGACCTTGGAGTGTGGTAGTGACTGAGGAGGAAGTCCTGTCTGTGTGCAAATAGAATCTATTCTGGAAATATCCTGCCTTTCCTTGGAAACAGAGTGGTGCTAAGTGGTCTGGCCCAGGCTGTGCGTGGGAGCCCGGCACTGTGAGGGCCCTGGGGGGCCTGCTTCCCCAAGGTCCCTTGTAGGAGAGGGCACTAGAATCCAGATGCAGGGTCTGTGGCAGGTCAGAGCAGCCTCTGGCACAGACCAGGGTGCAAGTGAGGCCTGAAGGTCCCCAGGGGCCTCTGTGCCTGTGTTCTAGGCCACCTTTGTCCTGTGAATTTGTTCTTCCTCGGTCCCCAAGCTTGTGCCCATGAAGCTGGAAGCAAGAATTTGTGGACAGTGGGCTGTTTGTGCCTGGAGATGCTGGCCTGGCCCAGCCTCCCCCGCCCTTGGGACGTGCTCCCTGCTCCCCCGTCCAGGGGGTGCTCCTCCACGTGGCCATGTCTGTGACCCTGCTCTCCCTCCTTTGCCACCCCGGCTCCGGGGATACCTGCAGGAAAAGTCCTTGGAGCATCTTCGCTTGTCAGACCGGAGCAGCCTGCTGTCCGAGATCCAGGCTCTGCGCGCCCAGCTGCGGATGACTCACCTGCAGAACCAGGAGAAGCTGCAGCAGCTGTGTGCGGCGCTGACCAGTGCGGAGGCCCGCGGGAGCCGGCAGGAGCACCAGCTGCGCAGGCAGGGTGAGCACTGCCCCTCCCGCTGCCCAGCACTGGGGCTGGTCTGTCCGGGTCCCTGGGCATGGGGACCATCGGCCTCAGCATTTCTTAGTTCACAGAACTCCTGGAAAAGCGACTCTGTGGCGCCGCCCAGGCAGTGGGGGGGTCTGTATTGGTGTGAGCGCTGGGCACCAGCAGGACCGTGTCTGGGAGTCCCTGGGGCTTGCACTAGGTCTAAGCAGCCTGTTTTACGCGTTTATGTTAATTTAGGTTCCTTGGGACTTTCTTATAGATACTCACATCATCTCTGAATAAAAAGCATTTTGTTTTCTCCTTCCCATCTGCCACCTCCTCCTACTGATTGCTCCAGTTAGGCCGTCGCATGCCGCCGTGGCAGGCGTCCGGCCATAGGAGAGGTGTTCCGCCTCACACCCTCACACAGGCTGCCAGCAGTGGTCTCTGCACATGCTCTCCATCCACGTGCACAGCCCCTTCTCTTCCTAGTGCTGGGTGCTGAATGATGGGCCAGGCCTTGCAATGCTTTGTGTTTGGGCCATGTTGCATTACCTCGTGAGCATTTCTGGGCCGGACTTACTGGTATTTTGCATCTAAATGCATGAGGGCTACTGGTGTGTAGCTTCCAGTCTCTGAGTTCTGGTGTGGGAGTAGTGCCAGCCTCATGGAGGATTGACCGTCTCTTTCCCTTCCTTTTTCCCCGGGAGACTATAGAGAACCAGGGTTATTTCTTTGCTAAGTCTTGGGAGAGTTCTCTCCCAAGAACTGCCAGGGAAGCTGCTAGGGTCGAGGCAGTCTCTGTTGGGAAGCACGAAGTGTTGGAGTGATGGGTGAGGTGGCGATTTAGGACGACTGTGGAGACGGACACACCTGGTCTTCGTGCACGTCCATCTCGGCTCAATCCTCACTCCTGCCTCCAGGAGACCCCGGACCTGAACAGCTGGCCCTGGGGAGCCGCGTCTGCACGGCCTCTGGTCTGCACGGCCACTCTGCCTGCACGACTCTGGGTGCCCCGAGGCCTGGAGGGAATGAGCCTCCGGTGTCCTGGCCATCGGCCTGGAAAACTCATTTTCCCTGAGAGTGAATACATCTCCCTCTCCGTACTGGTTTGTCTTCAGTTTGTGAAATCATTTGTACAGCTCACCCGAGATTCACGAGTAATGGTATCTTATGTCCCCTAACGTCTTTCTCAGTTGAGTTATTGGCATACAAGGTTGAGCAGGAAAAACGTATAGCAAGTGACGTACAGAAAACGCTGAATGAAGAGCAAGAGAAAGCCAGCAGCGTTCGGAAGCTCCTGGTGGTAGAGCAGACCGTCGTCAGAGACTTAAGATCTGAGCTCCGCGAGTGTAAACAGGACAACGAGAGGCTGCTGGCATCCCTCAGCGAGGCACAGAAGGAGGTCCTCCAGCTGAGGTGGGGGCCCTAACCCTCCTCCCACACAGCACCTCCTGGCTCCCAGGTTCTGTCCGCACTTTTGTCGAGGAACGCGGCATGTGCGCGTGTTGTGATAGGTGCCCCGGGTCTGTCTACGGCCCAGGCGCTGCAGCCTGGTGTGTCGCTCCCTCTCCTGCACAGGTCTGTGCTGGACAGCAAGGAGAGCAACCTGAAGGCCGCGCTGCAGGAGCTGGAGAGCGAGCGCGGGAAGGAGCGCGCCCTGCAGAGCCGGCTGGAGGAGGAGCAGCTGCAGCACCTGCAGAGGGAGGGCCAGAGCTCCAAGACCCTGGAGGTGCCTGGGCGCGGGGCTGGCGGGGGGCGGTGTGGCCGGCAAGTGGGGGGGTTGGCGGGGGGGCGGTGGGGCTGGCAGGTGGGAGCGCAGCTCCTCATAGGGCCCAGCTCCCCGTCTCCCTGTGGTCACGTTCCTGGTGGCAGGGTGTAACAGCAGTGAAGCAGGCCTGCGTCTGCGGTACAGCAGCGTCTTCGTGGTGACAGACGGGTGCTCACAACCCCCACTGTCTGGCCGCACGGAGCACAGCCTCGGAAGTGCGTGTCAGACTGCATAAATGGCAGTGACCCGGCTTCTCTGTGCAGTGGAGGTTGTGTGTGTGAATTGGCATGCTGTTTGGCATCTCTGATGGCCACGGGTCTGGCAGGTGCTCTGTGTTCCTCAGTCCCAGGGCTGGGCAAAAGCGTCTTTCACCCACCCGGGGACTGTGGCTTGGTGAAAACATCGTGTGTCTGAGTGTCCAGGGTGTTGTGGTTCTAGGGAAGGTGTGCATTTACTGAACACTGCTTCAGGAAAGTACTTCATCCCTGAATAAAAATGGCAAAGTAACAGAAGAATTGTTACATGGTTTTCTTGTACCTGTAGGATAAAGAAGTGTAATTGCTAGGTTGAAAAATATGAGCAGAAATTGGGGCAGGAAGATGGTTTTGACACTTCTCTCGATTTGCTTTTTCCCATCTCTTCCCTGATACAGGAGCTAAGACTCTCTTTGGAGAAGCAGCACGCTCAGAGTAATAGACTGTGCGTTGCACTGAAGCACGAGCAGACGGCAAAGGACAACCTTCAGAAGGAGCTGCGGATCGAGGCCTCGCGCTGTGAGGCGCTGCTGGCGCAGGAGCGGAGCCAGCTGTCCGAGCTGCGGCGCAGCCTGGAGGCCGAGAAGGACCGGTCGCTGGAGCTGGCCACGGCCCTGCGCCACGAGCGCCTCCTGACGGAGCAGCTGAGCAGCCGAGCACAGGAGGCCCCGGCGCATCGCGCTCTGCTGAGGAAGCTGAAGGAAGAGAAGTCCCGCGTGGCGGAGCTGCAGGCGAGGCTGGAGCAGGTGCAGCGGCAGCTGGTGGCCGATGTGCAGAAGCAGCGTGCAGAGATCGAGAGGGAGAAGGAGGTAAGGGGCACGCAGACCTCCGCTGTGGAGCCCGCCCAGGCTTGGGAGCCGACAGAGGGGGAGAGTTCCTCACAGCAGCAGGCAGGATTAAAGCGCTCACAGGCGAGGCTGGCTGCACGGGAAGGACACAAGGACGCAAGAAGGAGAGCAGAGACGAGGCCCGGCCGGGCCGACACGGAGAAGAGGCAGGCTCGAGACAAGGAGAGACTGGTGAGAGCACCGCCGACCGCGTCGGCACCCAGCAGCCAGCCAGGGGGCCGAGAGCGCCACATGGGGGCCTGACCCTGGGCCACTCCTTCGTCCCGCTGGTCCGTGCGTCTGTCCCCTGCTGCCCCCTGGTTATCGCAGCTTTGTAGGTTTCCGTGTCGAGAAGCATGAGTCTCCAACCTCGCTCGTTGTCAGGGCTTGGGTGTTCGGGGACCGTAGGGTTCTGGGGCCCAGCCTTGACTCTGCAGGTCACTTTGGGGGGTGAGGCCACCTCAGCGATGTTACCTCCACGAGTTGTGAGGTTGGAAGTCTGTCCGCGCGTTCAGGTCTTTGATTTCTTTCAGCCGCGTTTTGCTGTTTTCAGATGACGAGCGTTAACGCTGTGGTTCTGTTGTTCTGAGTGTTTTATTAGGGGTTGGTGTTGTCGTAAGTGGAACTGGTTTCTTCTTTCCCTGAGCAGATGGTTCCCTGCTGGCCTAGAGCAATGCCGTTGGGCCTTCTGTCGATCTTGCATCTTGTGCCCTTGCGCTTGTTTGTTGTTTCCAGTCATTTGATGCGTTCTTTGGGCTTTTCCACATATGAGATCACGTCACCTGCACGGAGATGTAGGTTTACTTTTTCCTTTCTGGTCCGGGTGCCTTTCGTCCCTCCTGCAGTGCTGAGTGGAGGTGCTGCAGCCTGTTACCCGTCCTCCACCCCCAGCTGTGACAGCTGCCCTTCATCAGAGGAGATTCTCAGGGTACCTGTTTTATTCAGACTTTTTGTGTCTTGTTTTCAGTCTCGAGAGTGAGCTGGATTTGTGGTTTTGGTGTCTTGAAATCTATGGTTTTTGCCCTTTATTCTCTTAATGTCACGTTTCTCGTTCGGTTTCACCGGTGGAGCCAGCCTTGCGCTCATGGGATGAATCCCACTTAACTTTGGTGTAGGATTCTTTTTTATATAGTGCTGGATTCGGTTTGCTAGTATTTTGTTAAGGATTCTGCATTTATGTTCATGAGAGATGTTGGTCTGTACTTTTACAGTTGTGGTGTCTTTTTTTTTTTATGTTTATTTTTGAGAGAGAGACAGAGCATGAGCAAGGGAGGAGTAGAGAGAGAGGGAGACACAGAATCTGAAGCAGGCTGCAGGCTCTGAGCTGTCAGCACAGAGCCCGACGCGGGGCTCGAACTCACGAACTGTGAGATCATGACCTGAGCTAAAGTTAGATGCTTACCCGGCTGAGCCACCCAGGCACCCCATAAAGTTGTGGTGTCTTTGATTTTCATATTGGGATGATTTTTGCCTCACAGGTTGAGAAGTATTCCTTTTATTTTTTGGATAAAATGTTACTTTTAGGTATATTTTATGTCAACCAGAGCCTTTATTTCTGAGAAAATTATATCCTGTGTCTTCATGTGGATTCACGTATGTTTTGCCCTCTTTAAAAATCTTTTTTAGTGCTCACTTTGGCAGCACATATACTAAAAATATTTTTTAAAAACACACAAGGAAAATCAGTGGCCTGGTCTTTTCAGTGGTTAGCCTGCCGTGAAATGTTTGAGAAATGACTATGTGTTTCTAAAATCAAAAGTCTAGATTTCTAAGTGTTACAAAGATAAATCAGACCCCCAAATGGTATAAAATTAGTTTTGGAAGTTCATGTGGGGAGTGTGATCAGTATGTTTTAACAGCTTCACTGAGATACGTGGAGTTCACTAACCTGAATTGCGTCCTTTGCAGTTTTAGTACAAACTCAGAGCTGTGGACTCGTCACCACAGCCAGCTGTAGATTGTGTTCACCACCCCGTGTTGAGCCTCATGTTGTTAGCACTCACCCTCACTTCCTCCTCCAGCCCTGGCCACCGCGAGTCTACGGTCTGTTTGCAGATTGGCCTGTGCTGGACCTTCCTATGAAGGAACCACCCCCCCCCCCCCCCCCCGCCCCCGCGGGGTCGTTCCTTGTCTGACTCCTTTCCTGATGTTTTTGGGGCTCGTCTGCGCTGCAGTGTGTGTCAGCGGCAATATGTTTTGCACGTGGCCTTCGCAGTGGCGTAAGCAGCCCTTGCTGTAGTGGCTGCATTTACCGCCCAGAGTCTTGGAAACGCAGGAGTAGTTTGGAGGTGTGACAGAATGGGCGCCGTGCGGCCGGGAAGCACCCCATGTTGTTTTGTGAAGGAAGCAAGTAGAGTCAAGCCCCAGATGGGCCTTCGTCACACAGGATCCCCAAACGTGTTCCAGATTGTGTGTGTGTGTGTGTGTTTACTCTTTCTCCATGGGAACAGTGGCCTGTAGCCTTCGTGTGCCTCTTATGGACTTGCCCAAACTGTCTCTAAAGTTTTCAGCCAAACCCTATTATTGAATTTTGATTTTTTTTTTAAACGAGTGGTAATGTGATTGCTTAAAAAATGCAAAGAAAATGTTTCCTAAGTTAAATAAGTAATTATTCTTCATGATGCATCTTGGAAAGAATTTGAAGTGATTGATGTAGCCCCTTTGGTGTTATTTTCACTGTTGATGGTTAAAATTTTTTTAAAAAGTAAGTTTAATTTTTTATTTTATTTATTTTTTATTTTACTTATAAAAATAAACCTGTAGGTTTCTTGGTATGTTGCTTTCCTAACTTGGAAAATAGAAAAGTAATGATCCCTGTGTCCTCACGAGGCTGGAGCGTTAATCGAGCGATGCCAGGAAGAGCCTGTGGTCCGCGATGCACGCGGCGTGTCGAGGGAGGCCCGGGCCGGGTTCTGGGCACCCGAGGTTCCCTCCCAATTTCGCGGGTATCTGTCTGCTTGTCTCCAGACACGGTGCCGCCTCCCGCCTCTCCTGGGGCCTCCTCACCCACGGAAGCTCCACCGGGCCGCCCCTGTCCACCAGGTGACTCCCTCTGTCTCCCTGGAGGGGGCCCAGATCCCCGTGTCGGGCAGGAAGCTGGGGACTGTTCGCTTTCTCCCAGGCACCCGGCACACTCCGTGCTGAAGGGCATTTTGTAAGTGAGGCGGTTTGCACTTAGTGCAGGTGCTTGACCCTGCCCGTGTCCGTGTGTTGGCGTGTGTGCGCGCGCACGTCAAGGTCGGGTGCCAGAACTGGGGCCCGTGAAGACTCCTCCTCGTTTCAGCATGTGGCGTCCCCTCCTCACACTGGTGAGGGCCTGACAGTTCTCAGAAATGCAGGTCGAGCCTTCACCGCCGAGACCCCGTCCGTCTGAGGCAGGGGGGCTGCCCTGACTCCACGCCCCGTGTGGAGGGTGCCGGCCAGGGGCCGCCCCCTGCTGAGGGCGGGGCTTCTGCCTTCTGCTTCTGGAACGTGCGCACGAAGGGCCCGTCTGTTGTTTTGCCGTTGACAATAGCGAGAATTGGAACTGCGGCGCCAGCGTGACGAGCACAAGATCCGGCAGCTCCAGCAGACGGTTCAGGACCTGGAGGCGAAGGAGGAGGCCCGCCAGCGCCAGTGCCCGGAGTCGGCACGGCTGCAGGAGCAGCGGCTCAGCCTGGAGAAGGTCCGGCAGCAGCTGCTCTGGGCCGCCGGGCTCCTGACCAGCTTCGTCAGCCAGACGGTGGACAGGTGAGCGCGAGGGCTCCGGCCACGCCCCCGCGAGCCCCGCCTCTTCCGTGAGGAGCGTGCACGAGGCTGGCGCCGGTGTTTGGTGTCAGGTGCCCATTTTTAAGCAACAGACGCTTGTTTCTCTCGCCACGTGTTGACACATTTGTGGGCAGCACTCTCCTGAAAGGTGTTGACAGCATGTGTTTTCTCTATTTGGATACGAGAGAAAAATCCAAGTTTCTTTTAGATCTGTTCTCCTCATGCCCTTTTACAATTGCTCACCACCCAGAGGGTCTGGACCTGACGCCAGGCCCCTCCTGCCCACTCCCACCGCGGTTGGGTGGAGCCAAGCATCCGCGCTGTGTCTGCCTTGCCCACGTCCTCAGGATCACCACTCACGTGACCAGGGTGTGTCTGCACGGTTGAGGGACTGACAGGAGTGTTGACACTATAATTAATTAAATTAATATTTGCCTTTTCCTGTAGGCACAGAAACTCAGCAAATACGGTTCTCCCGTCTGTAATTGGATTCATTTATACAGCAGTATGATCTCTGAGCAGACTTTCCTGGGCTTCTCAGACTGTGCACAGGGCTGCACCACCTCAGGGCCACCACTGTCATTAGAGAGGCCCCGAGTCCCTAACTTTGTGGACAGGGCATGGCTTGACGAAGCAGTCATAAGCAAGTCCTCCTGGGGCTGCATTGGACCCATTTGTCATCTCTCCACGCGTTCCCTCCCAGTGGCTTTGGGTGATTATCAGTTGGGATCTGGGTGAACCCTCTAAGTGTCTGTTTATTTTCACAGGACAATTGGTGACTGGACATCATCAAATGAGAAAGCAGTGACGTCCTTACTGCACATGTTAGAGGAACTCAAGTCTGAGCTGAGCGTGCCCAACTCCTCCCAGGTGAGAGGTGGGGCTGCCTTTGCGGTTCCTTGTATCCCTCCTCCGCTGCCACAGAGAAGTGGGTGTCTTCTTGGGCATTGCCACGTGTTGCCCCGAGAAAGCCGCCTGACCTTGCCGATGCTCAGGCACTCCCCCCAGAGGGGCACGGGCTGCTCTGCCCCAGGCCCAGCCTGCTCCAAGTACACCTGGGTTGAGACCCTGAGCTCTCAGCTGCGCCTGTCAGCTGCGTGGGAAGGTGTTGCCTTGTAGGAAGGTGATCAGAAGTTGTGGTTGCTGGGCAGCTGGGTGGCTCAGTTGGTTAAGCATCCGACTTTGGCTCAGGTCATGATCTGTCTCATGGTTCATGAGTTTGAGCCCCATTCGGGCTCTGTGCTGACAGCTCGGAGCCTGGAGCCTGCTTCAGATTCTGTGTCTCCCTCTCTCTCTGCCCCCCTCTACCCCCAGCTCTCAAAAATAAACGTTAAAAAAAAAAAAAAAGTCGTGGTGTCTGACACAAATTCCTGGTAGATGTTCCTTGGTAATCGTGAAAACATCCTGTTTATTGTGAAGGCAGCATGCATGTAGGCAGCAGGGGACCTTGTACCTGCTGAGCATGAGGGGTCAGTGTGGTGCATCCTGCCCTATTTACCAGTGCCTCTGTCAGTGTCTTGTGCCTGCTGTAGGCTGAGCGTGGCTCTGATTATGGAAGTAACGAACCTGTGTTAAGGGACTTACTCGTCGGACCCTCGGGGAAGAACCCACAGTGCTCTCTGGGCCCTCTGTGTGCTCCCCTTGCTCACAGAGCTGTGAGCAGGCCAGTGCTCTGTAGCAGGCTGGCCCTGTCAATGCAGCCCAGGGCTGTGCGAAGTCAGTTTCTTACAGGATCAAAGAGAAATGTGCTTTGATCACTTACTGTTTTCCCTCCCATAGATGGACAGCTCTTCTTAGCCCCACAAGCTGTCACTGAACCCCAAATATGGGTAAAACTATAATTCCTGAAAACAACCAACAGTAAAAATACACAGTGTGTACCTTTTCTTTTTTTTTTTTTTAGACTAAGAGCGTGCGCGAACAGGTGAGGGGCAGAGAGAGATTCTCAAGCAGGCTCCACCTCCAGCACAGAGCCCAACTCGGGGTTCGATCTCACAACCTTTGGATCATGACCAGAGCTGAAATCAAATCAGCCGCTCAACCAACTGAGCCCCCAGGGACCCCTAAAGTGTGTACCTTTTAACAAAAAACGTATATCCATTAATTTTTTTCTCTTTTCAAGAAAAAAATGCCAGCAGAGCTGCAGGTCCAGCTGGTGGATGTCCTGCTGAAAGACAATGACTCCCTCACGAAAGCTCTGTGCACAGTGACCCAGGAGAAGGCTGAGCTGCGCCTGGCGGTGTCGCAGCTGGAGACGTCTCTGAAGCAGCACCTGCTGAAGGGCCGTGTCCGGAGCGTACGTACTGGTGCTTCTGCTCGGAGATAGCGTGAACCGGGCTTCCTCTGGGCCGTGGGCTTGAGTGCTGGTTCTTTCCAGTTAGCTGTCATGGGCTCTGACCTCCCCAAGATGCCAGATGCCTTATATAACATTTGAGCAGGTTTTCCACTTTGTACACAGACATGGGACCCTTGCCGGGAGATGATGTTTGATACATGTTCATGAAAAGAAATCTGTTCGTTTGGCTTTTACGTAATGAAAACGACCTCAGTTTTCCTGATTGTATAGTTTGGTAGACTTTCTTCTTAGAATGCCTGATTTTTTTTTTCTTTTATATTTAGATTGTCATGTCCCTGATTTTACTTTTATGATGAAAAAATTTTTAATTGTTTTTTGGACTTGTATGCAGTAAAATCTGCCCCTGGTAGGATGCCATTTGAGTTTTCACACACATGTGGATTCTCGTGCCCCATGTGACCACACTGTTAGCGGAGCACGTGGCCCAGCAGCACATCCTGTTCCCGGCTGCCGGCAGGCACGGCCTGGCTCTCTGCGGTTTGCCTTCTCCCGGTGCCACAGAAGCGGGCCCACACGGTGTGTAACGTTTCGGAGGGCTCCTCACTTCTCTCCTAGCGCCCACGAGATCATGCTGGGCGTTGGCGCATCAACAGCTCCTCTCTCGTGCTGCTGAGCAGCGTCCGTGCACAGATGTGCCTCAGTTCAGCCGTCTGGCTGCTGGAGAATATTGGGGTTGTTTCCAGTGCTCAACGATTGTGGTCAGTGCTCCTGGAAGCTGCTGTGAGCAGGGTTCGTTTCTCCGGTGTAAATACCCAGGAGGGGACGCCGTGTCCCGTCACATTTCTGCCGAACCCTGCCGAGTGCCCAATAGCTGCACCATTTCACTTGCCCTTGAACGGAACGTGGGAGTCGGGTCCCTCAGCATCTTCACGCTTGGGGCGGGTGGTGCCTTTTCTTGTAGCGGCCCGCAGTGCGCGGCGACATCTGTGTTTCTTCTTTAGTGAAGAGTCCTTCCAAGTCTTTGCCCACTTGTGTTTTTTTTCCCCCTTTATCTATTTGCATTGAAATCCAAGTTAACATATAGCATAATAATGATTTCAGGAATAGAATGTAGTAGTTCATTACTTATACATAACACCCAGTACTCATCACAACAGGTGTCCTCCTCGGTGCCCATCACCCATCTACCACATCCCCCACCCACCTCCACTCCATCAGCCCTTAGTTTGTTCTCTGTATTTAAGAGTCTCTTAGGGTTTGTCTTCCTCTCTGCTTTTATCCTATCTTTGCTTCCCTTCCTATATGTTCATCTATTTTTCTTAAATTCCACATATGAGTGAAATCACACGATATCTTTCTCTGATTTATTTTGCTTAGCATAATACCCTATAGTTCCATCCATGTAGTTACAAATAGTCTTCGCCCACTTTTAAATGGCATTGTTTTCTTAAATGTTTTCTTAAATTTTTTCTTAAATTGTTTCTTAAATGTTTTCTTAAATTTCTTTCTTTAAATGGCATTGTTGTGTTTCCAGTTCATATATTGTGATATGTTTTGCAAATCTCTTCTCCCAGTCTGTGTTGTCTCTTCTGCATAGATAGTACTCTTCGCAAAACAACAGTTTTAATTTTAATAAAGTCAATTTGTTTTTTTATGGATTGTGCCAAGAGTTTTATAGTTTTACTTCTTACGTTTAAGTCTAGGATCCATTTTGCTTTGATTTTTTTTTTTTTTTTTTTTTTTTGGTCTGAGGGTTAGGTCAAGGGTTATTTGTATGCAGGTTGATATCCAGTTATGCTGGCATACGTTGAAGATTGTCTTTTGTTATCAGTTTGTCTTTGCCAAAGTCAGAAGTTGCTCCACAGTTGTGTGTGTGTGTGTGTGTGTGTGTGTGTGTGTGTATTCTCTGTTCTGCTCTCCTGGCCCTCACCAGCTGCCTGATAGGTGTGGGTGACAAAACCTCCTCCAATTACACATTGGTGATCATTGCATTCTATGAACATACTAAAAACCTGTTGAACAACTGTTTTCAGAGGATAAGTTTTATGGTATGTGATTTATATTTCAATAACGCTATTATAGAGGTTTAGGCAAGCATTGACATCTTGACTGTATAACTAACTGTTACTGAATTTAGCGGTATTGAATCTTCTCATCTGTGAACTTGGGATGTCCCTTCATGTATTTAAATCTCTTAAAATTTCTTCCTTTTTTTCTTTTTTTTTTTTCTATGTTTGTTTATTTTTGAGAGAGAGAGAGCATAAGCAGGGGAGGGGCAGAGAGAGAGACACACAGAATCCGAAGCAGGCTCCAGCCTCTGAGCTGTCAGCACAGAGCCCAACACGGGGCTCAAACCCACAAATTATGGGATCATGACCTGAACCAAAGTCAGACATTCAACTGACTGAGCCACGCAGGCATCCCATAAAATTTCTTTCTTAAACATGTTGTAGTCATCAGCATTCATATTCTAAAAACATTTTGTTAGATTTTTACCTAAATATTTCATTTTTCAGGGGCCTGTTGTAAATGGTACTTTTCAAATGTTTTGCTTTCCAATTATTCATGGCTAGTGTATGGAAACACATCAACATTCATAGGTTTGCCTGGACCTTAGATGTCCTGTGACCTTGCTAACCTCACTTTTTAACCCTCGAAGTGTTTCTGTAGGATTTTCTACATGGACAACTACATCATCTGCGAATAGAAAGTTTTATTTTTTTCTTTCCAATGCAAATACCTTTGATTTTCTTTTCTTGCCTGGTGTACAGGCTGGACTTCCAGACTTGGACGTGTTTGTGCAGGCGTGGTCCCCCATCTTGGGGGTGGCCTTTGCTCTGTCACTGTGAAGGGTGGTGAGCAGGTACTCACGTGAAGGCCCCAGCCTTAGTGTGCAAAGACTGTATCCTGAACAGATGTTTAATTTGTTATGCTTTCTCTTCACCTGTTGATATGGTGATGTGTTTTGTCTTGTTCGGTCAGTTAACATGGTGCGTTACGTTGATTTTTGGATGTTGACTATCTTGTGGCGCCAGGAAAAGCCCCACTCGGTCATGATGTCTTATTATTTTTATATATTGTTGGGTTTGATTTGCTAATATTTTGTTGAGCATTTTTGTATCTGGGGTCACGAGGGATTTTAATCTGGAGTTGGTTTTTTGTTTTTTATTTTTATATTGTCATTGTCTGGTTTTGGCCTCATAAAATAAGATGAAACATGTTTCCTCTTTTTACTTTCTGGAAGAAATTACATAGAGCTGGTATTTATTTCTTCCTTAAATATTTGTTAAAATTTAACCAGGAAACCACCTGGGCCTAGTGTGGGTTGTTTTTCAGCGGGTTGTTTTTCAACCACCCCCGCTGAAAAATGGGTGGTAGTTAGTGATGAACTTGATGTTTCTGGTGCTGGATGGAAGGAGAGGGTCCCGTGAAAGTCAGTTTGTCCAGCTGGTTGGTGTCCTGTGGCCTTTTGAGCCGTCTCCTCCTTGTCTGCAGTCACCACACGGGAGATACTGACATCACTGAACAGAATGGTGAATTTGTCTGTCTTCAAGCTCGATCCAGTTTTGCTTTGTGTGTTTGAAGCTCTGGTGGGAGATAAAGTAAAGGGACCTCTGTACTGGGGAAGTAGGGTCCAAGCACTAAGGAGACTCAGGACTTCCGTTCTTTGATGTGAGAAGTTATAAAAGCTGCACATTTTAATCTTTTTTCTTTTTTAAGTTCATTTGTGTATTTTGAGAGAGAGAGACAGAGAGAGCATGAGCAGGGGAGGGGCAGAGGGAGAGGGAGAATCCCAAGTAGGCTCCACACTGTCAGCACAGAGCCTGATATGGACCTCGAACCCACAAACCGCGAGATCATGACCTGGGCTGAAGTCAGACACTTAACTGACTGAGCTACCCAGGCACCCCGAAAGCTCCGTGTTTTACTCTTGATGAAAGCTGTCATCAGCACCAGTTCACAGCCCTGTCTGCTTCTCTGGAACTTGCTCACAGGTGTTTGGAGGTCCCTTGTTGAAGGCATCCTGTTGGCCCTGTGGGACTAAAGCCCAGTCACCATTAGAGCACTTTTGTCCTTTATGTGAAAGTTCACAAGGAAATCAGGAAGTTATTTCTATTGAAGAAAAATTGACATACGATACTGTATTAGCTTCAGGTGTGTAACACAGTGGTTCGACACTTACACACATCACAAAACGGGGACCACCCTGGGTCTGGTTACTAGCCGTCACCACACAGTTACTGTGTTCTCTCTGCTGCATCTTCTTTACGACTGGACATTTGCACCTCTTAGTCCCCTCCATCCATTTTGTCCGTTCCCCGACCCTCCTCTCTCTGGCCACCAACCAGTTTGTTCTCTGTGTCTGTGAGCCTATTTCTAATCTGTTTTGTTTGTTCATTGGGCGTGTTTTTAGATTCCACATGTCAGTGAAATCAAATGGTATTGGTCTTTTTCTGTCTGACTTATTTCACTTGGCATAATACCTTCGAGGTCCATGCATGTTGTCATGGACACTTGGGTGGCTTCTCTATCTTGGCTCTTGTAGATAATGCTGCCGTTAACATAGGGTGCAGGTCTTTTTTCACATTATCTTTTCACTTTCTTTGAGTAAATACTCAGAAATGGAGTTACAGGATTGTATGGTAGCTCTGTTTTTAACTTTCTGAGGAACCTCCAGAGTGTTTTCCAGAGCAGCTGCACCAGTTTGCATTCCCACCAGCAGTGCAAGAGGGTTCCCCTTTCTCGGCGTCCTCGCCAACATCTGTTGTTTCTTGTCGTTTTGGTCATAGCCATTCTGACAGGCGTGAGGTGGTATCTCATTGTGGTTTTGACTTGTATTTCCCTGATGAGGAGTGATGTGGAGCATCTTTTCAGGTGTCTATTGGCCACTTGGATGTCTCCTGGGAAAACTGTTCAGATCCTCTGCTCATTGGATTGTTTGTCATACTGAGTTGTATGAATTTTTAAAATATATTTTGGATGTTCACTTCTTATTGGATATATTGTTGGTTGATGGTTTCCTTTGCTTTTTTAGTTTGGTGTAGTCCTACATAATTTTTGCTTTCGTTGTAGGAAATAAATGTTTTCAAGGAGTAAGTCACAGTCTGCGAGTGAACTGGTGGGGCATTTTGCCCTTCATGTCCAAGACAATTTCCATTTCTAGAGTGTTTCTTTCCAGAAAAGCCCAGGCTGTGTTTTAGAACCAGGAAAACAAACATCTGTCCTTTTCCTTCTTCCTCATCATGGGTCCAGTGAGGGCCCTTCCACGGGGTCCCCCTGGTGCTAGGCTCCTCCTTTCAGCCAAGTCCTGGTGCTGGGGGCTGGTGCCACCAGGCTGCCTTTGATTCCTGTTCCAGACTGAGGGGCGGAGGTCACAGTGCACATGGCCCAAGTACTTGGAGCTCCCTCTGGCCTCAGTAACAGGTCCTGGTTGTCCGATGTGGGCAGTCCCTTTGTTGTCCTCACTGTGGGATCCTCCTCCTCTGTTAACGCGTCCCTACTGGAGCTCTGGGCGTCTTCCACACACATCGTGGTGTCCAGGCCATGCTGTGTGCATTTGGACACGCTGCCTGGTCATGACGTCCTCAGTGTGCGTGGCACCCATGTGGGGCCCTTGCTGAGGTTTCCAAGAGTGTGATTTGTTGGTGCTGGAGTAGAACCAGGGATTCACACCTGCCAGGAGTTAGCATTTCTAGGACCAGAGAGTATGAGGGTGTTTAACAGGCTTAGCACTTTGAATTCAGGGTTCTTTTCATAATTATTTAGATTTTGTTTTTAATAAAAATGTACCTTTTGTGCAGTCATACTTCAATAAATGCTATGTAGCAACTACCCGTGAGTATTATCTGATTGATAATACCACGTGACAGCTTAGGCACCAGCGAAAAGAGGCTGAAGGTGGCCCAGGCATGGCCCACATCATGGCATTCAGGAGATGTGCACCCAGCCTCCTTGCACCCGGGGTGGGCCTCCCCCTGGAAAGACCCCTGGGGGAGCAAGAAACAAGCTGTTTGAACATGACCCTGCCCCTGGGGCTGGGGTTCCGAGGGGTCATCTCCTGCCGACTCTGCCCTCGGCCATGTTTCTCAGGGTACTCCTCTGTTGGCTCAGCCGTGTGGACGATGCCGTGTGTGGTTCGTTACAGAGGCCGGACAGGTCTTCATGGAGGCAAGACAGGGTGGTGTCACAGAGCTCACCGCGACAGCCGGAGGCAGGGTTGCCCGCAAGCGAGGATGCAAACCCCTGCAGCATGAAGGTAAGGGCGGGTCTGAGGGCTGTGTTGGGTGTGCACGGTGTCACCTGCTTGGTGCCCTTTGTCTGTTTTTATAAAGACTGTCTATTTCTAGAGCAGTGTAAGGCTCACAGCAGAATTGAGGGGAAGGTGCGGAGACGTCCCACACCTGAGCGAGCCTGCATGGACGGGTCCTGGTCACCCAGAAGCACGGTGCATGGCGGGGCTTGCTCTCGGTGGTGCACACTCTGTGGGTCCGACAGTCGTGTAGGGACAGGTGGCCGCCCTTACGTGTCTTGCAGAGTCGCTTCCCCTAAAAATTCTCTGCTGTGCCTGGTCATTCTCCCTCCACGCCTAAAATCCCGGTGCTTTAAAAACCCTGGCCTGTTCATTGTAGCAGCAAAAGCATTCTTGTGACATGGGGTTCCCCTGGGCCTGAGCACAGCTGCCAAAACACGTACCCGCCCTGTGCCTGTTTCCAGCCGGGAGACATGCTGGTTCTAGCTGTCGAGCTGTCGCACATGAGGGGAGTTCAAGTGAGAACACCTCCATCTGAAAGCTGGCCCCATTCCGCACAAACCTCGTGTCTGTGCTTGGAGTCCCGTTAGACCACAGTCTCCACACCCTGAAAGGGCCCTGCTCATCATGTTGGCCCTGAGGTTTGTGCTCTGAGCCCTCTCGAGTGAAAAATTGTGTCACAGCATTAGGGTATAAGGACATACCTCTCTATGTGACTTGAGGGATTTCCCACAGCCCCTGAGATGTCCAGGGGGCCCAGGATGAGACGCCGCCCCGCCACAGGGGCGCACCTTACCTTGTGGTCAGATTCCTGGGGTCTTTGGGGGGCTCCCTTGAGGCTTGGAAAGGAAGTCTGTGGTCTCCCTTTTGTCTGATACAGGAGATCAAACTCTGCACAGCAAAGCCGTCCCTGGGGACGGAGGTCACACAGGGCTGATGTGACAATTTGCTGAGAAGGAAAACAGTCTGGTTCTTTTTCTTTTTCTTTTTTTGAAGATTTATTTATATATTGAAGTTGTCTCTATGCCCAACGTGGGGCTTGAACTCACAACCCTGAGATCAAGAGTCGCACGCTCCACCGACTGAGCCAGCCAGGTGCCTCTGTCTGGTTCTTTTTAAAGCACAATGGTACAAACGTACTGTACAACTTCTGTCAGCAAGATGTCTTTGTTCCATGATTGTTTTGCTTTTTTCTTCTTTCAGATGGAAAAACTATATCTGCGTTATTTGAGAGCAGAAAGCTTCAGAAAGGCTCTGATTTATCAAAAGAAGTATCTTTTACTATTGATCGGTGGATTCCAGGACTCTGAACAAGAAACACTCTCCATGATCGCTCATTTGGGAGTATTTCCTTCCAAAGCTGATAAGAAAATTAGCACATCTCGCCCTTTTACAAAGTTCCGAACTGCCGTCAGGGTTGTGATCGCAATATTAAGGTAATCTTCGCAAGCAGGAGGCACATTGGGCTTAGTCCTCCGTTGTCTTACTGTGCAATTACATTCTTTTCTAAGATGATGACACTTGAGGCCTTAAAGTGTACGTGGCATTTGCCTTCAAGAAATCATGTGCAAAACTGTCAGCTGCCTTCTGACGCCAGAAGATTGAGGGATGCCTTTTTATCACAAAACAGTGCCTTGCCCCTTGATGGGTCTCTCTCAGGGTCCCTTCTGATGACAGGCACATCTGATCAAGTTCGAAACTGCATTTCACTGCTTCAGATTGCAGTTTCCTGTGTTTTAGTCAAATTTGTGCTCCATAAAAAGGGCCAGGTGCATAGGAACAGGGGACCCACACGAGGTGCTATTTTCCATCGTGAGTATGAGACCACTCCTGGGGGAGGGGAGGCTGTGGGGGTCCCACCAGCCTCAGACGCCGCTCACTGTCCCAGTCGTTTGTTTACACAGGGTCTCTTTTGGGGGACAGGTATGTGACTCTGGTGTGATTGGAAGTTTTGACCTGTTCAAAATTAACAGTGATGAGAATCCATTTTATATTATAATGTAAGATGTGCTGAATTTCTAAAAATGTTTGTCCCAGTAAGAATTGTACTGCTGTATCCGCTCCACACAAGGTGTGTCCTCAGGCCCCAGCCATCTGTGGGAGGGTACACGCTGAACGCAGTAGCTGGGTGGGCTGCCTTCCCTGGCTTCTCTCCCCCAAGCTGCAGAGGGTGGTGGGAGCCCTGCTCCCCACAGAGACTGAGCACCGGCCATTCCGGTCCATCAGGGTTCCTTGCTCTCGTGCTCTCGACTCTCAGCCTCAGGCCACTTAGTCCCCTCACCTCTGAGTTCTGACCAGAGACCACCCCCCCACCATCTGTGTGTCCATCTGTCTGTCTGTCCATTCTGCGTTTTTGGACAGGAAGCCTGGTAGGTGGTCTGTGGGGCTGGTAAGCAGTCCCAAGGCCCCGCCGCCAGCACTCCTCTGACGGTGGAGGAGCATTTTCAGCAGCAGTGGTTTGATGCGAGGCAGACATGCCTTCTAAGAGGGCCTGTGGTCAGAGAGGCAGCGGTGCCTGGAGCAACAGCCAGCAGGAAGGCCCGCTCTGAAGGGCGTCCACTAAGCCACAGAGGGCCCGTCCCAGGAGGGTTCAGGGAGCCCCCCCTCCCCCCCCCCCCAGTGCTGCTCCTCCCGACACCCACCTGGTACTCCTCAGTCTTCTGATCAGGAGCGCCTGCGGGCAAAAGCCTCTGTCTTTGCGCCTTTTGTCCTGAGCCATTAGGTGGCGTTAGTGGCGAAGGGAGCAGGTGTTGCAGACTGATTTGAACTGGGGTCTGTGAGGTTCTGAGCTGGTGGGCATCGGGCGGTTGTGGGGGCTGTGGCAAGGAAGGTGCTGAGGGCACAGGCATCAAGGTCACCACAAAGACAGCGGGGGCCCACCTGAGTCTGATTCCAGTCGTAGATGGCGTCTGGATTTTCGTAGTTCTTTTCGCTCCTATTTGCTCTAGTTTTCAACGTTTTGTGTCCTTTTCTTTCCTTTGTAGACTGCGTTTTTTGGTTAAGAAGTGGCAAGAAGTAGATCGAAAAGGAGCTGTTGTGCAAGGCCGAGCGGCCCGCCCAGGTGGGCCCCCTGCTTAACCCCTTTCCGCTGGCAGCCAGGTGCTGGCTGAGCCCGTTGGAGACGCAGTAAAGCAAATATGAAATCAGTACATCCAGGGACGCTGGCAGCGAGGCGAGATGGCTTCAGAAGGAAAACGGCTTTAACGTTGGGAAGCGTAGAAAAACCCAGGGTTTACACAGTTAATGGTTGAAAAAATGTAGAAACGCTAAATATGTTGACCAATAACTCATTTAGTAGAAGGTCCATCTTACTGTCCAAAACCAAGTGATGTTCTGCTTGGTATGGCCACATCTGTCCTTGGGGCACCACTGCCTGCTGGATCAGCCACACCTGGTCCCCAGGTGCCATGCTGACCCACGCACAAGCACAGAGAACGCCCCTGTCATGGGGCACGCAGCCCCTTGTCCTGCGGGGCTTCGGGGGCCTGGTGGGAGGCTGCCAGTAGGCGGTGCCCCCTGAGCTCTGCCCCCAGAGCTGACCATCAGGGGACTGGGCTTCCCTAGTCACTGATTAGCTTTGGTTCCTACCTGTTTGTTACTTCTTGAAATAAAAATGGCTTTTCGACCTTCAGGCCTTTAGGAGAGTTTTCTCCTACACCAGGTGCACCTGGTGGTCTCCAGTGTTCTGCCTCTCCCTCTTTGGAGACCTCTCCTCAAAATGGGGGGGGGGGAGGAACACCCTCCTCACTCCTGCCCCCAGGATCCCCTGGAGGCACTGCCCGTATGCGTGCTGGGGTCAGGTCAGCCCTGCAGGCAAGGGCAAAACACAGGTGATCAAAACTCAGGGTTCTTGTAGAGCTTTTTTTTCTTTTTTTAAATAAGAACAATTCCATTCATTCATTCATTCATTCATTCATATTTTAAAGAGAGAGCACCAGTGGGGGGGCGGAGCAGCAGGAGAGAGAGAATTTTAAGCAGCTCAGTGTGGAGCTTGTGGCAGGGCTCAATCCCCTGACCGTGGGATCATGACCTGAGCTGAAATCGAGTCGGACACTCAACTGACTGAGCTGCCGAAGCACCCATAGAGTTTTTAAAACAATTTTTAGGGGTGCCTGGCTGGTTCAGTTGGTGGAGGATGTAACTCTTGATCTCAGGGTTGTGAGTTCGAGCCCCACATTGGGTGTAGAGATGGCCTAAAATAATAAAAAAAAAAAAAAAATTCAGGGGTGCCTGGGTGGCTCAGTTGGTTAAGCGTCCAACTTCGACTCAGGACATGATCTCACGGTTCATGGGTTTGAGCCCCTTGTTCGGCTCTGTGCTGACAGCTCAGAGCCTGGAGCCGGCTTTAGATAGATACTGTGTCTCCCTCTCTCTCTATCCCTTCCCTGGTCACACACACCTTCTCTCTCAAAATTAAATATTAAAAAACATTTTTTAAATCTCTAAGGCATAATTTTTATAAATAGGGTATTTTTAAAATGTTTGAAGTTGCCATGCAGATCTTAAAAGCTTAACTTTTGGTAGAGGGTCCTTCCTACTAAAAGGCATTCATCTCTTTTCCTATTCCCTTTGTTGTTAAACGATTGTGGGGGAAGGATTCCCGATGCCACGGCAGCAGCCTCCACCCAAAACCAGCACGTCCCCACCAACCCGGGATGCATCCTCCAGCCACACTGGGGACCCTGTGCCAAAAGCTTCCCCGTGCAAGAGGGAGAGGTGAGTGTACTTCGAGGCTGCATTTTCACTGCAGCCGGGCCCGCGCTGTGGCGCAGCCGCTGTGCACGGGGCTATCTCCAACCGCGGGACCCCTCCCCAGACGTGCACACAGCCACGCAAGGCCGTGGTGGGCTCACCATAGTTCTCTGGGATTGGGGTTTTGCACACATGATATTATCTCTGTACTTAGCACTCAGTTGGCAGTTGAGATGTTACAGCAACACAGCTAAACATCCATAGGTTATTTTAGGTGGGGAAGAGCCCTTTTCATTTTAAGAGACAGGAGCACTTGTGGTTGGATGGTAGAATGCAGGTTTGTTTAAAAATTAAATTGAGGAAAGCTTTCCATAATGGCCTAAGGGTTTGAGCCAGGATTATATGGAATAGGCACGTCCTGAGGCCCTGGTGGGGGTGGCGGGATGTGGCCCCGCCTTGTCCCCAGAGCGTGTTTTCCCAACAGAGGGATTTCTCATCTAGGTGCTAATTACGGAAGATGTGACTTCCGTTGCATTTCTGCAGATTGAACCATGTGACCATCCTGTCCAAATGCTCGTGTGAGGAAATCTAGAGCAGGAGTCATTTATGTAATTCTTTCAACAACATGACCTCCAGTGTTTGTAACATACCCTTAAAATGTGTAGCAGAATTCAGTTTGCATCTTTGTGGGTGTTTGCACACACATCCAGTCTTCTGTTTCTCTGAGTGAGCTTTCCAGAGCAAGCTCCACTCTTAGGGTACAGCACTGTCTCCGAAGTGCCATTGACCGGCATTCGCTCCTTCACCCCATGCCCCTGGCTGACGGTGGCATGTCAGTGCAGACCACACTTCAGGAGTGTGGCGGCCACTGGTGTGGCTGTCCCAACAGGAGAGATGGTGCAGTACACACAGGCGCCACAGCCGTGCCACGGGGCAGCCCAGGTGCATGTGCTGTGCGTCCGGGTCTTGATCTCCGTGCTGATGACATTCCACCAACATGTGCAGTTCCTCAGGGAGACATATCATGAAAGTTTTGGCTTTGGCCCGGCCACGAGCAAGGCAGGGAACGCACACGTGTCCACTCTGTGTGGGGAAGGCAGAGGTTGCTGGTCTGGTGGCCGAGGCCTCTCCAATGTGGACGGGGTGAGGATGAACAGGAAGTGTCCCTACCCTGAGAGACAGTGACAGCAGAGGACCAGGAGGAAGATGCACTGAGTAGGGACCAGAATGGGACGGGTTGTGCCTCCAGTGAAGGGGACAGCTCGGGACCATCGGAAAAGTCCCGTGGGTAGTTGGGTCACCCTCAGGGCACAAAGAACAGATGGGTCTGAGGGACAGTGGTGCAAAAACCAGTTGGGATAATGAATTCATACATGACGGTTTTATGAATAAAATCATAGTATACAGTAAGTGTTAGTCATTTTAAGCCTGCAACATTTTATAGAAGTTGGTTTTTAAAAGCATTACGTAGCATTTTTAAAAAATGCCTTACTTTTGGGGCGCCTGGCTGGCTCAGCCTGCAGGGAGTGCAACTCTTGATCTCAGGGTCGTGAGTTTGTGCCCTGCGTTGGGTGTAGAATTTGCATACATATGTACATACACACATACACGCATAACTACATTTTAAAAACCAAAACGAACAAACGCACACACACATATGTACATGCTTCACTTTTTTTTCGTGGTAAAGGATATGAAGGCGATGTTTGTCTGCTTCACCCCGTTCCCTGCTGCCTGTCTGTGCTCTGGGTGCTGACTTCCACTCTTGTTTTATGTGTTTGTTTGAAGATCCACTCCATCCTCAAATTCAAAATCAGAAAGATCCCTGACTGCTTCTCAAGACCCTGAACATTCGTTGACAGAATATATTCATCATTTAGAGATGATCCAGCAAAGACTGGGCGGGGCACCTCCAGGTAATAAAAGTTCTTCTCTGTTTTCTAAAATAACACACTGAACCCTGGGAACGAAAAGTAACATCGCAGAGGCTGTAGTATTCAGGTTAGCAAGTGTTGTTACTTTCGGTCTTAATAATTAACCATTGTTAGTAGGATCGTTGGGTGAAGGCACCTCCAGAAGTGTGAGCAGCGTCTTCAGCGTGAGCGTGGGGATCCATTTGCTTGATCACTGGCTGGGCCTTTTGCTCCATTTTATGCTCACAGGGAACAAATAATTATGTTTCAGGATAGAATTTTTGGGGGCTTCTTTACTAACGTAGTTTAAATTTAAATTTTTTTTTTCAACGTTTATTTATTTTTGGGACAGAGAGAGACAGAGCATGAACGGGGGAGGGGCAGAGAGAGAGGGAGACACAGAATCGGAAACAGGCTCCAGGCTCTGAGCCATCAGCCCAGAGCCCGACGCGGGGCTCGAACTCCTGGACCGCGAGATCGTGACCTGGCTGAAGTCGGACGTTTAACCGACTGCGCCACCCAGGCGCCCCTTCACTAACGTAGTTTAAGCCATTGTATATTTTAGTTGTAATTCTTATTTTTACCATAAATGAGATTAACTCAGTGGTACTGTTTCAGTATCATGAAATTTTTAAGAGACACATGAAGAGTTCTGACGAATTGCTACGTCATTTTTCTTTATTTTTAGATTGTACTTCAAAGAAATCCTGCCACCAGAAAATTAAACAATGAATAAAATCCTTGCGGCTCTTACCTACGACAATTCTACTTGAGGAGAAGATTGGGGTTCTTTTTCCTTTGTCTAAGGAAAGCTTGTGGCGTGGCATCTGGGCAGCACCCAGTCTCCCCACGTGCCTGAGATGCCAGCCCCCCTAGTGCGGCTCCTTAGGTGTTCTCACCTGTTTGTAATACTACAAAGCCAAGTGGAGTATATTCTGTGTAATTTCAGTACGTCTTAGGTCCTTACCTTCCTGAGGTGACGTGTGCGCTCGTGAGTGGCAGGCGTCTGCCCTGCCCCGGGCACATTGGCAGAGCCCCTGCCCGCCTCCAAGAAGGAAGCAGAGCCTGGCCTCCTGTTGTTTATTTTCTTCAAGTGTACAGATGGGGACTTGGTTTAAAAACACAAACACACAAAAACCAAAAAGAATAAAAGTCCAGCACTATTTTATTTGTGAACGGCCCTTGTGTTGTGTTTCAGTCTTCTCCAATTTGCTTTATCAGTGGCAAGAAACCAAAACAGAGACTGGGAATTCCTGTATGTCAGGGTTTTCGGAGGGACACAAAAGTGTTCCTCACCTGGTAAAGACAGGTAGCCACTTGCCTATTGCTGGGTCTTACTTGGTTTCCTAGTTGAGTATCTCCATGTGATTTCAGGACCTCTGAGTATGACATTTATTCTGCTGAGCGTAGGCTTTAACACAAAACCATTTTTTCTGAATCACAGCTTACTTCCATGATAGATGTTCCTTCCGGCCTACAGCACCGGTGTGCGTCTGCACTTTCTGTGCAGCAGCTGCCACGACTGTGAGGCCAGTTCCTTACAGCCTTTCCACCTTTTCTGCCGAGCTCTGTGCTCTGCTGGTTGCTGTCACTGAAGCCTGGACGTGTCTCTTCAGTTCCGCATCCAGAAGAATAGTGATCTGGTTGGTTATCAGATACAGAATAAGTGTCCATGTGGGAGGCCTCATTTAGAGCCACCAGCAGAAGTGACCATCACCCCAGCTCAGTACCTGTGGGAGCTGGTCCTTAAAGAGAAAGAGGCGTTCACCCTGCCTTCCATAGGAGAACGGCCAGTCATCCTCGTAGGCGAGGGAACATTCTTCTTATGGAAAGGTGCCAGCTAATTAATAAGGAGGGGACTATCCCATTAGAGACCCGCCATTCTGCAACCCACGGCAGGATAATCAGGTCAGGTCCTAAAATCACAGTACCCATGGGTCAGCGGGCGGCCTGGCGTTTGGGCCTCTGGGTGTGATGATGGGTGAACTGCACGGTGTCTCCTGTGGCTGCTCCTGGTTTATAGATGGAGGAACAAATGACATAAAACCATGAGGAAAAAGACAAACGGGGATATTCTAAATGTTTTATTTATTTTTGAGGGAGGGAGACAGCATGAGTGGGGGAGGTACAGAGAGGGAGGGGACAGAGGATCTGAAGCTGACAGCACAGAGCCCGATGAGAGGCTCAGAGTCACAAACCGTGAGATCGTGACCTGGCCAAAGTCAAACGCTCAACCGACTGAACTACCCAGGTGCCCCCAAACATGGGATATTCTGTAAGTGATTCACCTAGTCTCATCAGATTGACAGCATTGATGAGGGCCTGTTCTCAATGAAAAGAAACAGGAGACACAACCAATGAGATGGGTGTGAAGTTTAGTTCCTAAATTGAGGACCAACGGCTATAAAGATGGTTTTGGGGGTGACTGAACCTGTACTGGATAATAGCTTTTAAGGGAATTTTAATTCCCGGTTGTGCTGACCGTTATGTAACAGAATGCTGCTTTCTTAGGTGTTGTATGCCGAATTATTAAGAACAAGGGGCTACAACCACCGGATGCACTCTGAGATGGCTCTGTGGGTAGGAAAAAATACACACAAATATGGATTAAGTAAGCATGGCAAAATCTTTGTAAAATATTGAATCTGGCTCATAGAATGGTATATGGTTATTGTTTGAAAATTTTCGTAATGAAAGATGAAAAAATACCACCCAAAGTCTGGGCTAGGATGTCTTACTCTAACGTAGGGTACCCTACCAGAGCTCAGACCGGGAAACAGAGACCACACTGGGTTTCCAAACAAAGGGGATTTAATACAAGGATTTGATGACTCTGCAGGCAGGGGCGCTGTTCTGAGCCCGGCCAGAAGCTGCTGGCACCCAGGGGCGGTCAGGGACACAGGGACAGGGCGCTCTTGCGGGAGCTGACCACATGATGAGACGTGTCAGCCTCCAGAGAAACGTCCATCTTTGTCCTCTCGCCCTCCTGTCGGCCAAGACCGGACAAGGGAGCCTGGGACGGTCCTTGTGCAGGACAGACGGGCGAGAACTGATCTGAAGGCATGTGGGCAGCGCGTCTACTCCTCGTCTGCTGAGCACGTGTTCTCCTTCACACACACAAGACTGAGACGTAACCTAATCCGCCTGCCTGAGGTGAGTCATCTGCGATGGCCTTGGGCCTCTCCAAGGCCCACACGGGGCTGCATCTCAATAGTGCTGCTCTCCAGGGGAGACAGCCTTCGCCTGTAGGACTGGGTCAGCCCTTCACAACTTCGTGCAGCTGATGCACTGTGGCTTGTCACACAAAGTGGGGGAGATGGAAGGGGAAGGCGTCCCTGCTCTGCATGGAGTCACGAGGCCCTACTCGACATTTATCACCTCTTCCTTCGCCAGGGCCTTGTTTCCTGGTCCTCAGCCAGCACCTTGGCTGGTTGGGTGACATAAGCTTCCCACCAGAAAGATTTGAGATCATAATAGTCTTGGTTTTAGAAGATGTCCCTTGTTTTCTCCTCTTACAGTTGAGTCTGAAATTACCGAGTACCAAGAGGTGCCTGGTGAGGATGGGCTACAGATGGGTTTTCCTGTCCTCACTGTGGGCTGCCATCCAGCTGCCCTGTGGTGATTGGGGCCAGTCACACCAGCCCGTACAGCAACCCCGCCCCTGCTGATTCAGGGGACAGTCTGCTCTTGTTGAAAGGGACTGTTGTCTGGAGGAAGCAGCTCCCTTGGGACAGCAGAGCCCAGTGTCACAGGACGAGAAGCAGAAATTGCTCCGGAATCATTGGCATGACGGTAACAGGGGCTGTGCCCGGCTCACCCCCAGGCTCCCCTGCCGTGGGAGGAAAGGCTCCTTGAGGGGCGCCTCGAGTCAGCAGGCCTTTCCACCGTCCGCCAGGAGAGCTCCCTCCGGGTGATGGGAGTTAACAGTAAAAGGGAATGCCACACTCTCTGAGAAGCAGGGATGCTGAACACGAACTGGGGGGGGGGGGGCGGTCCACAAATGAGCTTTGGGCAAGGAAAGCAAATCCACGTCCAAACAGGAGTGGACAGAGGCATGGGGACAACTCAGGGAAATTTAACGGGAACCCAGACCACCTGTTCATGCAATTTACATTTGTACACCTTAATTCTGACACTACCTGGACTGCCCCACTTTAGACACTAGCTGTAAGTGGGGTCCCCGGGCCACAACGACAAATGTGGCTGTTTTCACAGCCTCTCCCCTCGGGTTTGTTGATTGGCCAGAATGACTCCGTGCACGGAAATGCTGGATTCACTGGTTTGGTGTGAAGGATAGGACTCGGGCAGCAGAGTGGAAGTGACGTGCAGGACAGGCTCAGGGGCAGGACACAGAGCTTCCCTGCCCTCTGTGGGCGTGCCACCCACACAGGATGTTCACCAACCTGCAAGCCCCCCAAGCCTTGCTCGCTGGCTTTTATCAGGGCTTCGTGATGTAGTCATGGTTATCTGCCACGTGCCTGAAGTCCGTCTCCAGCCCTGCCCCTCTGGTGACTGGCCCCCATCCTGAAGCTATCTAGGGACCTCACCATGAGCCAAGTCATTAGTGAAAAACTCAGGGGCGGTCAAAGGGGGTCATTGTAACAAAAGGACACTCTTATCAGGAAATGCCAAGGGTTTTAGGAGCCAGGAAACCACCAGCAAAGGTCAAATCTGTATATTTTCATTACACTCATGTAAATAGCGCTTAAGGTGATTAGGGCTCCACTGCACCTGCCTGTCCTCATGGCTCAGCCATCACACAGCACCCAGGGTACAACGTGCTGCGTGAGTTGTGTGTTGCTTGGGCAGGAGTTTGGTCTCCGCCAGGATTCAGGGGTAAGTTTGATGTTTCTCGAATGGAAACTGAGTTAGCAACAGGAGGAGGCAAAGCTTTGCTTCCAGACCCTAGTGGTCTGCCCTAATGGGGCTAAGTGAAGCAGTGTCCAGCATCCTGCGTTGGGTGTCTTGATGACCTGAGCAGCAAGCATGACGGCCTGCGTCAAAGCTGCAGGCCCGTGGTCGTCCCGGTCTGCGGGGATGCTAATGTCTTGTGGCTTCCTCAGCATGCACACTGGGTCCAAACGAGCCATCCCTCACGGTAGGCGGTACAAGGCACGGCTGTTTGCCTCTGACATTGGAAGGGACACATGCTGTTCTGCAGGCTCCTTGACCCCCAGAAACTGCCCCAGGGGCAGCCCTGACTTTGAATGGAATCTGCCTCACAAGCCAGCATATCTCTTGCTGCTTTCCATTCATTAGGACCTGTGACTGTGATGTTTTCAGTGGAATGGGTCAAAGTCCTATGATGTCTAAACAAAGACCCTAAAATAAGATAGTGACGGGCACTGCTGCCTCTGCTGAAATTGAATAATCGTCTTTTCTGGTTGGTATTGAGGAAAAAGTGACGAGGGAGCCTGAATATAAACCTTTTTATCAGGTGCTGTTGCTTTTGGACCCATGTCAAGAGTTTGATCCCAGTAGAGAAGAACAGGCCTCCTCTGGGAGCAGACGGCCCAAACATGCCGTGACACACCCGCGGAGGGCTGGACACCGTGTAGCCTTAGCTTGGGCTGCTGTAACGAAGTGCCATAAACTGTGTGGCTTACAAACAACAAAAATGTATTTCTCGCAGTTGTGGAGGCTGGAGGCCCAAGATGAGGGTGCCAGTGGGGTGGGGTTCTGGCGAGGCCCCTCAGGACGCAAACCGCTTACTTTGACTTGTCTCCTCGAGTGGCGGAGAGTGGGGAGGGGAAGCAAGCCTTCTGACTCAGCAGGCACCGATCCCGGTCATACGGGCTTCACCCTCACCATCTCCTCTACCCCAGATGGGTACCTCCCAGAGCCCCCTCCCACCGTCTAATGCCATCACGTTGGAGGATGTACAATACTGGGTCTGGACGGATCCGAATGACCAGAGTGAGTGGTGCTGAGTTTTCTACTTCCTGCCTCCCCTGTGCTCTGCTCTCCTGGGAAGTTCCCCATGACCAGTTGACAGAACAGGAGAGAACGGGTTTGTTCTTCAGATGGATCTACACGGCAGGCTGGCATCGGCTAGGAGTGGACAGGAGTGACTCCACCACCCAGCTTAGGGGTGGATTTGGGGAGATTTCCATTTGGCTTCCGCCTCTTAGCGCCTGCGTTGCCGACAGAATGCCAATGCTGAGAGGGTGATGTGGCAGCCCGGCTCCCTACGTTACAGAGGAGGCCGTGATTTGTCAGCCTAGAGATAGACACACGTTCCAGGTGTGAATTGGGCTTCCTGCCTGCAATGCATCCGTCGGCACCAGCACCCACGGGCTTACAGAGTATCCCACCCAGCTGCAGCCCTGCACGGGCTGTTCTCAAGCCATGAAGGGGCAGGGTCAGCTCACGCTCCTAGAACTCACCGGTCTCACTGTGTGTTGGGGGGGGCCATCGAGAGGATGTGACTGCCAGTTGACCTGTGAGCTGGACCCGTGCAGCTGGAGGCTCTCCACTCCCTCCCCTGTCCTCGGAACGTACCCACTGCCTACTCTTCCCACTGTGGGAGCTGTTCCAAGGACATAGCCTTGGTGACACCATCTGGATCGTGTATGTGACCGAATCCTGTGAAGGCCTCTATATAAACCCTTAAGGTTCTGGCAGGTGGGTGTGGGGATCTGCCTGTCTGGTGTCTGCCCAAGGGAGGCCTTGTAAAGAAGGTACCTTGCTTAGTGTAGCTGCCACCTACCAACCTGAAGTTGTCCGCCTCTTCCTCTGGTCTCTCCTTTCCCTCCACATACGGGGACCAGTTTGCGAACTAACACCATGTATCCCATCGGCTGGAAAAAATTGCCTTGACCAAAGAGTGGAGTGGTTGCTGAAGGCTCTCTTTCGGCACCAGCATGGAAACACATCTTAAAAGTTTGAGGGACTGTCTGAAAGTGGTGTGCTCCTTAAACCATTAGCACACGTATCTGCTCCCTCCCTAACAGCCAGACTTCAGGAATCTGTGAATCGAGAGGCAGACCCTTTCATTACATGTGCAACTTGAATTCTTTAGACTTCTTTTTTGTCTAATGCATTTTTATTTCTATATTTAATATTTTTAATCTCTGTGCCCAACATGGTGCTTGAACTCACAACACCAAGATCAAGAGTTGTATGCTCTACTGACTGAGCCAGCCAGGGGCCCCCATTTTTTAATTTTTGATGGAATAAAATGTTTTTAGCTTATGTTTTTATTTCCAGTGTATTTTTATTTTTAATTGAAATATAGTTGATATACAATGTTATATCAGTTTCAGGTGCACAACATATTGATTCAACAATTCTATACATTATCACCACGATAAGCATAGTCACCATCTGTCACTGAACAATGTTATTGTATTGTTGACTGTATTCCCTATGCTGTACTTTTCATCCCCATGACTTAACGTATTTTACCACTGGAGTTCGTACGTCTTCATCCCCTTCTATTTCCCCCATTCTCCCACCGCCTCCCCTCGGGCAACAACCAGTTCTTTGTATTTATGAGTCTGTTCTCTTTCTTGTTTGTTTTGTTTTTTAGATTCCACATGAGTGAAATCATATGGTTGGTGTCTTTTCTCTGCCTAACTTCCTTCACTTAGCAAAATAGCCTTTAGTTCCATCCATATTATAGTGAATGCCGAGATTTCATTCTTTTTTATGGCTGAGAAGTATTCCATTGTATATACACCACTTCTTTATCCATTCATCAGTCAGTGGACACTTAGGCTGCTTCCATTTGTTGGTTACTGTAAACACTGCTGCGATAAACAGAGGGGTGCATATCTCTTCTTGAGTTAGTGTTTTAAGTCTTTAGTTTTTTCATCATAGTTAAGCAAAGGACTACCAAGAGGCACCCACACAGACCACCGGGGTTCCACATATTCTTCCTCATTGTGTAATTAATGCAGGAGATGCCCTACCTTCTCCACTGCCGAGACAGTGACTCCTCCTTTTGCCTGCTCGTTCCTAGATGCAAGGACCCCAAGGTTTCCAGACCACCATAGTTTGCAGTCCAGGGGAAGAGTTGGCATGTTCCCTGGTGAGGGTCCTTTTGGGGGACTAGGACTTCTAACCCTGCAGTCTGAACTTGGGAAGATAGGAAGCACAGAGTGCCACAGTGGAAAGCGATGGTAAGTGGGGCCACTCCTGTTTCCACCCCTTGATTTCAACTCATGTATCCTTCCTCTTGGGGATACAGTGGCATATAAAGGTCTGAACGGCACCCTGTCTTTGCAGAATATTAACTCCCAACTTGGCACCACAGCTGTGCCTTTGGCTGGCTGTCCCGATGCTCTCTCAGGCAGTGGATCTCATGGTCACTGCACTTCTGCTGCCTAAAGTGCACTCCTGCACTTCCTGTGCTGTAAAGTGAGTCCTATTTGATATGAGGCCATATGGGGTCCTGTGCCAGTGGAACAAACACTCCTTAAGCCCTTGCTGGTTGATATTTGTGGGCAAGAAGCCCAAGCATACATAGAATATGAATCTATTCCTGTGAAAAAGAACTGCTGCCCCTTACAGAATGGAAGTTCCAATAGAGTGAAGTTGGTTGATTGACCTTTTCAAGGTCAGGAGACATAATGGAAGCTCAGCATTGGTCTCTTCTGCTGGCAGGTTAGACATTCAGTGGCAGCTGGTGGCTCAGCCGTGGTCAGAGAACTCACACTGCTGGGCCCACGGATAGCCTCTGCTCTAGCACCTTGGCCACTTTGTCCTTGTGCCCAGTGGCAACTGCTGTCCAATGTAGCTGGCCAGTCATTCTGTCCACTTGGTGGTTTAATACTTCTTTCATGGATGCTCTCTAGACTTCAACATTTTACACAAACCACCCACTTGGTGCCTATTCCAATAAATCTATCCTCATGCGTGTATCACAGAGCTCCTTATCCCAGGTTTGGATTTTGTTCCAGGCCCTAAGCCAGCCACCCTACCTAGGTCATCCAACACTGTCCGTGGTTCACTTGTCACATTAAAAAAAAAGTGAATGCCTTTGCCCTTTGGGAGGATATGCCCTTACCACTGTCTTACAAGGCCCCCGCCCTCCCCGGAGTGAGGCTGCAGTGTAGCTGCTGTCCATGTGCAGTTTGAACTCACATACCAAGCCAACCCATTTAGTTAGTTAGTTTATTTAGAGAGACAGTGGGTAGGGGAGGGGCAGAGAGAATCCCAAGCAGGCTCTGCATTGCCAGCACAGGGCCCAACATGGGGCTCGAACTCACAAACTATGAGATCATGACCTGAGCTGAAATCAAGAGTTGGCCACTTAACTGACTGAGCCACCCAGGCATCCCCCAAGCCAACCCATTTATGAACCAAGCTCAAGATTTTTCCTTGTCAATTGGTCATCAAGGCCCCCTGTATGGTCACAGATGTGGAATGGTGGAGTGGCTCTAGCACAACAGCAGGGGGTGCTGTACGAGTCTGGGCTACCTATTTGGCACTCACCTGTGACTTCTACATTCTCATGTTCAGTCTTGAATGCACTGCTTCCATTTTATGATGGATTGTGCTGGGCCCAGCTGACTTTATGACCTGGTAAGTTTGACAGCACCCATCTCATAATGCGCAATTTGGGCTGCATGGTGATCTGGTGTCCCAAGGTCAGGTGTTACATTCCTATCAGAACACAGTAGCAAAACAAGGCATTTTTTCCCCCCAAAAGACATATACATTCTCTGCTCCAAGTGGTATGTCAGAACCTCAGGGTCCTGAATTGTGAATCTCCTACTGGGGCATGTTAGAAACTCCACATTGCATTGTTCCTTCACTGCCAATAACCACCAATACCACCTGCTAGAACATATGACTCAGGCAGCATAGCTACTTGCATCACAGCCTTGACGTATTATGGCCTCCGTTAATTACCTGCACCCCGTATGGACCACTCTAACAGGAGTGCCATGATGAGGATCCAAGTTTCTAGATATCAAAGTTCTGGGCTTTTCTTAAAACTGACAGTTTTCCAAACCACCCAGTATTTGACCGAGCTGTATTCCTATGGGTGGAGTATGCTGCTTCCAGACTCTGAAGAGGTCCGACAGTGTCTTGCTTTCCAATGGTTGAAGGTGCAAGATGCAATAATTGTCTTTTACTTTTGGAAGGGATGCCTTGGGCCACTGCTGACCACTGGATCCCTAGAAATAATATTGATGTAGCAGGTCCCTGAATCTTCATAGGGTTTATTATTTCCTCTCTGAAGTATCTGTATCTTACCAAGGTCTCCAGAATCTTCTCCATTCCTTGCTCATCTGGCCGATCAACATGATGTTATTGATGTAATGGGACAATGTAATCATCTCCAGGATGTCTAAATGGTCCTGATCTCTGGACTATGACAGAAGGCATGAGTTAACATCGCAAACAGGCAAAACTGTATATTTGTTCCACACGTTCCACAGTCTGGGGGCCAACATCAGTTGTCAGGCATTTGAGTAAATGAGTAATTGAGAGAGATGATTTTTGTTGTTCTAAGCCACTAAGTGTGTAGTAATTTGTCATGCAGCACTAGGTACACCATCATGCCAGCAGCCATCCCTTCAGCAAGTTTCCAGCCGGTTGTCGTGCAGGTGCTAAATCCCCTATCTTAGAAGATTGCTGAAAAGTCAATAAACTCTTCTACCCAATTTTACGTTGCAGCTCCCTTTTGATATCTGCAAGGGTCATGCTGATGAATTTAACCGCTCATCAAGCACACATAATGTGGCCCCCAACAAATGTTCCCAGGCCCTGGCAGTTCATGTTGGCTGAGTCTTACAGCTTGTTATGGGTTGAATTGTATCCCCACCTCCTCCCTGAAAACCTGTTGGAAGTACTGACCCCCAGCACCTGTGAATGTGGCCTTATTTGGAAGTAGGGTCTCCGCAGATGATCAAGTTAAGATGAATTCATTTAGGGTGGGCTCTAATTCAGTTTGACTGGTGTCCTTATAAGCAAGGGGGAATTTGGACACATAAACAGACACACACGTAGGGGGAAAGCTATGAACATGAAGGCGGAGATTGGCATGATGCACCTACAAGCCAAGGAACACCAAACATAGCCAGAAAGCCCTCAGAAGCTTGGAAGGAGGAATGACAGCTTCTCACAGCTCACAGCTCTCAGAAGGAACCAACCATGCTGTCATCTTTTTTTTTAAGTTTATTTTTTTTTTTTAGTAATCTCTAACCCCAATGTGGGGCTTGAACTCATGACCCCCTAGGACAAGAGTCACATGCTTTTCTGCCTGAGCCAGCCAGGTGCCCCCCTGCTGTCGTCATCTTATTCTGACTTCTGGCCTCCAGAATTGTAAGACAGTCCATTCCTGGCAAGCCATCCTGTTTGTGTGTCTTTGTTACTGCAGCCCTAGCAAACTACACCGTTCTTTTGAGGGGGAGGGAAATATAATTCGTTTCCATCTCATGTTTCCAGCTAATATGCCAAAAGATAACCATAATTGTATGCCTAGTGTCCAGTAGGTGAGGGGAAGGAATGTTAGGTTAATAGGGAAAGGTAAGCCATGTGGGCAGGCTCCAAAGGTTCAAGGTAGTCTGGGGAGTGAAAACCTTTGAGGGTATCTACCCAGATATCAAATACCTCCAACCCCAGCTTTTCCCAACCAAGTCCCCAAATTCAGCATAACATAACTGCCTTGGCTGGGTGTTTACCATCTTTGAGGTATTAATTCCTTGGCCTGGTCTGTATCTTTTTTTTTTTTCAACGTTTGTTTATTTTTGAGAAAGAGCAAGTGGGGGAAGGGCAGAGAGATGGAGAGACTCCCAAGCAGGCTCTGCGTTGTCAGAGCAGAGCCCTACATGGGGCTCGGACTCATGAACCAAACTGTGAGATCATAACCTGAGCCAAAATCAAGAGTCGGACGCTTAACCAACTGAGCCACCCAGGTGCCCCAGACCCGGTCTCTATCATCTCAGGGTAGGAGATGGTTTCTTTATATGCGACCAAAGAGACTCCATGGCTTTCAGCTGTCTGTTGTTTTTCTTAAGAGTATCTATAAGGAGTAGCCGTCCGGTTCCATTATCCTTCCTTATAGCGACTATAATGTAAAAGGCTTAATACATCACCCACTTAGTGTTCCATTTTCACTGGCTCACACTCTCACTTCAAAGCTGGTGAAACATCAACGATCACACCACAGGGGCTGTGCGTGCTCCACCCACCACAAGGGGTGAGTGATGCCACCCATCTCCTCATGTGCTACTCCTCGTACCAACTGTTGCAGGATGGCTTCTCCACAAGCAGATGCTAGATGGAGTTTGGGTGCAAGATATTTATCTGGTCTCAACACCTGTGAGAGGAAGGGGAGGAAGTAGGGCTGGGCAGAGGGAGTAGAAGCATCCGAAGGCCAGTCTGGTGTGTTCTGGAACTGAACTGGTATTGCTCACAGAGGTGTCCTGTGTTGGGCCCAAGTGGCCAGATCTTTATAGTCTTGCTTCACTCATTCAGTCCCCAGATGTGGACGGCTCCAGGAAGGATATGACCTTAGGCAAGGTGGAGCCCCATAGCCTGCATTCACATCCACTACAGTCCACCCTCGCACAGTGCAGATTCACTTCCCTGTATGTATTGGGGGAACAGCTCCTTCAGGACTCCTGTGGGTCTCTCAGTTCAGTTCCAGCGAGCCCCCAGGTTCCTAATGTTTTGTTGTTCCCCTGTACCTGTCCTCCCACTTCCTACGGTCACTTCACGGTCTGAAATGGCTGCTGGAGCTCATTCCTGGTCAATAATATACCTTCTACAGCTGTTTTGAAAAGTAAATGAGTTAATACATACAAAGCCCTGGGGGAAATGTCTGGCTCACAAGGGGGCCCCTGTAAATATCTGCTACTCTGAGAGCAGGAACGCAAAGCCAGGGCATTCAAAGTGTGCAGAGGCTGTCCCAGCAAGGCTACTGGGAATCGGTGAAAAGCCCCAACAGTGAAGCTGAACGGACCGCTTACAGGGCCTGCAGGGTCACACACGAACTGACTGGCTGCTCTCATCCCAGTGGGCAGTGCCTGCGCAGCCGCCGGGGCCCCAGACCCCAAACTCGGAGGAGAGTCCCTGCCTGAGGTCTGAGACTCCAGCCCAGGAAGGAAGCCACCGCGGAATCCAGCGGGTGCTAGACGGGCTCAAGCAGCGACTCAGCCCAGGTGACAATCTTGTCTGCCGGCCTCTTCCAATGAGACCCCGCAGTGCCCTCGCTGCATCCTCGGGGCCAATGGGGGCGAGTCTTCGGTGTTGCTGGGCGGGCCGGGGACGCCAAACCGGCCGGCGACCTGCCGCGCAAGCGCACTCTCCCTCCCGCCCTTCTCGCCGCGCACGCGCACTCCATGTAGGGCTTGCCAGGCGGCCGGGAGCGCGCGGGGTGGCCTTGGGTCCCGTGCTCGCGCCCGCGCCCGTGCTCGCGCCCGCGCCGGTGCGCAGCCGCTCAGGCCGCGCCCCTGCCCCG